>NC_044005.1:68166773-68481929 GCF_900496995.4 Aquila chrysaetos chrysaetos
GATTCTGAAAAATTTTGAATAAAGGACAGAGTAAACTTTCCTTCTCCCATCTTTTTTTCTTACTTTAGGTTTTAGAACTGTAGCCAACGCCATACATTTTCTTTTTCTGCTCTTTACTTCCCATTACTTTGTGAAAATGCACTATAATGGTGTTAATCCTATTATTCCCAAAGTGTCAAGGAAATATGCTTTCTGTGTGTTCACCGAGGAGTATCTTTTCTTAATGTTGGGATTGAGCCACTGGACAAGGAGGTTGTTTACAGACTATACTCTCATGTTTGAGGACATTATGCTTGCTACGTGACTTTGTTTTCTTACAGAGCTGTAAAATCTATTGAACTACATTCTCTACTTAGGCATGCTCATGTATAGAGGAAAGAAAATCAATATATATCATTGAAATAAAAAGTAAGTGAAGACCAAATTCAGTCAGTGTGCTTAACTCATGGAAAGAGTTAAGAGTCAGTAGAACAGTAAAAATACTGTTAGACAATTTTTTCTTATAGTAGACAGTCCTGGTAATCTTGGTCCTTAGCTATAAGGCAGTAAAATTACAGTTGTAGAATGAAAGCAATCAATCCTTCCAGAGTATTCATCATGTTTAAATGTCTAAAGGTGTTACACGATTCTGCTATGAAGCCACTGAATGATTTCAGGCAAAAACACATCAGTATTTGAAAAGCAAATGCAATAGATGGCAATAAGAGACAGGCATCACATTTTTGTGAAATGCATGTCCAAGCAAAGTTCTGCTTAGGATTAACTATGGAAATAAAAATCCTAGTGAAAATATACAATTTATCACCTTGAAAGTCAGATAGATAGGAATTAACTTATCAATTCTGCCATCTAAACATTGGACAAAGTCTAACCTAGTCATCTGGGCTCCACATGCAGTGAGTAGAAAGGGACAGACACTCCAGTGATGGCACTTTATTTGGTACAAGTGTGGATATTGAAGACATACTACCTGAGGATGTTTCACTCCACCTATCCCTCCATTGACTTTCATGAGACAACTAGTTGAGAAATCTAAGTTCTAGATAGCTAAAGTTGCGTGACAAGCCAAAGACTCAGCGAAAGCAAAGAAAATCTTAATTTCTCACTAAAAGTGAGAAACTATCTGTAAATTTTAAGTAAACTTTCATCAAAATCAGCCCATTCTATTTCTGTTTTGATCAACTGACAGCTACAAGCTTAACAAAATCTCCTTGCATGTCAAAACTGCAAAATTCCCTTATTATCATAGAAACACAAGTGAACCTTTTTTTTTTCTTTTTTTTTAAAACTATTATGGACAAATAAACATGTCAGGTCTTAAATCTACTTATCATCCACAAATTTTCTTTTTTTTTTTTCTTATTGTCCCCACCCCATCCCCCAAAAAATAAAATAAATCTCTTGGACAATTAGATCACAGCTGTGACACTCCCAGTTGCTGGCCTGTGGTTAGGCAGCTGCAGCCCGGAGGCTGTTGGTGCTCCAAGGGTTCTGTGGGTGGTGAAGGGCAGTGGCATGGGGCTGTTGGGCCCTGAGGGAAATCAGGGTGCCAGCAAGGGAAAGTGCCAGTGCAGAGGGGGTGCGGAGCTGGCCCCAACCCTGCCGGGGAGCTGGTCTGGGTAGGCATGGTTACCAGAAGTGCCGCACACACCCCAAGGTTGCTGCTGCTTGATCCACTGCATATTTTGAGTATCTGCTGGTGATAAGTGAACTGTGTGTAATGCGGGCCCGGTAACTAAAATCAGCATCCTCTCAGGACTGTTTTTGTCAGATTACATAGTTCAGAGCCTCCCTGACAGTCAGTCATCCTTATCCATCCAGTGGTTAAGGGGCCAGCAGCCGTCACATGCTAATCACATAACTTCTTAGCTACAGCTGAAAGTATGTCTTTTCCTGTCGCTTAGTCCCCGCTGCACACAAATATTTTCTTTGCCCCTTTTCTCTTTTGTTGGATGGTGGTGTATAGCCCTGACCCGCTGCCTCCACACACAGCCTAGCAGGGGACAGGGGCCACTCTGTGGTGTCTGGAGTTAGTAGCTGACACAAAGAGCAGATGTCTTAGACTAACAAACACACATCACACACTACAGCTCCACCAGCAGCTAAATGAGGCCTTTATTTTTCCATGACAATAGGAGGCCTGGACCCTGCAGCTGCTGTACAAAATATGGTAAAACCCACTGAAATCCAAAGGCAAAGGAGGTAAAGTAGGTTCAGCCTCTTACAGTCGTCTTTCTGCTGTTCTGTGTACTTCAGTGGCTTGCCTTTAGATTCAAAATGAAATAAAACAGAAAAGAAAACAAATAAAAACAGAAGGAAACACACTTCCTCCTCCTATGTCTGTACTCAGGAATATTCCTCAGCTAAACATGATGCAAACCAGTGTGTGTGCACGCTCACATCTCTATCAGTAAGATGAGCTTTTCTATGCCTTTGCTGAATCTACCTGTGACAATTGTATTGCAGATAATGGTACTACAGTGGGCTTCTGGCTGTATAGCTTTTTCTGTGCGCTGCTTATGAATACTCAGATGCCAAGGGCTTCAAAGAAATACTCTTGGTAACTCCATGCACTTTATCAACATGTGTTTCCAACAAAAGCTATGCTCATTAAAAGAAGACAAACGTCTAATCCTTTGCTATTCCTCAGTCTCCTATTGTTTCCAGGGCTACAGAAAGGCTCTCTGAAAAGTCTGCTATTTTTCAGACATTTGTATTTTATATGTGCCTCACTCACAAGGAAATTGCTTTTAACTCCACATTTGTAACTTCACTAGGAGAAGCCATCTGACAGTTGTGCTGGCATGTTTAACTTTAAAATGTCTAAAAGTCTTACAAACTAGAATTAAAGACACAGGAGTTCTGTATTAAGGATTTATCTGTACTATTAACAGACTAGCATGTTTAGGGAAGGAATGTAGTTCCAGTGGACTGTGCGGGCATCAGTGGAGCAAGTTAAAGTTACATTTCCTTGGAAAGCAGATTATGATCTCCACTTTCTTCCCGGAGTGCAACAGAAAGGCTTTTCCACAGAAATAATAACCCCACCTTTTTACAGCAAATTGAGCATAGAAGACCAAAAATGTGAGTTTATTTTCTGAAGCAGTCCAATGTGCTCCGAGGCCACAGTTTCAAGGCAGTGATGGGCCAGGTATCCAGGGCCTTTCCAGAAGGATGTCCCACAGCTTTACATGGGGGAGTGCCATCCTGGAGGCAAATGGTGACTGGATTAATGTGATAATCCAGGAAGCCAAAGAATGGGAGGATCAGGTCAGCCAAACATCTCTATTGCTGCAGTTGTAAATCCCTTTTCAACCACACAACCTTAAAGGTGAGAATCCTGTGGAAGCGGAGAACATGATTAACCCATGCTGTTTCTAGTGGGAAGAAAACAAACAAACAAAAAGCCCCCAAGGGTTTTCCTGTCTATATAAAAAAGGAAGTAACATGAGATAAATTTGGCCTTCTCGGCTCTTGCAAATGTCACCTGGGAATACACTCATATGAAGGTCCAGGCAAATGTTGGATAATATCAAGTCCTGTTAATCAAAATGGGATCAGCATCCATATATGTCAGTAAATTATGGCAATTATGTTGCAAACAGGGAACATTCACAGGAAAATAGCTACAGTATGAAATCCAGATATATTATTTTCACCACTGGAGGGCTCCCATATTTTTCCATTAATTCCATAAGAACATATTAAGATTGGAAAAAAAAAAACAAAACAACCCAGAATATATGTTTTAAGGAAAGTGTATTTCCTTCTTCTAAATGCGGGTATAGGCTCACAACAAGGAATTTTTACACTTTCAATACACCTTTCTTTTAAAAATAAAATAAATACAATTTTATTAACAGAAACAATACCCTTAGATAACATATGTCATAAGACAATTGCAGGATGGTTTACAAAGAAAAGTGGGATTATTTACCATGGTTATATAGGCAGAAATGAAGGAAAGTAAGTGATTTTGTCAAAGCTGCCTACCAGGCCAGCAGATCTCAGCTCAGGTCTCATTGACTCTGTTCCCTTTATGTTAGAATCATTAGGATGCCACAAAACAAACAATGAAGTGCAATGCCTATTAGTCTGTGTTACCTTCACAGTCCTCATTATTCTAGAGGCCAGATGCTTTAACAACTCCAGTGTATTTATCCTCAAGAAGCATCGCAGCACAAGGAGTTTTTGTCAATGCTAAGGTATCTCAGGTCTTCCAAGCTCTAAGCTGTCATTGTTACCACCAGACCATCTTTCCTTTTCCTAAGTGTGCTGCTTTGAATGAATTGTAGCTGGCCTATTGCTAGCAGTTATTATTCTTTATAACAATTCAAGCAATGTAGGTAAAGTGATCACATTATCCAAACCATTTAAATAAAAAATGGTTGAAATTTTATTAGCTGACCATGATTGTGAGATGGTATTTATCATTGTTATCAAAACTATCAATAGATCTTAGGTTTTATTACTTTCATTTAAAAATAGCTTTCAGACATTTGCCACTGCCTGAAATCAGAATCAGCAAGCTGTTTAGTTTGTCTAATGTATGTTTTAAGTACTGCATGTATCTGACTGGATGAGTACCTTTAAGAGCTCTGCCTTTTCTTATGTTTTAGCTTGTCTTGGCAATTAAATATAAACTAAAGAAATATCCATCCACTTGCAAGCCTGACACTCACAAGTATTTGAAGTGCTTGGATACCCAGAGAACAGTTTTAATACATGACAGACCAGGAGATTCTGTAACACAACTCTGCCAACATCGCTGTACCAGGAATGTGCCAAGAAGACATAAGCTGTTGCTAAAAATATAGCTTCTAACACCTTTGAAAATTATTTAGCCTTTTTGAAGCAGATGAGAATATTAGTGGAATGGTGGGAGGTAGATATCTCCTAAATAAGTTCTGGAAATGAAACAGTCTTCCAAGAATCCTTCTCTAAGAGCGAGGAATGTACCATACATAAAACTGCAACCTAAAGATCCAAATTAAAACCAAGGAGGTTGCTCAGTGGGGCAATGACACAGCACACAAGTTCATTTCTAGACAGAAGAATTTAAATTCAGCTATATGCAACAAACATATTTGAGTGACAGAACTTTGCTGGTATCTTCTTTGTTATAAGAAGACATGAGAGAACATGGTCACACAGTATGATTTTGTTTCTTTATTCAAAGAGCGAGCAAATCAGGAATAGCAAAGCTATTTTAAAGAAATCTCAGCATACTAACAAAAACAGCTTTTGCAATCCAGTGTTTCTGAAGGGCTTTCTTGCTTAATTTGGAATGAAAATCTCAATATAATCTATTCCTCTGCAATTACTAAAAAAGGACTTATATTGAAATATTATCCAGCAGCACAAGCTAGGGCAGAGTGTGTCTTCCTTTTTCCTGAATAAGATGTCCTTATGACAGTGCTTATATTTTACCCCAGTTTTCTGGCTGCCCAAAATGTCTCAGATGTTTAATAATTAGGATCTGGTTGGAAGTCAGCTGCTTTAGTGACTGCCTCTCCCGCTTTTCTTTGCCAAGAGGAATTCTAATATCTCAAGAAGGACCCCATAAGAAATGTATTGCCAGAATATTCTCAGCATCAGGTCCCTGTCTTCTGAACTGAACCCTACCAAAAATTCCCCGGAATTTCACAGTATAGTCATAGTCCTCTTCAAGTACATTTAAAACTCATTTCTGTGACCAAGATTTTCACAATAGTCCGTTAATTTTTTTCTGCCATCTACTACCACAAGCCTCCTTGTCACTGTTCCTTTTAGGATCAGGGATGGACATGGCTGCGTAAAAATCTCTTCAACTTCAGAACACTTACTGCCCCTGTAACAAATGGCAGGTATGCTATTAAAAGGCTTGTAGGAAGTTAATAATAAAGCACACCACATTGCCCACAATCAGAAGAAGATATATAGCCCATTGTATCTTCAGAAAATTAAAATATATCCAATACAAAGAAATAATTACCATGGAAAAACATTATGTCTCAATGGATTTTTGAGTCATTTATGTTAAGATATTATCTTATCTACAGATTGTTTTATGTTACATTTTTGATGAGTCATCATCTAAGACATTTCAGAACTCTATTTAGGAGGACTTTTTGATATTTTCCATTTCTCTTCACTAAGCACTTGACATTTCTTATGAACTTGATGGTATCACATTTTGTCTATCTTACTGCATCTTCATCAGAGTTCTTGGAGGACAATCTTTCTGCTTGTCAGCTCCTCTCATAGGTACAGGAAAATCTGACACATCTGAAGCTGAGTGTTAGCAAACATTTATGGCCAAAATGTTTATGCTCTACAGCAAACTAGGATTATGTATATTTCCTTATTTCTTTTCTTTAACTCTAGAATTTATTGTGGTAACAATCTGGGGGAAGGACAGATACACAGTCTGAGTATGTGTCCTCGTTTCAGCTGGGATAGAGTTAATTTTCTTTCTAGTAGCTAGTATAGGGCTATGTTTTGGATTCAGTATGAGAAGAATGTTGATAACACACTGATGTTTTCAGTTGTTGCTAAGTAGTGTTTAGTCTAAAGTCAAGGATTTTTCAGCTTCTGATGTCCAGCCAGCAAGAAGGCTGGAGGGGCACAAGAAGTTGGGAGGGGACACAGCCAGGGCAGCTGACCCAAACTGGCCAAAGGGGTATTCCATACCACGTGATGTCATGCCCCATATACAAACTGGGGGGAGTTGGCCTGGGAGCATCACTGCTTGGGAACTAGCTGGGCATCACTTGGCGAGTGGTGAGCAATTGCATTGTGCATCACTTGTTTTGTATATTCCAATCCTTTTATTAGTATTGTAATTTTATTATTATTATCATTATTAGTTTCTTCCTTTCTGTTCTATTAAAACGTTCTTATCTCAAACCACGAGTTTTACTTTTTTTTGCTGATTCTCTCCCCCATCCCACTGGGTGCAGGGGGAAGTGATCAAGCGGCTGAGTGGAGCTTAGTTACTAGCTGGGGTTAAAAACCACGACAGTATGTTTTGGTTCTAGGCACTACTTGCAGAAAGCATGTATTATAATACAAGCTGAGTGACAGAGGCTTTGAGATGTTGGATTTGGCAATAGTACCTATAGCACAAAAGACATACAAAATTTTGCTGAATTAGTTTTCACCTTGCTAGGATGAGGGGTGGGCAAATTGAATCAAGATAAAGGAAGAACTGGCTTAAAACTTCCTACTAAATTAAAACCAAATGATTTTGATGTCCCCAAAAGTTCAGTGTCTATTTTATTTCTCCCGGTTACCATTTTATGTTGTTATTTAGTTACTGTTCTCAGAATCTACAAACAAATGCCAGGGATTTGGAAATTTGCTTCATCAAGGCTGAGCCTTCTTTAGTGAAAAGTGACCTCCCAAGAAGATAGGGACCAGTGATTACATGTAGTTTGTCAGATGGTAGCTGGGCTGAAGAAGGGCAGGCTTCTGACTATTTTGGGAACCAAAGGATAACTCAGTGTAGCCCAAAATGCAGGATAATGGCTATACTGAATCCTGATTGTAATTATTAATGTGCGTGTGTGTGTATTGATGTGTTCATGGACAGACTTTTTATAATGTAGATACCTCAACATTTTTGTCTAGCTTAGGCTTCTGTTTTTCTTGCATGGCAGTTTGCTCCTTACTCTTCTGTGCTTTTTTCCCTTTTCATTGATTTGGGTTTCGTCATTGATTCAGATTATTGAATTAAGGATCACAGAGAAAGCTCATTATATTTAAAATAGAATGCTTGCATAGTAGTGGTATCTCCAGTGCAAAAATGAAGTCATGTATGCCAAAAAGCTTTTTCTCTTATGTAAATTATTTGCATATTATTGTTTCTCATTGTCTTCAAACTCTGTGCCTCAATACACTGGCAATGAATGTAAAATCACTTATGTATGATTCCACAGGAATAACCCAACTGTGGCTGCAAGCACCCAGAGTAACAATCTGATACACAAACTATGTCCATTGCTTGTTGTGGAAGATGCTGCTAATTCCTTGGGTTTTGGGGGGTTTTGTTTTTTTTTCTTTTCCCAAAAGTGTATTCAACTCTATAACTCAGAAGAAATGTCTTCCCTCTGAATTCACTGTATCATTGTATCACACAATGAAAAAAAGCAAGCTGATGGGTAAGACAAATCAACAATGCAAAATATGCATATAAAACTTGGTATGATTTTCTTTGTACAAACATGAAAATAAATAAAAGCCTTATATAAACACTCTGTGTCAGCTTTTCAGCATTTCTCCATGCAGTCATTCAAGGGGTCTGTGATCAACAAGGCCTGTGGTGCCCAAGGCAGGTTTCAGGCAAAATTTAAAAGCCCAGCCCCCAAAATATGATCCTGAAAACACTTCTTACTCCATCCTCACTTCTTTAAAAAGTTGATTGTTTTATTTTGTAAGGAGCTTAAACCTTTATGTGCCTCTCAGAATACACAACCCCCAAAACTCCACAGAGCACATTGCTGAATCTTCATGAAGATTAGGTCTGTAATAGGATTGGTGCCATCTAGGCCTGTCCAGAGTGAAGTCCTGCATAACATTAATAGAGGTAGAATTTTTAGGCTTTTGGAGAATTTCCATATAAAGACAATAAAGAAAAAAACGAACAACAATAATACACAGAAGACAATGAATTTGGTACCTTCAACACCAAGTGGAAATAAGTGGAGCATTCATAAGATAAAATATTGCATGTTAAGCATGTTCATCTGACAAGCTTTTCATCTGACCCTCCTCTCCTTTAGACATAATGGAAGAAATAAGCATTTCTAAGATACAGTTCCTCCCTTTCTAAAGTAGACACCTAAAACAGGCCAGGTGAATTTCACCTTTAGAGTGACTATTTCCACTCATTGATTGTAAGGGGATTCAAAGACAACTAAATGAGACATAAACATCTCAGTTATAAGAGTCTAAAGTTAGGTGAGATGTATTTGACTCTAAATGTCAAAACCCTTTTTGATTTGAGCTTTGTGGTTCAGGAGATATTTTGGGTGCTGAGGTCCAAATTTTAAATCTCTTGCAGAACTGCTACCAAAGCATGAAGTATTTTAAAAATATAATCATTTGAACAATGGCATATGGCAGGAGGAACACCTAATTCTGGACAGTAGACTGTACCTGGGAGACCACATTATACACAACATTTCTTGGGATTCACTAAGTGGGTTTTCTGGCTAGCTTTACAGTAAACAATAACCCATAGGCATTCTGACTGACAAGTGGACAGATCATCTTTTGTGGGCCCAGAGCTGTATGAAATATGGGTGTAAACCATCCTCCTTTTGGTGCTTTCCAGATCTCCCAGTTCCCAGGAAATTTCTTAAAGGAGCAAGGGTATCCCAAGATACTCTTTGGTAACTGTGTCTTAGTCCCTTTCCCATTGCAGCTGTCCCACTTGGTGTAAAACTATGGAACCATCTCATGAATTCACAAATGAAGCAGCTGAGTCTCCACTTTAAGGTACAGTGAATATGCATGCTGATGCTCTAAGCTGACCTAAAGGAAGAAAACATGTTAACCTCATCTCCCTTTTGGTAGCTACCCACAGCAATACAGAGCTGTTTTTACTCCACCACCATTCTCTGACACAGTAAGCATTTCTTTATGCATAAGAGAAGAGCTCAATCAGCCCCATAGAAAGATAATTATGTAAAAGTGAAAATGTCACCTTTTCCTTTTTGCTATTGTTATTTTGTAAGGAGATGCTGGCTTAGGCATCTAGTATCAGGAATAGCTCATGACTGTGAATCGTTAGTGGAGGGAAATACATCGCTACAGCCAGTCGCAGTCATCTAGTGCTCTTTGTGAGTATTTAGATGGCATATTGAATACACAGGTAGGTGCCTTTGCTGTTTTTCTGGGCTGTCCAGAAGCCCAACAAAGTCATGTAGTGGCAAACTTCACCTGACTGGATTCAGAATTGTGCAGATTCAGATATGTGGTTTTCACTGAACTGATATATGGGCAGAACCAAGATTGATGCTGGTTAATATGCTATGCTAATACATATAACCTTCAGTGGGTGGACATTAAAATAGGCTTAGGTGATTAACATTTCCTAGTACTTAGCTTAGTTCTTTGTTCATAGCATTTGCTTTCAAGTATCCTGTAATTAAATACTTAGAGTTCTCTGTGCATCCAGCACAGGCATCTAGCTTAGAGCTCTGACTCTGTTAGGCAAGGTAACTAAAGGTCAGCCATTTCAGTTTTGAACTTTTCGTTGTCTAAGTCCTTCCTTTTTTTTCCTTTTTCTTTCCTTCCCCTCAATGGTCTAAATGTCTATGAATCATTTCTTTATCTAAAACATAGGCTTATTTTAAAATTTATTTAGATAGCTAACGATGTAACTTATTGGATGAAGAGGAAGGGTTTCAGTCAATCATTGGCAAGCAGCTCTAATCCTAATGGTTTATCATTCACAGAAACAGACAAACCAAACAAAAAAAATGAACAAATTTTTCCCTCTTTCCTGGACCTGCGCCCTAAAGAAGAGGGAAAAAGAAGCTTATAACAATAACTGTCCATTCTGTGATTTAGCCAGTGTTTCCTTAAAAGCTAATGTATGACTCTTGACGGAGCTCTAGGCAGGAGAAAATCACCAATAGGTGTTGGAAAGCTTTGTGCCTCTAAGGCTCTCTTCTTAGGCTAATACTAGAGTCACTGCTTCTCACACAGAAAAAGACACATTAGCTTTTAATTAGCCAGATCAGACACTTCAGGCAGTGTAACCATGTCTGTAAGGATTTCTGACCTCCTGAGCATACACTTGGGCTTTCACAATAATTTTTCATGTGTAACCGGCAACACACAAACTGGTACCACACTTATATTGCCACTAGTAAATCAACTGTTAATGTTTAAACCAGTTTGGATATTCATTAACTGCTTTTGATCTAAGTAAGGGGTGTCCATCTCTCACCACTAGCACCAGAGGGAAACTAGATGACCAGTTTAGGCTACATATTCATTTTAGATGACTAAAGTTAGGTGAAAATAATGACTGCAGTGCAGTCATTAGTGCCACTATTCCTGCGTGCTAAAAACACCCTACAAATTTGTTACCAGCCTGGATCATTAGGAGCCTACATCCCTCCTACACCATATGAACATATGGGAATATGGTTGGGTCAAGGCTTCATCCATTCCTCCCATGCTCATCTGTTAAGCAGTGATAAATCTCTATTAAAAGGTTCATACAAATGTATAAGAGGAATTCTAGCACATTTTCTTCCTGATCTAACCTTTTTGGAGACTTTTTGTACACACTGTTGGAAATCAATGGAATAGATATATTTTTATTTTAGTCTGTAGAAAATGAATGGATATAAGAGCATCATCTATTTAATCTGAGATATTTTAGTGAAAACCTGCTTGTTTGCAGGGTTCATTTTGCTTCTTTTTATACCAGTTTCCTCTACTTTTAAAGAAAATTCTCCAGCATTTTGTGTGCTACATAAATTAAGTAAATCCCAATGGATTTATTACACTTGGAAAAAAAAAAAAAAAAAAAAAAGAAAAAAACAGTGGCATTAGCCTTTAAGCTAATTCTTACAAGGTGAAGGAATACACCTTCATCAATTGATCTTTTGTATAAATGGACCTGGTCCTCATTTAATAAATCTAATACTAAAATTATTGGATCCTGTTATTGATATGCTTAATTGTAATGCCTCCTTGTGCTCTTTTTGACCTCCTATTGCCTTCATTTTCTTAGTTCACATCCCAAGCTCAGAAATAGTATATTTGTTTGTAGTTTTTTTCTATGTTGGTTATCAACACAGTACATAGCAGTTCACATACATTACCCATTGGGATTTTTATTGGAAGAAGTGGGTTTTTTACTTCAGGGACAGTTTTTTTCAAGTAGCTTAGTACAGTCAGTAGCTTCATAGCCATCAGAAAGAGAACAAGACACTGAAATTGTAAAAAAAAAACAAACCAAAACAAAACCGAGCGCTATAATTCAGCTTACTCTAAATCAATTGTGAGAACAGCAAGTTAGATACGTTGATGCTCTATTTGGAATTACTACCCAGTGTGATCTAGATAAATATTTGCTGTTGTTGTTAGACAGAGCCCAAGCTGATAAGGATTGATAAATATGTCCTGCTTGAGTGTTAGAGTAGATTAACGTTCTGTCCTAATTTCCTAATTGGTTTCTCCAGAATGTCATTAGGATGATTTGCTGTGTTTTGTTGCTATTGGAAAAGTCAATAATACTGCAAGTACTAAATCATAATACTGATACTGTAATGGATATTTTAAAACTTCAGGTTAAAGGAAGAATGTGAATTATGGAAATGTGGACTCAGGTTTGATTCTTTCTTTCTTTACAGAGGCAAGGCACCATGGCATTTCAAGGTAAGTTTTTAACAAATGAATTTGTTGTCGTCTTTGAAGGAGGAGGACTTTGAATATTGTACTTCCTTGTTCTAGCATTTTTATGATGCTCACAAAAACATAGGATGTACTAATGAAATAAAGATCAATTTTAGGGCATCATATGAGTTCAAACAGTTAGAAGTTCAGAAGGTAATAAGTTTTAATGTCTTTGTCTGGTATATTATTGAAAATCATGTCTGAACATGCTTCAAGTATACCTAGATCCAGTGTTAAAATTTGTACTTACTAGCATCTTGCCATTATCCAGGAACAGAGCATGGTAAAGAAAACTGACAACCAGTCACTGACAGATAATAGGAGCAAAACTTCCAAGCATTTAGGTTTGCCAAAATACTTGGTTTATCTATCTGATTTGTCCAGTATTTCTTCTAGGCAAACAAAATTTCCATTAGTTCTAACAAGATTTAGGGTGGTAAGCTCTTTTTATCGGATAAGATTATGTCTGTAAAGCTACATTATGTCATAGAAAGACACGGGCAAAACTACAGAGTGACAGCAACAAATAAGCATTAATGAGATGGGTGTCGTGAACTTTTATTGTTCAGCTGAATGCATTCACTGGGCCTGCAAGAAAATGTATGCCTGAAGAGAGCATTAAAAACTTGCGTCACTCTAAACTTTCATGAAGAAGTGAGCTGAGGTATTTGTTAAATCAAAAGGTCAGATATAGAATAAAATTATGGATGGTTTTATAAAAATGTTTTGTTCACACAGTGTATGAAGTTCATCATGAAAAGATTTTTTTCAGAAATATATTTCTGTCATACAAAGTATTTGTTTAACAAAACCAAAGATGTATCAGGTAAATGTTCAGTTTTAACAATTCTCCAAAATAAAAAACAGGTCTGAAAAAGGCATTCCAAATATCAAAGAATTTGTTTTGATATTTTAAAAACAAAAACTTTTGCATTTTGATACAAAATGGATTCTCATTTTGAAATTTTCTGTTTAACTCATAATAAAACCTTTAAAAATAAAAGATAATCTTTGAAATCAAACATGTCAGTATTAAGAAATAAAAATTTCATCTCACTTATTTTTTCTCTATGTTATCCTTTTTTTATATATATTCCTAGATTTTTACTTTATATCCCAAACTGATATAGAAAAAACCCACCTTCAAAATCTGTGACAGGACAGAAAATTCACACAGCTCTGGCTTTACATGCCATCTGTCTCCCTCTTCAGTTTCAGCATAGGGCAACCTATTTTTGATGATACATGGTTGTACTTCAGTGATAGTCTATAGATGAGTTTGCTGCCTGGACAAGTACTAGTTTAGGCCACCTGAGGAATTTTTAACTTCTAAACCACATAGAAGTCAGTAGGATATATTATAACAAAAAAAGGAAAAGAGATGCTTTTGGCTACTGTGTAGGAAGGCTGAGAACTCCCACCAGTGATGAACCCTGTATTTCTTCTCCCATTTTCACATATTTTTCATTTCCTTCATCATGTTTCTGAATTCCAAGAATCAGTGTGAATTTGATTTGCATGAAGTCTTTGGATGGTACTTGTCAGAATAAACTTGATTATAGGTTTTGAACTTAACCCTGTGTGGGAAGAGAAATACCTTGTGGAGAAGAGAAATATCCCCATGTTTAACCCCATTTTCAGATTAGAAACAAGACACAAAGATCTTAAATCTACTAACAAAGATCAGTAAGGTAGACTCAAGTTTTTGAGAAGGTAAAAATGCAAAGTTTGGGTACTTTGTGTTTAATTTCTTCCCCCCCCCCCCCCCCCAAACTATTCATGATACAAACATACAATCATTCAGTTCTGAGAGGACTAAACTACCTGTAAGACCCAGTTTAAGCAAGAGTGGGTTTTGAATCATATCAAGGTATTCAGAGACCATCTTGTGAACAGGGTAGCTGCTGTCTCCCTGGTGGAGGAACTAAACTCAGCTTTCTGCACACTCCTTTCTGTAGGAACAAACACTTCCTTTAACCTGGCCCTGAATAGAGATTACAGCTTTTATTATATCAGACATGTAAGAAATTGGAAAAAAAAAATAATGTAAAAGGCCATTTATAAAAATGTCCACCTGTAATAAATGCACAGAACAAGCCAAAATCACCAGACATTCAGTGTGTAAAGAAGAGACTTGCAAATATGCACCCACCAAAAGCAGAGTGAGACATTCTGGTTGTCTCTCACGAACTGATCAGCATCCAGCAAACCTCTTTTCCTCTAAACCCTCCCAATTCCCTCAAAACACTCTGGTTAACTTACATTTGTAATGTGTGCATGCATTACCATTTATTAACTGATAGAGGAGTAAAAATGGACATTTAGATAATAAATACAGTCCCTCACTGATGAAAAATAAGGAATGTAAAACAAGCACTTGAGAGGCCAGGTGGATGTTCCTTATACATGCAGTGCATAATGCTGAGTAGTATGCAAGTATATTTAGAAAACTCAAGATAATATAAAATGAAAATCAATTTACCTGAGCCTAACTACTGCTTAAAAACACAACTGGAAAGGCACACCACTGTCTGAAGTATTCAGCATGGTAACCACTGTATCTGACATAGAGTATCAACTCTTTAATGAGATATGAATACTTATAGTAGTAAAAGTGATTATTCCTAACTAAACCAGTACGTGACTGATTTACAGTGGGAGAGGTATTTATTATGAACTCATTAGTGATATGCTCAAGTTACTTATTTTATTTCTAGGACTTGTCTTCATATAAATTATTTGTATAATGGGCATGAATTTGATATCTGTATGTGTAAGGGTATAGCTGTTGTTGCAAATACATCAGAAAACTGTATTTTATTTATTATGTCAATAAAGTTTTATAGAGAAAAACAAAGCAATAAAATCATTGCATCATGGTATTGTAAGCAATATGGCCATGGGGAAAGGTGAGAGTAAGTGAAATGAATTGGTGCTTAGGATAATGAAAGTGAGGGACTAATGGGACCCAAAGGATCCAAGTAAAATATAGACAGATTCCGAGTAAGCTTCCTTCAACTCCTCAGAGAGTAATTCTGCTTGGTTTTGACCAATAAACTGCAACAGCCCTTCATTTCTAATCCCAGGCTTTTTATAAGCAGTTTGCCCACTCACACTGAATTGTGCAAGAGGAAAGTAGTAGGAGAAAGTGAATAGATCCACAAGGACTGATGGAAAATAATTGAATAGTTTCACAGGAAGAGGAGAAGGTTTGTGATTAGAACCATGGAAGGATGTTACCTTCCTTTCAGAGTACACAGAGGGAATTAAATGGATTTATGAGAAACGTCGGAGGAGAAATAAATTGAGCCATCTACTTTCTATCTACCTATCTGCCTACCTAAGATATTTGCCTCTAGACACATCCAAGCTGCACATGAATTCATGCTGTAAGTGCTATTATTTCTTTGCTTTACAGGGCTCCCATTCTTCAGGGAAAAAACAGATCTCTCACTGTTGTAGGTGTGTGACCTGTGATGAATAATCAACCCTAGAATGCATTTTGAAAGGCACCTAAGTTCACAAAAAATTATTTTTTAGCTTCTGTTATTTTTTTCCTATGTTCTTTTTAATTTTTCTTAGTCTGGATTCACATAGAACAAAAAAAAAAAAAAAAAAAAAGACATATGATAATCATCTGATTTTACTACCATTGCAAAAAGATACTCTTCTTTCAACAGTTATGTCCAGGCAGAATTGAAAAGTAACAAAAGTCACATGAGAAATGTTTTTTATTATTCTTATTTGCTTTTCAAAATCAGCCCCATAGGTTCTGGGGTTTGCCTGTTTGCTTTGGTTAAGCATCACTATATTCTTAGCAAATCTTAACTAAGCCAGTCAACCTTTTCACTTTCACTCACCACTACCCCTTGGCATTTAGGCTAAATAAGTAAGGTTCAATAATTAGTGGGTATGTAAAACTCCCCCACCTGTGAAGAATTTCATAGGCATACTCGGTATGAGACTTTTTCTTTCTCCTTTGGTTAAACATACACAAAAAATGAGCCTCATTCACATCTCATTTAGTTCATAGGAAGTGCACTATCCCTAATCGGGAGTCACCAGTAGTGCTTTTAGAGACTATTTGTAGTCCTTTTAAACTCAGATGGCTGCATTAAGAGAACCTAAATTGTTTAGGATCAAATTCAAATTGGGAGTATTTTCCTTCAAACCACCCAACATTTTGGCATCCTTCAGGGAAAAGGGATATATCAATGCAAGATGTGATTAAAAATTACTAATTAGGATCATTACTAGTGTAACAGACTAACACATACAGTGTAAAAAAAGGCTAGTAAATGAACAAGTCTATGTGATCAGATAAATAAAAAGCAATAGACATCAATGTCTTCCACATTGTAGCACATCAAGAATCTGTTGATTCCTGATTTTAGTCGCTCAGTTCACCCTAAAGTGGAAAAATATTATATAATCCTTTGCTAAAATATCAACAGAGATTTGAATCTGAGCTTAAAGGTTATTCTTGGAAGTCCAAATAGATTAATATTTATTATTCTGTCGTTCTGCCTTTCTCTTTAAGAAGGAATTCTAGCACTAAGCTAGAATTGGCTAAGCAAACTATTAGTTGCGTGTATGCACCTTATCATTAAATAAGACACCTAAAAGGCCAGCATACTGGTGTTCTGATCTAAAATTAGAGCTCTCTGCTATTATTGCAATAGCTTAAAAGTTGAATAAACAAGCCAGCATTTTGACATTTAAGCAAAATAATATTGGGAAAAAACCACATGAAAATTAATATTAAATATGAATAAATGAAATATGATCAACAGTCACCCAGCACAGAAAATGAAAAATAGCTTTTGTAGGAGCACATTACAAAGATAAACCAGCCAGTTAAATTCTGAATAAATCAGCTTTTATCCACTTGTTGTGACATGCAGCCATGGAAATTGATAACTTCAGAACTCCAGGTCCCCATGAAAAATATCTTTTCCAGGGGTGGCCTGTGCCTTAAATCAGATACCACGTGAAGACTACTTACAATTTTTTTATTCTCTCCCTCTGCCCGGCTTAATAAGATTCCCTCCAAAATGCCGGTTTCACCTTCTGATGTGAGCAGATGGCAAAAAGCAGTGACCATACCAATTACAGGATAGTACACAGAAAACAGAGAACCAAAAATACAATAAAGGAAATCTGGACATTTTTTCATTATCTGGTATTTAAGCAGGGCACCTTTCCGGCAAAAGGGAAGGATTATCTCAAGGTTATTTATTCATTTACCAGTAATCAACTAGGTTCAGATAGTTGAAATCCCTGGTACCCAGAGAGTCAGTAAGAGGCCTCATGCATATGTTCCACTTTATGTTGCTCATCTGCAAAACAATGAGGCTTGTAATGATGTGAAAGGTTTAATGGACTCTCTCCTGGTTCGTCCTCTATCCAAGCTGATTGTTATTTGTGTAGTGTAATCTTCTTAAGAGTGTGGTTCCCACAGGGAGATGAGCAGGCAACGACTGGGCTGTGGATGGCAGCTCATGTCAGGGATCAAGGATCATCCAGTTAATAGTTTTAAATTTAGAATTCCTTAATATTCTGGTTCTAAAGAGCAGCTTGCTAACACCTAGAGCTGGTTTTGGTTATCCTGCACAAAAAGAAATTCCTTTAAGTGTCACCATTTAAAAATTACTTAAACATCAACCAGAAAATATTATCAGTCAGTTAATTATTGTCTGGACTCAAGGATGCGAAGACAATGATGAAGGTATTTAGCATATTAGCAGGCCATTATGTGACAAAAAAAAGAATAAGCAAGAAAGACAGTGGTTATATTTAACAACGCTATTCAGGACAGGTAATATTTGGATGCATTGATTAAGATACAACACTCCCTAAAAATTGAAGCTTAGCTGACTATTTGCTTTAAAATTAATAGGAAACAGGAGTTCAAATCCCATAGGCAGCTTTGAAACCCTAAACCTGAATATTTAACATTAACCATCTGAGACATCAATATTTTATCTTTAATTTTCTTTTTATTCTTAAAAAAATGCAAAGGAAAACAAAATGAAAAAAAAAATCTCTCTAGTCTTTTCTTTGCATCTTCAATTGTCTGTGGAAAGAAATAATTAGCTTGTGTGTGACTCCAGTATGTATTACGAAATAATTTTAAAGGTATCTGAGATCAGAAAGTTGTTTTTTCACCTACCATTGGCTGCATCACACTTGGTTCTAAACTTACTTGTGGTCCAAAATAAAAGGCCAAATTAGTGCCATCAAATAAAATCATGAGACTGTGATATTTCCCTTGGGAAAGCTGTCACTTCATAGAGAATTGTTTTAGATCAGGATGGAGAAGACAAAACTGTTATGAGGACAGAACAACTTACCAAAAAATAGACTCTGAACAAGCTTAATATGATTCATAGATTCATAGGTGAAAGGCCAGAAGGGACAACTGTTTCACCTACTTTGACCTGCTCCAAACCACAGGACATTGCATTTCATCTACTTAACCTTGTATGGAGACCAGTCACTTGTGTATGACTGAAGCAAAACATGCACTTAGCTAAAGCACATCAGCTAGAAGACATGCAACTTTGAAATCAAAACATCAAGAGAAGAAGAATCCAACACTCCTCCTTCAAGCATTTTCAATCTTTTTTTCTGATAACTAGTTCTCTTCATGTGAAAAACATGTCATTTTTTTTTTGAATGTGTCAAATAGCTGCTGTTATACCCTTTGCTCCTACTATTTTATGAAAATGCCATTATCATAGGGTCTTAGAGTGAGTTAGGTTGGAAAGGAATCAGGTCACCTAATCCAACCCTCAACTCAAAGAAGGGACAAAATCAGTATCAAATACAATATATTTTAAGTTTGTTTATTTTTAAGAAGGAAAAGCATTGTGGAATGTAATTTCCTGTCCTCTTTTTGGAGAGGAGTTGGGAGGGGTTATGTTGTATCAATTTCATTCTATCAACATTTTTAAAAAATGTAGATACCAAAACTGAACAAAAACTGTAGTACAGGTCTTATCAGTGCTATGTGCTTAGCAGATTACAAAATATCATTAGTCCTTTTTGCCACAACTCCACTCAAAGACCTTAATTTTCCATTGTGCCTTGAAAAAATATTTTCAGAACACTGCTTTCCAATATATCACTTTCCATGTGTGAGAACATTCCTTTTCCTGCAATGGTATTTGTCTTATGAAAACATTTATACAGGCCCAGATTGTTTGACTGTGTGATACAGATATTTTAGGATTATCCTTTTGCCATCATTCTCGCATTTGCATCTACAGATTTCATTTGGAGGGATTTTATGTTAACTTTCAGAAAAACTAATCCAGATTTTCATATACATATATTTTTTATTTCTCCTTTGCCCTTTCTTCAGGGTGTCCCATGCACATCACAACTTGATTTTCTTCTTTGATCTATGCCAGACCATTGGACGGAACAGTCCACAAACACTATTTTGCCTTTTACCTTTAGGCAGATCACCATTTGTAGATCTAGCTCTGCTCTAAAGATTTGTCCCCTCCTGCTTGAACAAAATCTTGGCCTGTCTCCCTGACTAGTGGGCTGATTTTTTAAAATACAAGCTCAAGGTGGCAAAAATTAAGTTTCATTTTTTTTCCCAACCAGTTCTTTCCTTTTCCTCTTTTTAAATTTTCTCTGAACATCATCACCCTGTCCCTCATCACTGAAAGCCCTAATCTTGTGAGACTCAAACCTGAATGATGTAATTGACTCCACCATCTTTCTGTACTGTCACATTTAAGCTACAGCAAACATTCAGTACATCTTCTACTTTCCATCACAAGGTGTATCTTTTCCTGTACAGCTACACTAATAAAGCTTTCATTCAGGTTCTCATCATATTCAAAGTGCTTCAGCAAAATATCATTTTCATAGTTCATTGCTTTGATAATGACAGTCCTCTATATGCATCTTTCTATTAATTCTGCTTCTATCACACCAAATGGAGATTACTTATTTTTACACCCAAGGTTCTTTGGAGTGTGTGTCTGCTCAGTCTTTCTTGTTTACTACTGAAATGTCAGATCCCATCTCTGCTTGGCATTCCTACATATTCTGGAAAATACATTTGTACTCTGTTCTGTGATAATCTTTGCTGCTTAAAGCTTCCTAAAAAATTACTTGACTGTGCTTCTGCAGTTTCATCCTCACTAATTACTTTTGCTGCCTATAAAAAGTCTTCTCAGTAGTGACCCCCCCCTTCTCCTTTCAGACTGACCAGAACTGTCTCACTTTTTCTTTGCTTCCAGTACACCTTCCCTCCTCCTCTCTCCCAGCCTGCAGGTACCTTATGGTTTTTTTCTTACAGTTAGACAGTTGATTTACTCAAACAGGAACTCTTGGTTTTTGTGTTTATACAATTCATAGCACAAATCGGACCTGGCCCACTGAGTGGCTCATCAGTAACACAAATCAAAGATTGACCTGAAGGTCAAAAATCTCATTCCAAGTCCAGAAACATTTTACGTTTTCTGTTTGGTTGGTTGGTGGGTTGGTTGGTTGGTTTGTTTTTTAGAGAAATGGCTACCAGACTTTGTACTCCATGGAATTAAGAGATGTATAGGTGTGGAAAACTGAGCAGATGGATGTTCAAGAAAATAAAAGGGAATAAATTACTTCATTATATGGGGGTTTTTGTAGATAAACAGAGATTAAAATTTCTCATTAAAATATAAGCTCATTTTCTAATAAAAAAATGCTGGAGGAAAATGTCAAAATATTTCCCACTTTAATGTTTTCTCCTTTTTTTCTACTTCGTGGCTTCTCAAAAAAGTGGGAAGAGAGATGAAGGTACTAACAGGGAAAATGTGAATAACATAAACTGAAATACCAGAAAAACCTTTCCTCCCTGCTAGTTTTCTTTTTTTTTTGTTGCAAAACAGAAAATTAAGAAGCAAAGTTTCCTCCAAAATATCATTAACAGCAATTTTTCCGTTTCTGATTAAAGACTTTCATGCAGAAAATGCTGGCCTGCCTCATGTATTTGTATTTGTATTCATGATGATTTGAAGGGCTTTAAAAGCTCCTGTGTAAGTGTTATTTTATATAACTGCACGATCTTGTCAGCTCTCTGCTCCATTCCATTACTAGCCCTGTACATACTGCAATTAGTTATACATTTCCAGGAGTCATCAGTCTATAGCTTTATTGTTCATACTTACAGTTAGCAGTTCATGGTACACCTTTGTTTCACAATATCGTGAATGTCCCAAAACACTTTTTAAACCATTTAACATATGCAGTAGGAAACACACAACAGCTTCTCCTTTCCAATCACCAAGATCACTAATAACTATTTAAAGCATTTGAGCATGTTTTCTGTCTGAAGTTACATATGTTGAACACACAGAGTGAAAAATTATTCCTTTTTGGTGTTTGAAAAGTCCAGCAAGGAATCCTTGCACTAGGAAACTAATCAAGAAGGTAATTTCCAGTAAAGAAATAGAAAAATACCTGTATCAATGTAGAAGATACCATGAGATTCTTCAAACACCATGCACAATTCTGGTCATGCATTCTGGAGTGAAGCACATTTAGACTTAATTCAAACTGAAGTAAATTTGGAAAAGCGCTATTTATTATGACTACAGGAAGGTAAGATGCGTCTTTAGAAGGGACTGCAAACTTATGGTTTTCTTAAACTAGCAAAACAAAGACTGGGAGGGAATATGACTTCAGTCAATAAACACATCAGGATAAAAGCAGACAGGGAAAGGTGAAGAGCTATTTGAGCTAAAAGCTAATATGTGTGTAAGAATAAACAAGTACAAAGTGTTCATGCATAAATTTTGCATGAAAATTAGGAAGCACTTCCTAACCTCAGAAGAATAAAAGACCTTGGAGACTGACTGGAGAGAACTGGAGCAGATCTCAGACGTTCTAAGATGGAGCTAATAAAAGGGCTTTTATGACATATTTGCTCATGGTAGGGATGTTTAAACAACACAACCCTGAACATTCCCAGCAGTCCTTTAAGTTCAGACCATCCCCCATGTTAGAAGTGCCACCTCTCACATCCTTATACAATAAATGGACAGAAACTGTTTTGGTCTTCTGTAAGTCCTCAAGGTACATAACTAATAGTACATTCATATGTACCCAATTTTTATGGATGCTCAAGCTGAATGTGGCCCTTTTTGCACACATTAATGAAAATGGATCAGAAGACTCCTCTAAACAAGAAGCAAACTCTAGCATGCATAAGGACTATCAGCTGCAGAAGTTACTTTTCATCTAATTGATCTATCTACTTTTCTGCAAATTCTTAATGTGCTTTTGTATATATATAATAACAAGTTTCTAACAATAAGTACTAAGATTTCTACAGTTCGTCTGTCAGTGTGTATATATGTTCATATATACATATAAAAGTACAACTATTGATACATACATATATAGGTATAAATATTCATATCCATAGTCACAAACTACCATATAATACCTCTAATGGAGAGAAGAATAACTATATGTTTACTGGAAGGCTGTAAATGGCTTTGAACACTTTTAGTGAAACACTTCAACATTTCTCTAACATAATGTTTTGAAAGGGCCTAGGGTCAATACAAATGTAATATGTGGAGGCTAAAAGAAAATTTGACAGAAAATTTGTTCAAAGAGCACAGTAAGGTGGCATGTAAAAACAATAATGGGCCATTATGCTGTCTTATTAGAGAAATTAAAGCACTGCACACACTGCCTGACTCACAGTGTCTGGCTTTTCTACTGAACAACTTGAAACCTGTATTTTCAACTCAACTAGTGATTTTTTAAGCGTAATTTCCTTTTCAAATCTAAATATTTAATAATATCAGATGTGGCAAACTTGTTTGGGAAGTTCAAAAGGGAGAGAGCCACTGGACTCCCACAAATACTGTTTGGTTAGGCAAGCACTAAAGTTTGTATGCAAACAGGCTAAACGCAGTCTTTGCAGGTGCAAACAGTGGTGTTTCCTTTTCTGCACATGCACGGGAAGCTTCATCTTTTGGAAAGCTTCTTTGTAGATATAACAGTATAGAAAAAGGTGTAGCATATATATGTTAACATATGGAGGATCTATACACTACACAACGTTTTAAATTAGAAATGGAGCTGCAGCATCGAATTCGGCTTGAGGGATATGTCTACCTGTAAGAGGTGCAGCATGTCACCAGCAAACCTTCCAAGCAACCTTTCCTCAGGAAGGTGGAGGTTCCCTCCAGTGATGTAATTTATCCTATTACATCAAATAAAATGTACTTTAGCAGCCAAAGTTCCTGATACAACATTGGTGTGACTACTTTTTCCATTACAAAGGAACTAGAAAAAATGCTTCTGTGAAGACACGATTATGCTTAGAAGCATTTCTCATACAGTCTACCTATAAACTTCATCTCTCCTGCTCATTGTAATGTAAATATCTCTGGTTGGAACCCTAAGTATTGACTTGTAAAAAGAAAAAAGAAAAAAAAAAGAACACTGCATTTGAATTTATTACAGGGCAGGGGGAGGGTTCAGAATCTCTCTCATCACACAGGCATCAAGTACACTTTTCTATGGATATATATGGAAGACATCTGTCTGAATTTATCCTATTGGAAGTGACTGATATACAAACTGCATTCATTTTATAGCAGAAAGCAAACAGAATTTTCCAAGATGTGTTTGGAAACATTAAACAAATTAATTGGGTTAGATTCCTTACTTGGGTAAACAGAGAGAGTACTACGGAAGTTAAGGATATGACTCATTCATTAAACACTTTATTTCTAGGCCTTCCAAGACATTTATTGTGCTAGCATCTAGCAGACTCGCGAAATGCTGGGGAGATTTAATGTGCATTGTACTTCTGTGAGATACAGATTTACCACCTCCTTTTTGCTGATGCAAGTCTGAAGCCCAAAGTCAATGAGCTAAAGTTATCCAAGCCTGGGAACTTGAATCCAAGTCACTTGAATCAAGTATGGCTGAAAAAACATCTTCTCCTCTTTCCTCTTCAGCAGCACTTTATAGCTAAATGTATAGATACCAAATACCTACATTGTTAGAAGACTAAATTGAACAACGGAAATTATAGCACAACTGTGTTTACAAGGACCTCTATGAATTAGTTTATCTTTTTCTGGACTGACACATTTGGTCTGATTTGTTCCTAAAGTTCTCTAAATCTTTTTAAGGTATTCTGTATCAACAATCTCTCTTTTTATTTCTTTTTTTTTTCCCCCTACTGTTGTCCAAATTAAATTCTTGTTTTCCTCATTGTGGACAAGTAGAACAGGCTTTTTGTTTCTTCAAAGCAGGCTTTATCACATCCATTCTGAGTCTTCTCTTTTTTAACCACTGAAATCCCAATACCCCCTGTATTTCCCAGTTGGTCATTTTTGTTCAGGTATGCCTGTCTAGCTGCCCTGAATCACCAAATTTATATGTCAGTTTGGGTGATTTTGGTTGGTTTGGGGAGATATTTGTTTGTTTGTATGTTTGTTTGTTGTTTGGTTTTAAAAAAAAAATCAAAAAAGGCTAAATAGGAAAAGGAACTTCCATACCTAGAAGAAGAGGCACAAAATTCAGTTATTTTCTTTTTCACTACCCACTGCTGGTCCTCTGTGCTCAGAGACACATTTAGATTTAAAGGAAGAAGTGCAGAGTCCAGGCAGTGGACCCTTGCTATTCCTAGGCCTTTGTCAGTGGTGAAATTATCTGTGAAAAAGAAAAACATAAGCCTGGTTAGCCTCTACTCTATAATCTCTCCCTGGATCCTAAACTGAGTTTAAATCGGCTGAACTTAAGTATTTGTCCCACTGTATGCTTGCATTAACTTGTAAACATAAATTACCACTTAATATAGACCACAGGTGAGTCTTCTCCTGGAGCCTTTCACTGACTGTACCCGATAGGTCAGACCACTAGCACAGAAAACAAAAAAGGTACTCATATTTGTAATTTGCAGGCCCTAAAATATTTGTCCAGGAGTTTCTACTCTTTAATTCAGAATTATAGGAAACTTTATTTTTGATGCAGCAAGGTTTGATAGCATGAAGTAATGCTGACACACGAGCTGAATGGCAGGACATCACAGTGTGAATCTCTGTAGGCAGAACTTTGCAGCCTTCGTCACAAATTAAGGAAAATATTTATAGAAAAATAATAAGGCAAAAGATTCAAGGTACAAAGTCTTAAAGATGTGTTGACTACAACAAACTCATAAATCATGATGAGTGCTTTGAAGTAGCTAAGAAGGAGAAGAAACTTTAAAAATTTTAAGCTAAATTTTAAGATACTGTAGGCATTTTTATGAGGAGACTCCTGAGAAAGAGCATAACAACTGTTGGGAGTTTTGCAGTTGAATCCCAGTGGCTGGATCACTGCACAGGAAATTTTTCACTTCCAGGTTTTGTGTTTTGGCTCACCTAGAAAACCCAATGTTTTTGCCTTTTGGCACATGCTTTTACTTCTGCTGTTTTGCTCTGCTTCCACCTCTTCTGATCTGCTGAGTTTGTCTTTCAGAGGAACGTGAAGATTCACTGCAGTAGGAGAGTGCATGGAAATTATCTGAATGTCCTAACCACTCCTGCTCTTTGCAGAGGAATGAAGGGAGAAAAGGGAAGACTGGGGCAGGGTCGGGTGAGGTGGGGCCAGGGGTGCCCAAGTTGAACTTCTAGGTTTGTACCATCTATTTATTCCTTTTAATTGAATGAAGAGAGGAGCAATTCAGCAATATGATCAAATAACTGAATAGGAATTTGGAATACCACTTCCTGGATAAAAGTTAGCAAGACCATTTCATCAGAAATGCCTCTTCCCAGAACATGAAAATGCCTTAAAAGCCTCTCAGCTGAGGCACATGGTGGAAGAGTGATTGCCTCACTTACACTGAGTAGACACTTCTTGAAAGATATTCTTTTGCTTTATGTATATATTACCCTATAATTCAAGTGAAACATAAATAGGATGAAGGATAACTTTACCTTGATTCAACAGCTATTGTCAGACTTCTCAAAAATCTCTGTGAAGAGGACAAGTAAAAGAAAATCTACAAAGGCACAGTAGCTATATTTACTAGTCGATATTTTCTTCCTATTTAGGAGCATTCACCTCTACAGAGCAAAAATGATACAGATCTTGGGAAAATCTGACCTTCACATTCAACGGATTCTGGAGGTACTTCATGAAAACGAGCTGCTGGTGTTAATTAAAGTAGTAGGAAAGCAGACAGCCTCCACACCCACCTTTTAAAGGAGCATTAGTTTTCAGCAGTCCTCAGTTTTTGGGACAGCCTGTGACTGAGTAACCTGAGCCTCAGAGATGTGCAGCACTCACTAAAAGGCCTGAGGCATGGACATTCAGAGGCTGACTCAGACTTAGCAAGTCCTTTGGATTACATAGCACAGTATACCTGTGGCTATCAGCTTTTCACCACTGATAGGGCTGATGATCTCCTAGTAATGGTAGAGTGATTGAAAGCCACTTTCAACCTGCACATTGTGAAGAACATGGGAACTCAGAAGCAGGCTTAAAGTGTGACCACTTTGTACAAAGTCGTTACATTCTTGTCCACTGCACTTAAAGATCTGGGGTGCAGTTTTCAAAATACCTTGGCTCAACCCTTAATCAAAACAATATTTTGTTTTATTTTTCACC
Organism: Aquila chrysaetos chrysaetos; assembly: GCF_900496995.4. NCBI lineage: Eukaryota > Metazoa > Chordata > Aves > Accipitriformes > Accipitridae > Aquila > Aquila chrysaetos. The sequence continues at coordinate 68,193,801 of NC_044005.1, forward strand.
TTTTGACTTCCAAGGAAGATTTAGCGAAGGCCTCTGTCTTAAAGTGCACTATTTTTCCCCATAGTGAGCTCCACAAGAAACTTTCATTTATTTTCTTCCTTGGTTCAGGTGCCCAGCCATCACCACTCAGGATATAAAACATCTTGTTTACTTCTAACCACGTCACTGGGGCTGTTGTCATGCTATTTCAGAAATGCGCTGCAGCTAGCTACAGGTACCAAATGGAATCATAGAAAGGTAGAGGTTCTTGATTGAATTTATTTGTGTTTGAATCTGTCAGGGATAAAAGAGCCAACAAATAATAAAATAGATGCAAGCCTCTGTAAGTCAGCAGCCACCTGCTACCTCTGGGCTATTAGAGGGGCCCTCAGCATGACAACACAAATCCATGCTGGCAGGCCAATCACGGCTTAAAAAAAGCCCTACATCAGCTCAGCTCGTCAACTCAGTCAGCAGAGTGACAGCGATGTTGAAATTTCATTTTTTCTGATATTAGTTGTGAATTGTTTTATCACATTATTTTTACTCTCACCCTCTCATCGTCTTTTAAATGCTGATAGTGTTGATGGCTCTAAAATGCAGTCTATCTAGTTGCTCTTTTGAGAAATGGAGATTTGGTTCTACTCTTTTTTCCCCCCAAATAGGCTGAAGCTCTTGTTTCATTTCTCTCCCTTCTATACATCTAAATCATGTAAATTACAGGGAACTATAAAAGTCAAAGTACTCATCACAGGCACCATAATTATTGATAATAATCTATTCTTCAAAACTAGCACCATTTCACATGCTGTTCACTAATTTCACTCCTATTTACAGAATGAGTAAAATTCTGTACTGACTTGTATCACCTGCAACTGCATTTAAATTGACCCTAAGAGTTTACAATGGTACCTTGTTTAATAAGGTTATGCAAAGGGATAGAGCAGAATGTACGGTTAGTAAATGAAGTGAATATTTAGGGCTGTGAAAAGAAATTAAAGCAGTGCAGTAGTCTGAAGCAACCCTTGACATTTTTCTAAACAACAAATGAAATCTTGTACTTAGTATAGTCAGTAAAAGTTTTGCCAATAACTTCCACAGAACTGGGATTTCACTCTCATGGACTGAATTTGAATAGGAGGATCATGCTCTTTTTTTTTTTTTTTTTTTTTTTTTTTTAAGTTGTTGCCTTTGAGAATATAGTCCAAAGCATCCTGCTTGCACTAGAGGCTACAGAACTGGTATTTAGAGATGATGGAGAAGGGAGAAAATAAAACAGAGCTGTAAGTTATTTCTTTTCCTTTTGTTGTTAGTAATCACTGTACACCAGTGATTTACAATGTCTCCATATCTTCAGCAGTGTATCATGGAGGCTTGATATGATCACGTACTTGTGCTCATTAAAAAGGATCTTAAAGCTTTCTGTGTGGTCTCATTTATTTTCTAGAAAGTCTGCATTACTAACCTGAACCAGTTATAGAAGAGAATTCGGTTTGAAACCAATGAAGGTAAATGGTGAGGTTCCTCTGGGACTACAGCAAAACTTGCATTTGCCCTTAGTAAAAGGAATAATCACAGACAGGCAAATTTCAGCATCTCTGAGCTGTCAGTGACCTGATTTTCTTCATCCCTCATTATCACATAGCATATTTGGGAGAGGCCTGAAAATTATCCAGGAAAGCTGGCTCTTTTTTGAACCCTGGGGAGTTACACACAGATGAAGAAATGACTTGTGGGTTCAGATGTGGGGCCAAACATACAACACGAGCATATGGAGATATCCTAATTTGTCCCCTGCTCTTTTTCTTCTCTTAAAATTCTATCAGCACCGAGACAAGAGCACTTCCTTTTGCAACTCCTGCAACTTTTCAAGACAGAATTCCTTATTTCTCCACTATTCCTGATTTTTTTTCTTATTCTCTCTGAATTCCTTTTAGCAATCCCTTAGGATGTTTCACAATTTCTATCCTGCAACTGTATTGTTTAACTATGAAACCTAGTAAATAAATAAATAAACACAAGAAAGACTGCTTCTTGAAGTAGTATTATACAATAAATCTTTTCACTCCCAGTATACATTCACCTATGGCCTTGCTTACTGCACATAAGCACTGTTCAAGTAATTTAGAAGTGAATAAACCTTTTGTTTAAGTAACCAATATTTTGCTCCTTCTGCATACAAACTGCTACATATATCATAACACAGTCCAGTAATAGCACAGTACAATAACTGGTATACAAAAATACATTCTCATAAGCAACAGCTGTCAGCTAAAATTTTCTTTTGCAATAAATTTACCTTTTCTTTCTGCCTACATTATTCACAACTTGATATCACACAGAACCAGAACAAAATTCAGTAATCTTTAAAAACACATTTTCTACCTACATGGTATGGTGGGTATTTTTGTAGCTGGACTAATAATTCATACTAAGAAAACAGTTTTGTTGCCTGTGTGATTAACAAAACATTAGCAAATAGAGTACTACTATTAAGGGACATATTTTTCAGGCAATCTCTATAGTTTCTAGAAAGAAAAAATAAAACAAGAATCTAGAGATCTCTGTTCCTTTTAAATCTGGGACTTCCCTTGTTATAATTCTGCCTTGAATGATATATTGAAATATGTACTCTGTGTCACACTATTCATCAACATGTCACATTGTATCATGTCACTTTACGTAGCTCAGTATGACAGATACATCTCTAAAGCAATGCGTCATCATGTCCTTTGGCATGAGGAGACGTGAAAATAAATACATTTTTGTTTTGTTTACAGTAAACTACTTCCAGAAATATAAAAAAAAACCCAAAACCACAAACAAAAAAAAAAACCCAACCAACCAACCAACCCACCAAAAAAACAAACATCAAACCAACCACCTCTATTTAGTTTTGGAATATTTTAAGTAAATGAAGAGAAAGGGTGGTGCCTCCCTCATTCATCTTAAGAAAACCAAAGTATACAAATTAATACATGCCCAGAATGCATAATTTTATTTTGTTACTCCTTTGATTTAGAGGATAGAAAGAACATGCCTATAAGCAAGCTGTAAGCAACTGTTGTATGTTCTATATATAGCTAGGAAAATTACAGGCTTGGAAAAAATTACTAACAGACTGAACAGGTAGTAAATTCTTGTTTTGTTGATAACAAATAATTGTATTTAATTATTTAAAATACACGTATTAATTAACATTAGGGGTTATTTTGTTTTCTTTTCTAGTTTCCTTGAAACAAGTTGTATTGGGTTTGCATGGCAAGGTTTTGATAGTGGGGGAGCTACAGGGGTGGCTTCTGTGAGAAGCTGCTAGAAGCTTCCCCCATGTCCAACAGAGCCAATGCCAGCCGGCTCCAAGGCCAAGCCCATCAGCAATGGTGGTAGTGCCTCTGGGAGAACAGATTTAAGAAGGGGAAAAAGTTGCTGCACAATAGAAAATGCAGCCGGAGAGAGGAGTGAGCACACGTGAGAGCACCAGCCCTGCAGACCCCCAGGTCAGTGCAGAAGGAGGGGAGGAGGTGCTCCAGGCGCCGGAGCAGAGATTCCCCTGCAGCCCGTGGGGAAGACCATGGTGAGGCAGGCTGTCCCCCTGCAGCCCAGGGAGGTCCACGGGGGAGCAGATCTCCACCTGCAGCCCGGGGAGGACCCCACGCCGGAGCAGGGGGATGCCCGAAGGAGACTGTGACCCCATGGGAAGCCCGCGCTGGAGCAGGCTCCTGGCAGGACCTGTGGCCCCATAGACAGAGGAGCCCACGCTGGAGCAGGTTTTCTGGCAGGACTTGTGACCCTGCGGGGGACCCACGCTGGAGCAGTTCATGGAGGACCGTCTCCCGTGGGAGGGACCCAATGCTGGAGCAGGGGAAGAGCGTGAGGAGTCCTGCCCCTGAGGAGGAAGGAGCAGCAGAGACAACGTGTGATGAACTGACCCCAACCCCCGTTCCCCGTCCCCCTGCGCCACTGGTAGTGAGGAGGTAGAGAAGTGAGGAGTGGAGTTGAGCCTAGGAAGGAGGGAGGGGTGGGGGGAACGTGTTTTAAGATTTAGTTTTTATTTCTCAATACCCTACTCTGATTTGACTGGTAATAAATTAAGCTAATTTCCCCAAGTCGAGCCTGTTTTGTCTGTGATGGTAACTGGTGAGTGATCTCCCTATCCTTATCTCAACCCATGAGCCTTTTGTTCTATTTTCTCTCCCCTGTCCAGCTGAGGAGGGGAGTGATAGAGCAGCTTTGGTGGGCACCTGGTGTCCAGCCAGGGTCAACCTACCACATAAGGTTTATAAATTATTTCCACATTATACTGAATTGGCTCAGTGTACAATACACTGGATTCACTGATGTGTTCTGTTTGCTGTGAACCATTCCTGTGTTGAAATATGCTGTAAAACTACGTTAGTTGGCTGGGGAGGCCAGATACTGGCCTGCTTTGCATTACTGATGTTTTGCAAAGCAGGTGGACTGCAGTGATGAATTTGGCTCGGTGTTCATATAATTGTTTATAGGTGGCCCAATTTACCAGTGGGTTACTTTAGTCCATTAAGGATGTAATTCCAATAAGTCAAATTCACTCTTTCATAAAGCAGAACTGTGAGGAAAAAGGCAGCCTGACACAGGGCATTATGGTTCCCTTATTGTCTGTTCAGCCCCCTCAATGGCTGCATCTGATGTCCCAGGTTAAAGTAGATGGTGATGATTCACTAGTCACTGCTCTCTCCCCCGGCACCAAGCTCCTTTTCTGTTTCTCTAAAATACACCCTCATTTACTAGAGGCCATAGTTCTAAACCCCTCTTGTGTTTTAAAATAGAAAAAGCATTACTCATCTCTCAGCCTTGAGACTTACTCTAGTCAAGCTTTCAAATACACAAGAAGCAAGGACTGACAGTGCTGGAAACTGAAGTCCTATGTCCAAATACACAGAAGAACCTACTATGTCCAAACACACATTTGACATCCCTAATCCAGCCCTGTCAATTTGCTTTAGCCCTTATCCAAAGAGTTTCTATGAGGGCTTGGAGGGCTTAGAGAGTATGCTGTTACCGTGTACCATGTCTTAATGTCTGCCCCAAGATTTTGGGTAGTAGTGTGTAGTCATGTTAAGTGAGAGAAAGAAAACGCTGTTAGATGGTGGCATCATCTGCACAGTGTGTCAAGAAAAAAATTGATCTGAACTCAATCTCAACACATAAAGATAGAAGTCCCCATAATCCAGCTTCCAAACGTAAAGTAGATCAAGTCACCAAAAATAAACACTGATGGCTATACTGCATCTTCAAGTATATGATTTTATAGGCATCTGGGTAAACTAAGGAAATACACTGCAACAACATACAGTTCTGACTTGGGGTGCTTTTCAAGCTAACATTCACCCTGAAAGAATTCACATCCATCCCTATCTCTGCATTTGCAAGTTATATGTTGTTATCTGTCTCTAATCTAGCTATTTTAAGCAGGTTTGGGCATGTAAACATGAACTCAAACGACATTGGGATTGTAGTGTGGTATGCATTGTATCTTCATACCTTAAAGAAGGCTAAAAAAAATAATTGAATAAACAAATCAAAAGCATCGCTGAGAAAATCTCCCAATTTCTCCACTAATCTTGGGGGAAAATATCAATCATTCTTTAACAAGACAGGGACACTTTTTGTTTCCTTTTATTATTACATTCATCAAGAATATTCCAGATCAGTCCACTGTTTGTAAATGCTCAAGTTGTCACTCTCAGATTCACATCTTTCAGTTCAATTAAAAACAAGGACTGATTTACTTCTGATGTAGAAAAAATAGACAATTTTTTTAAGAACAAAAGATTGCATTATTTTGCTTGATACTTCTCATGCTATTCAGATGATTTTCTTAACTAGGAGCTGATGCACTGTAGCCATTCTATTCCTTCCTAAGCTCCACATTGTTCTTATGGGGAACAGACAGAAGACAAATGTTTTGCCTATGATGTTGTCAGATAGTTTTAATGACCATACTTGAGAAACGAGAGAGGAAGAAGAGATTGCAAAGCTTAGTTATTTGGATGAGGACTTAATTAGGAACTCAGTTCTATAAGACTAATACTGCTTTCTGTTCTTGTTTGTTCTTTGTGTCATATGAATAATGACATGCCAATTGTGTATGATTATGGATAGTTATTTATGGAACTAGATTTTGCCTCTACACTTAATTATGCTTTTGCATGTGAGGTAAGCATTCTATTGCCACTGTGGTGTTTAACTGAATCTATTTTTGTTTCCTTTTTTCTATTAATCCAGGGATTGATAGCTGTTTTGCTCACCCTTCTGCGCTATTCTCTCTACTTGCTTATATGACAAATTTTCTGGTGACCAAATACAACTCATGTAAAAATCTTATAAAATATGATACATTTTATATATGTTTAATATGATATAAATCTATATAATTTATTTATATGAACTATTTATCATATAAATATATTTATGTATTGATTGTCCTGGTTTCAGCTGGGATAGAGTTAATTGTCTTCCTAGTAGCTGGTACAGTGCTATGTTTTGAGTTCAGTATGAGAAGAATGTTGATAACACGCTGATGTTTTCAGTTGTTGCTAAGTAGTGTTTAGTCTAAAGTCAAGGATTTTTCAGCTTCTCATGCCCAGCCAGTGAGAAGGCTGGAGGGGCACAAGAAGTTGGCACAGGACACAGCCAGGGCAGCTGACCCAAACTGGCCAACGGGGTATTCCATACCATGGGACGTCCCATCCAGTATAGGAACTGGGAAGTGGAGGCAGGGAATCGCCGCTCAGGGACTAGCTGGGTGCCGGTCGGCGGGTGGTGAGCAACTGCACTGCGCATCATTTGTACATTCCAGTCCTTTTATTATTGCTGTTGTCATTTTATTAGTGTTACCATTATCATTATTAGTCTCTTCTTTTCTGTTCTATTAAACCTTTCTTATCTCAACCCACGAGTTGATACAAAATACTGTAACATATTTATCTTATAAAATATAACAATTAATTAGTAATTTTATTACTATTATTAATTTTTACTTCAGGAAACTGGTTTTGTCTGTTTTCCTAAATAGATCTACTTACTGTAACCAAATATTGAGTCTGTATTCACGTGCATGTTCATGTGCAAGTATACATAGGACTATTTTTCAACAGCAACTTTTGAAATTATTGGACAGTGTCAACTGAATCTGAGAGGCAGTATCTCGAAGACAGCAAGATGCCACAAGCTGTGTGAAAATAGGTGACTGATTAGAAGAAAGAAGTTTTTTCTATAGAAAAGTTGTTAACGACTCTTTGCTTGACTTGGGAGAACCTAATTGGGAGAGGAAGACACTGGAAGTCATGGAAATGATCATGGAACGACAAGTTTTTTGTCTTTTTTTGTGTTTGTTTTTTTTTTTTTTTTCTCTTGTATGTAGGAAGGAAGAAAGGGGTGCAGGGGAGAATACAGAATACGTTCATTCCCATGGTCATAAATGTGCACTAACAATATCAATGAGACATGAAAGGGTATTAATACATTAGGGAGAAGGGATTTCTATTCTATTGTTCATCCTAAAGAATTTGAGTATGTACTTTTAAACATTATTTTTCTACTTTGGTTTGTACAGTCTAAATAAAAGTCATTTGTTCAATGCCTTGGATGTGTGTAGCTGCCTCTTCAAAAAACCTCCATTCCTTTTCCCTAAAGCATTAACAAACTTAGAAAGAAATTATTCATGCCAACGTAAGAACATTACATTGAATCAGCCCTATAAACTTCCAAGGTATGGAAATATATTTGCTTGTCTTCAGAAGTTTCCCATAAAAGAATTACTGTGTTGTTTGTAAACTTCTCCTCTGACAGACTGGATATCTTAGTTGTGTGTACAAGGTAAGGTATGTATAATCTAAACTTAGGGAAGCAGGAGAGATATATTTCAAGAAGTTGTTGATGGATTGGCAGCCAGTGTGGCTCTGTGAAAAAAAATTCAGACAAAAGCTTACCAAAGTAAAAGAGGTGACACAAGAGTTCTGTGCTCTAGAGATTTTCACATAAAGAAAAGAGAATTTCTCAGACTTCATGCTTTGGAAAAGCTCGCAAAGTTCTGAAGGAGGATCCTACAGGATTCTGTGTGAGAGATGATGTGATCAGAATCAACTCACTAGACCTGCATTTTTAAATTCCACCTACAATTAACTATATTTTCAGTTCAAAATACTAGAAACTAAATAGATTGAAAAAATAACAGACACATTCTAGGGGGGATTCACATAAACTGTTTTATAATTGAAGGAATATATTTTAATTAAGATGTTGGTTTAATTAACAGAACAGCACGTTCCACTTCATCAAGACGTTTTCTGGTGGCATGAGATCTTGCATATGCCCATAAGGCTGGTTGAGTATGTGGTCCTCTCCTGCTAGGAACCTTATCTGCTTTTCAGAAAGATAAAGTGGTTCTTTGCACATAACTGAATTACCTTCCTAGGGTGCTCCTTTTTACCTTCTGTCACATCCTCTTTGCTGGAAAAAGAACCTGAAATATTTTTAACATTCAGAGGATTTTGAAAATTGATCTCAGTGGATCATGTACAAGAGGAGAGAGAGATGCCCTCTTTGAAGGTCACAGAAAGGATATCTGAATCTGTAGCTTTGTCATAATCAAATGGATTTGCTAAAAAGTCCTATGGAGGACTCAAAAAAAATATATCAATCTTCTGTTAAAATGACAGTCCATATTACCAGAGCTTTATATCCTTTGCCAAAGGAAAATGCTTCTGTTGATGTACAGTGCATGTTAGCTCTCTGGTGAGCTTCCCCTAGCTTCATAGTGTACTACTGCCTGATTTCAGTGATGCAAAATATGGCATGTTTAGGTCACTAATCCTTCAGAAGTTTTCTGATGGCCAGTGCAAGTGATACAGTTTCCACTCACTGTCCAGTAGTTTCAAGCCTAATCTAAGGGCTAGGACCCTATTGTATTAAGCACTGTGAGAACATATTCGGAGAACAAAAAGGAGTTTCTTATTTCAAGTAGCTACCAACCAGCAGTAGGACAATAGGAAGTAGATGCATTCAGATAAATGAGGGAGTTACAAGGAAACAGAAAACATGATAGAAGCAATCAAGCTATTGTGAGATCATTCAGGCAGCAGAAGGAAGACAATGCTGTTGTTTGGCAGCTATACATAGAAAGATTCTCTCAAGCATGGGGGATATGGCAGAAGAAATTATGGATCATACTTTTTAAAAATGAACCAAAGATTTAAAATTCAGAGATAAAACTTTGAATCAAACTTGAATCCAGAACTGACATTTCAGTAGGCTAGGAAGAAATCAAGAATGTCTTGAAAAGTAGAGAGAGGCATCGTGCTTGACCAAAGTTAATAGACATAACCATTAAGTGGATGTAAAGAAATATTTAATAAAATGATGGGGTCCTTTTAGCAGCATTCTGAAGTAGCGGGTGTTGGATTATGTTGCTTTCAATATAGCAGATGTTGAAGTAACTAAGATGTGAGGAGAAGAAACCTGGACAAGAGATTTAACTTTATAGACCAAGAGAAATTACTTCATTTTAGAGATGGATAAAGAATTGTAATTCTTATAACAATTAAACAGAACCTGAATAGGAAGACCTGTAGTGGCATTTGATTTGAATTTAAACTGAGGTTGCAGCAGAAAGATGGCTTTGTCCATCATAATCAAGAAATGGTGTAATGAAGAATACTTTGAGGAAGAAAAGGAAGGACATTTTAGCCAAGTTGAATTTGAGCTGCTAATTCCAGACATGGAAGTGTCAGACAAGCTAAAAATTTGCATTGTATCATTGTTATTTCTCTCTGGAAATGCTGTACATTATCATGGAATCACAGAATTATTTAGGTTGGAAAAGACCCCTAAGATCATCAAGTCCAGCTGTAAACCTAACACTGCCAAGTCCACCACTAAACCATGTCCCTAGGCACCGCATCTACAAGTCTTTTGAATACCTTCAGGGATGGTGACTCCACCACTTCCCTGGGCAGCCTGTTCCAGTGCTTAACAACCCTTTTGATGAAGAAATTTTTCCTAATATCCAATCTAAACCCCTCCTGGCGCAACTTGAGGCTGTTTCCTCTTGTTCTATCCCTAGTTACTTGATTGAAGAGACCAGCACCCACCTCACTACAACCTCCTTTCAGGTAGTTTTAGAGAGCGATAAGCTCTCCCCTCAGCCTCCTTTTCTCCAGACTAAGCAACCCCAGCTCCCCCAGCTGCTCCTCATAAGACTTTTTCTCCAGACCCTTCACCAGCTTTGTTGCTCTTTGGACACGCTCCAGCACCTGTATGTCTTTCTTATAGTGAGGGGCCCAAAACTGAACATCCATCAGTCTGTGTTGATAGAGAGATATTTTGTTACACAGACACCCATTTTCCTTACCTTTTTATACACTTTCTGTAGTTTGGTCAAATCATATAAAGTATCTTCCCCAGAGATGTTTTCTTTCATGAGAAAAAAAAAAAAAAAACAACACCGTGATCCTGTGGTAATGTAGAGAAAATAGATGGAGCTGGCTTAGCCAGCTCTTTAATCTTCGGAAAGACTGCACATGAGAGAAGATGCAGGAAATACATACAGAATGGTGGAAGACAGATAAATCCTCTGATGTGACCAGCTTTGTCCTTACAACTACATTATAGATGAGAAAAACAATGCAGTCTATACATTTTAGACCAAACCACCAAGAGCACATCAACAGATAAAACAAAAAAACCTCACCACCTTTTGTTGCACTATGTATCCTTCCAGTCAGAACAAAATTCTCTAGAACTGTATAACATACTTTAATACAGCTCCTCGTTATAACCAATATGACATGCCAGCTAATGGTGGTCATGATCAAATACAGTTTCTGTTTAACAAGCAGTACAAAATAATATGGCTTATGATGAGGCAACACTTGCTCATTATCTCTTAATCATCAGGAAATAAGTCAATAAACTATTTCATGGACCACAACCATACTCCTTTGAAAATTATTGTGATGTGCCTACCAACAAATAGCTGCTGATTTTTATTCATAGGATTCTTTCACCAATAACTAGCTGGTAACGGATGTGTCGGAATCAATCGTGTTTTAGATGTGCATGCAGTGAAGTGATAGCACAAGTCACTGGGTATCCTTGTAAAATTGCACTTTCCATCAAACAATAGAAATTGTTTTCTCTTTAGTGTTCAAAATATCCCACTATTTGGTTCAAATCTCCTTGTGATACATACAGATAAAGAAAAACATTTCTAGGGATTGCCAAACAGTAGGGTTCTGTCAATCATGGTATTTTTTGATGCTGAACAGTACCAAAGCTTTGGCTGGATAGCTTTTCATACTGTTCATTCTATGAATTCTATTTTTTTGGTTTTGTGAAATGGGACAACTTGTGACCTATTAACAAAAGCTCAGCTATTTGCTATACTTAATGCTCTTTTTCTGATCACTAACGTGACACAAAATTTTTCCTTGTCTATGTCTGAATGATTCCAAAACTTCCCAAGAACTTTCAAGATAGCTGGATGAACACTCCTGATGTGAATTCTTGCACATACACAGATTTACGGGAATCTTTTGCAAGGAAATCTTGTAAAGCTTCAGATGTGACATTCTATTCTAGGACGTAATTTAGAAAATAGTTGGTTTATCTTTCATTAAAATTCAGAACAATGTTCCTGTGGTATATGTTTGTCCTCCTTGGTATAGTATAAACATCCACATTTGTTCTTATATTTCTTAAGAATATTTGTTATGGCTAATTGTATGAAAAAAATTCAGAGCTAAGCGAAAGCTCCAATCTAGGGTTTCACTTTTAATGTACTTGACTGGAACCAATTCAAAATCTAAAAGGAAATTAAAGGGTTCGGCTGAACTAAAATTAAAAAAAAAGAGTTGCTGAATAAAGAATTATGCAAGGCTATAAAGAAATTGGTGATCTCAGAAACACCTTTTCTATACTTTTGTTGTTCTTTTGACTCCAGCTGGTATCTTTATAAACTAAACCATTGACTATGACACAACTTTAATGCACTTAAAGTTATATTGTCATGGAAATTCTATCAATGTGGAGATGTAGGCTCCTTCCTTCAAATTATTATATAGGAGTTTTACAACAGATAATCCTCATCCTTACTTCTCTTTGGAGAAAAAAGTTTACTTTCCATTAACTAGTTTACTAGCTTAGGTGACATGAGTCAGCCATTATCTTCCTTTAAAGTTACAGTATTTTCCGAATATTAGATTTAACACATTGAGTAGATTTTTTTATATATATTTTAAACATCTTTCTATACCCTACATTTTATCAAATAAGAAGAAACTGTATTACAGATTCCATGAGGCAAACTACTTATAATATATCTCCAACATGAAATCTAAACTGCAATCAGATATATGCTGGATAATCATCCAAAAGTTCTGATGCTCATTTTCTCTCGGCCTTTGAAACTCGGAAGTTCATCCACCTCTGTATTAGACACCTAACCCAACCCAAGAAAAGCTAATCTCCACTTAATTTTTCTTTTTTTTTCTGTAAAAGAATAGTTCTCGGTACTGTAGTATCTCATAAATAAGAATGCAATGCCATGCAGTTCCTGAGGAAGCTATTACCCAGGTTAGGGAGTTAAGCATAATATTTCAGCCTGCACTTTTCTGATTCTTCATGAAAGGTTATTTCAAGCTTTTTCCTCATTTCTCTGGCATAGATACATAGCTGCCACTAAGCACAAGGTTTGCTATAACAAAGATAAGTGAAGTGTAAGGTTTTATCAGTCCTTTCAGCATATTGTAAGTGCCAAGCAAATATAATAGGTAAGATCACTAAATGAATGAGGTGAGTGGTGGTCCCAATGAGAGGGTTAAGAACAATTTTTGTGGTCACGAAACAGTGTCAAAGCAGATATAGATAGCATTACTCAGGGGAAAAAAACATATATAGGCATTAAGACTGATGTACTGAACACCTCATTCCAAAATTATATTTAGACCTTTAATGGTTAAATCTAGTATGGTCAAGCTCTGAAAACAGACTGCTTACCTGTTAGACTAATATCAGTCAGACAAGCAATCTGTTCTGGCAGGCTAGGAAGAGCCAAGATAATTATTTTTTGAGAATTGAAAACATCCCTTTTTTATTATCATACAGATATAATAAGAGAAAAATGCACCTACAGGGAATACCTGTGTTGTTTTTCAATTAGCTCAATCAATCAGAATAAACATGATTAGTCAGAATAGGTTTACAGCACTGATCATCATATATCAAATTCCACAGGGGAATATTTCTGCCTTTATGACATGGGTAAGTAAACTATGCGTGAAATAATGGATTTCTTCCTGTGTCTCTATGCTAGTTAAAAATCAAAAGCATTCTATAGGATCATCTAAAGCTGAAGTTATGTCTTCTTAAAGTGTAGATCATTACTCAGATTGTAAAAGCCTTGTGGATCTTTCATGGGGTTTTGTGGAGAGGTTTTTTGTGGGTTTTTTTGTTGTTGTTTTTTGGATTTTTTTGTTTTGTTTTTTAATATGACAATAAACAACAAAGAAGAAGAACAGGAGGCTTAATAACATAGTCTCAAAATTTATAATTTCCTCATTTTCCTGGTCAGATATACCTTATTTGACTGTCCTTGCATGCTGAAGAACAGCAAAATAAAAAATGGACCCTGGTTGTTTGTGGATCCTCAAGGAGTATGACATCAGACAAAGGAATGTAGATATAGAACATCTATTGACAATTTTCTCATTCTTGGTTTCATTAAAGAACTTTTCATTTTTAGCATTTTGTCGTGGTTTAACCCCAGCCGGCAACTAAGCCCCACACAGCCGCTCACTCACTTCCCTCACAGTGGGATGGGGAGAGAATCAGAAGGGTAGAAGTGAGAAAACTTGTGGGCTGAGATGAAGACAGTTTAATAGATAAAGCAAAAGCTGCACACACAAGCAAAGCAAAACAAGGAATTCAGTTGCCATTTCCCATGGGCAGTCAGGTGTTCAGCCGTCTCCAGGAAAGCAGGGCTCCATCACGCATAACAGTGACTTGGGAAGACAAACACCATCACTCCGAACGTCCCCCCTTCCTTCTTCTTCCCCAGCTGTATATGCTGAGCATGACGTCCTATGGTCTGGAATACCCCTTGGGTCAGTTGGGGTCAGCTGTCCCGGCTGTGTCCCCTCCCAACTCCTTGTGCCCCCCCAGTCTCCTCGCTGGTGGGGTGGGGTGAGAAGCAGCAAAGGCCTTGGCTTTGTGTAAGCACTGCTCAGCAGTAATGAAAACAGCCCTGAATTATCAGCACTGTTTTCAGCACAAATCCAAAATGTAGCCTCATACCAGCTACTATGAAGAAAATTAACTCTATACCAGCCAAAACCAGCACACCTTCAGAAAGTTAAATATTAATAGACTTCTATTTCACAAGGATTAAAACAAAATTCTTTGTGAGTTGGTCCCCAAGACAGTCTCCTTTCTGTGTTAATCCCTACATTTAACAATATGTCACTTAAGACAAAGTAAAAATATCTCTGCAGGTCCATTTCTGCTCTCCTTTACACAGATGAAACTCCTATTGACTTCAGTGGAAATTAAGGAGGGTGAAACTCAAAGGGAAATTTGATGATGTATGGGTATGTCCAAACAAGAACGGCCATCTGTTATAAACTGTAGTATTAATGGCCTTACCAGCTCATGTCTGGAAACTGAAAGGATGATATAAGTGTTGCTACTTTTAACTGTGTCCCTGTTGTTGTGTTGGGGTTTTTTTGTGTTTTGTTTTGTTTGTTTTTTTTTTCTCCTAGTAGGCTCAGCTAAGTCATGCAGTCTTTTCCCATTTCTCCTCTTGAAGAATGGAGTAACACTGTTACTTAATGGTTCAAATAATTTTATTTGGGAACTCAGATGGGACACTTAAAAATAGCTAAAAGTGTTTCTCCTTGAACAAGAGATATAAAGTTCTTTCTTTTGTAATAGGAAACCATTTTTTTTCAGTCCAAGCAAAGATAGATTACTCGTAGGGGCACCTAATTGGCTTCATATGATACCCTTAAAGTGCACCGGCTGGAATGGTATGCATGCCATTTAAGCACTGCACTGGAACATCTTTGTACTGGTTTGTTTGAGTTCAAGCACTTTACTGGAAGTAACGGGAGTATTTAATGGCCTTTGCCTCATCTGGAGGCCTAGAAATGGTTCATAAGAATTGCTGCTACTAGAACTAACAACTAATGGAGATTCTTCTTTCATTCAACTGATAAAGTCAATGCTTTGGGATGCAATGGTCTTCAGTTCAATTTCCAGGACTGGAAATTACACAGGAATTTCTGGCAGATTCCTTACACAGTGTGCAGCTTCTGATAATATATTCATCAACATTCAAAACAGGACAAAGTGTTACAACTATCAAGATTGTTTCCAAGCATTTGGAGAGAGACAACTCATGCCAATCACAAATACTTGGGAAAATATCATTTACTGTCCCAAGACAATGAAAATGCTTGAAAATTCAGATCCATGAAACGTAATAGAGATCATAGAATAGAATCATAGAATCATAGAATCATTTAGGTTGGAAAAGACCTTCAAGATGTGAGTTATATACTGAGAAACTGTTAAAAAAATTGCTATTTCTGGAATGTGGAGAAAATAAAAACTGACAAAGGTTGAGGGGTAAACATTAGACAAAAAATCTAGTAGAATTATTTTGCTACATATCACTTCTAGCACCAGTACAGGTTAGTATATTTAATAGAAGATATAGGAGTTTAGATTCAACAACAACAAAAAAAAGCAGTGCAATCTATTACTTTCACTATTATAATGTACATTCACAAAGAGTATGTACAGTTCCTCTTGCCCACTAGCCAATACCTGGCAAGATGGAAGATGATTATTGCAGCTACTTTTTGGAACAGCTTTATTAGCCAAAAATGAAAGTGCTGTTGCTGCTGTAATGAAGGCCTATCATACCCAAGTCATTTATGACACAGGAAGGTAGGAGTATTCATTTCATGAGTATGAAATGGTATATGCATCAGCCATATTTGAAAGATTGAACAAGAAGGAGTTATATTTGTGCACCCAAAGAGTATATATATATTTCCGTATTGCTCTCTATATATTTATGTGTACATGTTTATTTAAAACAGAGAACAGAATTTAATTATATAATACCTGTGAAGAATTGTCCTCATATAAAATAAAAAGTACCTTAGTTTCAGCAATTAAAATTAAGCCAGACTTTTAACTCATAATATGTATCTATCGACTACTAGTAGAGTGATGGGGAATGTAGACAATTGCATGAACATATAAACACACGTGAACAGCACATTTACAGAGCTGTACAACATTTTCTATTTTTTCATATACATGAGTTTAGAATACAAAACAATAAGAAATATCAGGAAATTGTCTGGATTGTTACAAAAATTACTGGATTATTTTACTGATGTGATGCTGATTAAACAGAGTTAAAATTAGGCCTAATTTATGCAAGTTCCCACAACAAATATGAAACGGTTGGCATGTAATGCTGTCCCTGCAAATCATCCTCTCCTAGCTCATTTTCACAGCACTTCAACATATGCTGTGTTTTGAGGGTTAAGTTATAGTCACCACACAGTAGTCAAGCTCAACAGAAAAGCAAACCTGAACAAAGAAAACTCAAGTTTTCTAGTGAATTTTTGCCTCACAGCTAAGATCAGTTTGAGCCAACATATGAAAGTTTCTGTGATTAGGCCCCAAAGCACAAAAATACCAATTAATTATGATGATTAGATATGTCTTCATTAGCAGCCTATAAATAAATCATACACAGCACTGCGCAGCCGGTATTTCTGCTGCACTGAAGAGAAAAAAATCTTTCAGTGCACTTTGCTAACTATCTAATTAATTTTAAATTTTGTTATAATTTGGCATTTGTACCATATTATAGAACCTTGAATATTTTCTTGTGTTTGTATAAACTTAATGTGTCTGTATACCTATAGATGTTTGCTAGGATGTATAAAATATCTGCTTCTGCTGCATGAAGAAAAGGTCTCTAGATACAAGACCATGTTTAAATTTGTTTTGATATTACTAGAAGTATTCACTTGATGTAAATATTTTTGTTAGCATGAAACATTTGTAACTGAATGACTTTATCCTGATTTACTCTCTTCTTCTCCCTCTGATCTGTATAAATGATGTAGCATCCATTTCTGGGTGGTGAAAGAGGAGCATATGGCACATTACGAAGCTGATGGTTGAGTGTGGTCTACATTAACACGTAGTGCAGCCAAACGGGAGTGAATCTGTGAAGTGAAACAGCTGATGATGAGGGGGAGTTACTTTGGCATAGCTTTAGTCTGATCCGGAGGGTGGGCATTCAATTAGCAGTTAGATAATACTACATGTGGTCCTGGACTACATCTTCTGACTTAAGTCCCTCCAAAAGAAATCTAGTTCAGGAGCTCTAAGACCTTTCCACACTATGAACCAGGGAGAAGAAAGAGGGGACACTAGATGCTAGACCTTGAGAAAAAGGGGACACAAGAAAGCTCTCTTAAGAACCGTGTTCCTGCTTGAACATATAATGTAGATGCACTCTGTCAGTATTCTGGTGCTTAGCTAGTAGTGTTCATCCCTACAGCAATCCATTTATCTATCTCCAACTTTTCTAACATGCCAGTCGCCATGACGTTTAGCTGTCACTAGGTATTACAGCACCTCTACAGGAAACCATACTAGCTTGTATACCTTTCTAAAAACATCCCTGAATGTAGTGAATATCCTCAATAAATTTAACTCTGCAAAATCAGTTCTTCTCTCATTTGATTCAGATGCAAAAGTTGACTCTGTATTACATGAAAAAATGCCAGACAATCTGACAGTAAACAATCTCTAATCTCTCCCTTCACATTAGTAATTGTTTTCTGGCAAGACAAAATTTAGTACTCAATCACTGATACTTTTCTTCTTTTCCACCACAATTTTATGCTACAGAGGTGTCATTATTTTGGCCTTGATCACAACTGTCAGCACAAATTCTCTCTTCTGTCTTACACTTTCTCAAAGCCTTTTCTACTTCCTTTATTGTCCTCCACAATGAACTTGACTTTCCCATATAGCAGCACAATGTAATCACCCTTTTCTAGTTTCTGAATAACAAAATATCTGTACTCCTGTTCCCCCCAATTTCTGTAACTTTTACCTCCTTTTGCTCAAAGTGGCAGGCTTTGACAGCTATTTACATGCTTTGACTTTTTGTTTTAACTTTTAAAGGCATTCATACTTTAAGATTAAGCTTTTTGGATGTCCAATTACAAATGAGATGAAAGTACATTTTCTTTTTTTAACATCTGAGGCAGATCTTTTAACATCTGGGGAAAGCTAGTCAGCCAAGGCAGCCTTCATTTCTAGTTAGACAACAGTTCCCCACTATTCCCAGCCAAAAACCTGGAAAAGATCTTCATTCAGTGAAAATAAACAAATAATAATTGAAGAGCATTTATGTTAAAAACAACAATCCTGAAACCTCACTTTCAACTGCTGACTATCTGAGAATTGCCTAACTGTGTAGATACACTAATGAACTGTTTTTTCATTCGGCTGTTTGTTTACTTTAAAAATCTTTGGATGCTTCACATCATGCTTAAGCACAAAATCCACTCCAGACTTGACAAGAGTCAGCAACTCTGTAACTACTCCTACCTTATGTGAAAACTCAGGGCTGCATATAGAAAAAAAAAACCACAACATATTCATCTATTGAGTATCTTGTCAGCTAAATCAAGAACCAGACACAATCTATTCTCCACAAACAAATACAAAAATTTGAGTGGATAGGTACATAATCTTCCTTATTTTTTCTCCATTTGAAAATGCAACATAAAATTGCTTTTTTGGTATTTTCAAAACTCTGGATACACTCACTCCAATTGACTTCTCTTGTTCAAACCTATTGATTCAGCCCACCCCACCCCACCTACAGGAGTGTATTTAGCTCCTTATGAGCATTCCACAGCTAGAGGTCTCTCTTACACACGTACTATCCACCTACTTGGGAATATACTCTTCTACCTAAAAACACATTCAAGTATTTCTTCTCTTTAAAACTTTAAAAAGTCAAAAAAGTAAACTATTTCCTGTGCATATCCAAAAAAGCATAACTTTATAATAATTTTAATCCATTCAACCCTCTTGAAGGCTTTTATCTATTTACACAGGACCTTTAGACACATTAAGGAGTCTTTTTCTAAAGTATGGTTCTGTAATCTTACAGTGGCACAGTGTATTCTGTAGTTCTTTGCCTTTTATCTGTTTTGGGATTCACTATTATATGGCTTTATTACAGAAGAACTATGTGCAGCATCATTCCACATCACCCAGACAATCACAAGCAATATATCTAGTCATTAAAGATACTGTCAGACTTCCATCTGTGACAGGTAAATAACCTTTGTCATTAAGTTCAAATGAAAGAGCATAATTTAAGAGCATTCAGGCTACATCACTTAAAACACTTTAAAAAACACAGGCCAACATGTAATTTTAATTCAACATGATTTTAAAATATCAAAAAAATTTTATTTTAAAGGAAATTTCTCTCTTTCATGAGACTAATCAGAGAATTTTCAGCCCTCTACCTCAAAACTTCCCCTAAACTTTCATAAAGGTGTAAGTCAATTGCAATAATAGAAAATAATACAACTGAAAGCATCCAGCAAGTTCAGTGAGAACATTTCCTACTACAATAGACCAAATTCCTGGCTTGTGAAAAATGGTCAAGGTCCATTAAAGTCAATTGAGCTGTATCAAGATATACCAGCAGAAAATTTGGCACACTAAATACAGTATCAGTTTTCCTCTGGATCCACAGGTCTGGGTTTATCTTTGTTTTTAGCCTGTAAGTCAGAAGAAAAAGGGGAAAAAAAAAAAAAAAATGACCGCAGCTAGGTTTCCTGCTGAACGGATATACTATATCTCTATCCTCCAGCCTCTCCAATCAATTTTCATTAGGGCTTTCCTGACTGAATTTTTCACTCCTATTTCTGCAGTTACTATTCAGTCCTTGAGAACACAATGCTGTATATTACCAGCATCATGCCACTAGGGATTGTGTAGGAATCAAAATACACCACCAACAGTTTATACACTGTATAAACTTTACAGCCATTTCTAACATACACAAACTTACTTCTCTAAACCGCTACTGATACCATTGAGAACAGATGGCATGACCCTGTTACCCAAGAGCACCCACCTCAGCAGCTTGAGCTAGGTGAATATAACTATTATTACACAGTATTAGGGATTCTGTGTCTCCTGCTGTATGTTAAGCTCCAGGGGAAGGCATAGCTGCCACTCCTGCTTAAATCTCAAGCCCTAGGAGAAAGTATTACACATTTTTTCAGCCATACATATACATATTGATGCATACATAGAAATGTATGTTTGTGTGGGCAAAGCCAAGGAGAGTGACCTCAAGGGCATGCCATAGACCCTTCAGGTTTAGTTTATGACACTTATGGCTCTTCCAATATTTAGAAAAGAGTTTTTTTAAAAAATAGTTTAAAAGAGCATGAACCTGAAAGATGTATATATGAAGGGCAGTCATTTTGATAGAGTTCAGTCAGAGCTGTTGACATGATTTTGATATTGTGCTACACCAGACAGTGAAAGGGGAGTGACATTTCAAGTCTAGACCTATGATGTCGTCCTTCATCCATGGCAAACAATTATTATCAAAAAGCCTTTTAGCTCTCCTAAAAGAGACAGGGAAAAAAGAAAGAAACTTAAAAAATAAAGCAATTTAAGCTCATGAAATGGAAAATGTTAGGAAGTTTTGTTAAAGTTTCTTGGCCTTGTGTCTTTTTTGTTTCTAAGAACATTTCCCGTTAACAGTTTTAAAATGGTATTTAACATTGAGGATTTCACTGTTCTTTTAGGAGGAAAAAAATGAGATGGTCAGCTGCTGATTTTGTAGTCGCTATTGAAGTCTGAGTCTGCATCCTCAGGACAAAACAAGATGAAACCAAACAAAGAAAAGAACAGTAATGTTGGAAAATAAAACTTCAGTTACTTGCGATGATCTGTGTTGAAATCTCACTGCTAGAGAAAAACAGGCACAGTGCAGGGCCTAACTGGCTTTCCAAGACATTGGAAATGAGTGCTGGCCTTGGTCTGTTAAAGGCATTGCTTTTAGTTCTTTTTTCTGGCCAAAATATTATGAAATGTGGTTTCATCTGCTAAGGTATATTCTTTTGAAGGGAAAGCAAAAAGAATACAAATAAGAAAAAAGAAGATATCAGTAGGCTTTTTTGTTTAAGCTAAACCAAACCTGTCTTTCTGCATACAATGGCTTTTTTGCAGAATTTACAAAAATTCCTTTACCTCAGACAAATACATACTGTAAACCCTTATGCAGCAGTGGCAGCAAGTACCAAGATGATGTGCTCTTGTTTTCTTAACTAGCCTGTCTGTCTCTAGTCAAAGCTTAGGATGGATACCTAGTGAATACATCATAAAAAATCACCGAGTAGCCACCAGAAATGACTAGGATGTGAAACAGTCATCTTTCAACAGTTTTGTTTATTAACTCTACTAATAATTCTTATTTTCCTACAGCATCATGAATCATCTCTGGTTATGACTACATAGCTCCCCATGGAGCTGTGTGAAGAGTTGTACATGCAAAACAATAACAGCTAAATTTACTTCAATGCTGGTGCCACAAAAAAAGAGAAATACGTATTTTTGCACAGTGCTATGTCAGGACTCTGCTGAGCAAAACTGACAGATTAGTGCATAATAGTTAGGAGGAAAAGGCGAACTGTCACTTTCAAATTTAGTTTCTGTAATGGTGGGTCAGTCTTAAGACCTTTACTCCCTTCAATTTGTCTGATTGCTTTTAGTTACTGTTTATTGATACTGATGCACATTTATGTGGTACCTTTTAGAATTGTCAATCTACTAAACAGAACCCATGGTAATACCAAGATAAAGTTTAGTTCACTGAAATACAGAGTTAAAGGAAATGTAATATTTTGAGGGACTTGAAGAAGTCATGTAGTGCTTCTCCCTGTGTGGAAGCAGGATCAAATGTCTTTAGTACATCCTTAACAGATGTTCCTTTACCTCAGCAAAAAAAAAAAAGACTAGTGATGGATGCTCCATAATCTCCATAACCTATGTGCCAACACAAGTACTGAGATTTTAGGAGCAAAATCTATCAAAAAGTACTCTGCAAACTTCAAACAAGATTGCTGAAAATCACCTGTACGCTTTTAAATGTTGCATCAGCCAATTTGTTTTCAGTATAGACCTAAATAACCTGACAAGTTACTAAGCAATAAGGTGTCGCTTTTCACTTGACAAATCTGATTCCTCTGCATTATCAGATAACTTCCTGGCGTCAGAAATTAAAGTCAGTTCTCATTTCATCTACACATAACAGTTTTCTTCAACAGGCAAAAATTCTGCCTTCTCTTGTGCTTTCTCTGAAGACAAAAGGGTTGAAGAAGTACGTAAGTACTTTAACTGGCACATAACATGTTCATTCCTGGTGATTACCAAGAAGGTTAGCACAAACAAAACTTCATTTGCCATTAAAAAATACCCCAAAAGAATAAGCATGGTGACATTTTGATTAGAATTGTACTTAAAGCCAGTCCCTACTCCCTTCTCCAATATTTGATTTTAACAGCTGTTACAGAAAAGATAATTTCTGGTATACTTTCTTTGCAGAGGAAAGGTAAATGCTAACTCATTTTTTATTTCATCTGGTAGATTAGCTACTAGATCTCACTCCTTAAAACATTAAGATACTGCTCTCATTCCCTTAACAAAATTAGGCTTCTTAAGGAACCATTTAATCATATACTTAAGTCTCCTTGTAGTCACTTAACATGCAGCACTTGACTAACTAACTTAGGCTGATTTCTTTGACCTGTCATGGGAGTGCTTATGCAAGTAAGCACTCAATAATTTGGTTTCCAAATCTGGCTTTTAGGAAGCATTCAAGACACTCCTTTCATGTAAAAGTAAAATAAAACAAAAAAATGGTTGCATTTATGAAAAAGGAAAAACAAACTCATTATCCGTTATCTCAACTTTTGAAGTTACTGGAGACAAAAGAAAAAAAAAGAAAGAAAAAAGAACTGAAAAGTATTTCTCAGAACTGTGTGAGTCATCTTAACACCATGCATAAAGCAATTTCTAACTAGAAGCTTATGTCCTGAAACCCAAGATGTCCTCAGTGACAGAAAAAAATTCACATCAGAAAGGAAGGAACCTCTAGAGTATAGGTGGTGTGCATATTCTGGATCACAATTTTGGATCTAGACAAGTAGCTGTGTCTATAGAAGAGATTAAAAGGTGCCCATGAACATTACTAAGCTCTTTGGATAACAGGGACAGTCTGGCCTAGATCAAGGTAGTATGTTCCCCAGATCTTCAAAGCAGTATTGTTGCTTCCAAATCGCACAGCAGATATAGTCCCCAGAATATTTTACATCTTGAAATCTTGAACTGTGACTGGGAATTGTCCAACAGATTGCTAAATGGTATGTGCAAAGGATTAGTAACAGTTTTTTAATATAGACAATCTTCTCCTTATGCCTGTGAACATTCCTGGACACTATTTGATTTATTAGTATAGATGCGGGCTTTAATTTCACTTAAGTCCAACATTACATGCCAACGTGTTATCACAGTATTCTGGAAGCGGTAGCAGTATAAATCATTCAGTTTTCAGTCACCAACATGTGCTAATAAAAGTGTAGGTTTGCATTACACATTCAAAACTGTATTTTACATATGTTCAAATCATGCAGTCTACAGACACTTGAAATGTGGGAGCATTTAAAAAAAAACAACAAACAAACAAACAAAACCCCCCCAAACCCCAAAACCAAACCACAAGTGTGATCTGGGATTTACAAGCACAAGTTTGGGTTTGAGATTCAGAGTTTATACCCAGATTGCACCAAACTGTTGTGTGATCTGGTGTTAGTATCTCAGCCCATATTTTTCCATCTACCAAATAGGAGTAGTGGTGTTTATCTGCCTACCTGATCAAGATACTTTGAAAGACAATTACTTAATTTCTGTACTGTGTTTCCAGTTGAAACAATGATTTCTTGATGCCAGTATAAAAATTTTTATTTCCTTTCATTAAAAAAGGATATATGTAAAAACTAAGTGAATGAAGACCTTAATTGGAGACTCAGGCCCTGGTATATTCAGCTCCACTGAAGTCAGTGGAATTATATCAAAACTGAAATTTAGTATACTGTATTTAACAATCGATGAAGACTCTTCCTATTAAGACTTCCTTGTTCCTTTTTCCTTGGGGCTATCTTTCAGGCTGTGATTTTTTTTTATGTATTCAAACAAAGATCAATAACTTCTGAAAGTTGAAACAAAGATTTCTGTCTCATATTGAAGTGTAAAGGAGCTCCTTTGTCTGTTAAATTGCTAATTTGTGCAGGCAGAAACACTTCTGATGCTAACTGGATTGCATTTCACACATCCTCTCTACTTAGCCAAATGTATCTTGCCCCACAAAAAGTAAAAGAAGATCCCATGCAATCTGAGAGATGCTGCAGTTATACCAGTTTTTGATTCCTGCTTCTTTGGTCAATCTCCGTAGAGAAAGTTTAATCTGACAGCATATTAAAGGACTAGGGCAATGGAATGCAGCACTCACTATCTGCAGATTTTATTTTTCAATAAACCATTGTACTGTTTGTTCTAAGCAGATGAGTAGCACAAGACTTGCCAAACAAAACCAAACAGAAAATCTAAAAATGCTCTCACAATTCTGAAGGACAAAAAAACCCAACATCCAAAAAGCAAAAAAACCCAAGCCCCAAAAAACCCCAAACCAACCAAGAGGTTTTCCTGTGTATGTTGTGAAATTTTATCTTCCAAATATCTTTCAAAATCTTGAAGAATTCAATTTCGCCTTTTATATTAAAAGATATTCAACCAGTTTACTAGCTAAAAAGATCAAACCCAAAATGTGATGTAAGAATTTCCACATCAGATGCCAAACTCGGAACTAGTAAGACTCTGAAGCAAGATCTAGAAAGGAACCAGGACATTTTCAGTTGAGTGATCTATCCTCTAGGCTACAGACTCAGGCTCCTGCTTGTTCTCTTAGTACCCATGTATAGTGGACATTTCTGACAGGAGGCTTGCCTCACACGCTGGCACATAGGACCTTCTGGAGGCACTTGAGTATGCATTTCGATATGTTCAGGCTCAGAAAGGTCATTAGGTTGAGCTTGTGCCAACTCCGCCCAGAGTACTGACCTGCACGTGTTTCACACCAAGCAGACAGACAGATACCCACCCAGTTCACCCAACCATTGAACAAATATGGGCTCCAAAGGGGGACTGAGCTACCTATGGCCTGCTGTGCCACTTGCTTCAAATGCACCCTGTGACTGATTTACATTAGCATTAAATATTAAGATTAGTATCACTTCGGTGAAATGTAGTTTAAATTACATTTACAATTTCCTCTTCACTGTTTTGGCACAGTTTCAGATTAGTCCAGCTGGGCAGTTGCTTTGCTACTTTATTATTTCAGCTAATTTTGGGGCTTATTTTTCCCCCAAATTATCCTGTTTTCCTCAAAGCTTCTACATTAATCAACACATCATGTAACTCCAGCAGACACCAGTAGGAGACACTTTAAAACAGCAGGACTCAATCCATCTTCTTTAAGAGAAATTAATTATTAACATGAGATTGAATGATAACTACCAATATGGCAGCATAAAGGTGCGTCATGTTGTCACAATGCACTCCTTTACCAATTGAATGTACAATACAAAGTGTATGAAAGTCACATACATTTGAATTGTGAAATTTAAACCATGCGGAGCTAAGACATAGCTTGCTGTTTTGCATGAGTTCACAATCAATGGGGCTGTCATTACAACATCACACAAGCTGTCTAACATGCAGCTCTATTTAGCAAGTGAAACAAGGGCACACAATGCCAAAGATTTACATTGCTTTATGAATACTGCATCATCGTGTATTCTGTAGACTGTGTTGTGTACTATACACTGCTTCCAATGAATTCCACCATGCTTACCTCAGAAAGGCTGGCGGCATGTGCTGTCCAGTGGGTCCAGGTGTCTGAGCAGAGAAACCAGTCCTGGCACACTCGGGGCGAGAGCTCATTTAGCTTACTGATAGAATCACAGAATCATAGAACAGTTTGGGCCGGAAGGGACCTTTAAGGGTATATCGGGTTTGTGTGGCGGGGTTTTGGTAGCGGGGGAGGTGCTGCAGGGCCGGCTCCTGTGAGAAGCTGCTTGAAGCTTCCCCGGCTCCAGGTCGGACCCGCCGCTGGCCCAGGCCGAGCCCGTCAGCGACGGCGGTAGCGTCTCCAGGAGAGCAGGTTTAAGAAGGGGAACCTGCAGCGAGTAGTGGGATTGGGATGTGAGAGGAACCCCTGTGCGGACACCGAGGTCAGTGAGGAAGGAGGGGAGGAGGAGCGGGGGAGGAGGCTGATGCCCCCGCAGCCCGCGGTGAGGCGGCAGGCTGTCCCCCCCCAGCCCGCGGAGGGGAGCGGGGAGCAGATGCCCGCCTGCAGCCCGGGGAGAGAGGAGCCCACGCCGGAGCAGGGGGATGGATGCCCCCCAAGATGGCCGGGACTCCGTGGGAAAGCCAGCGCTGGAGCAGGCTGTGCCTGAAAATCGGCCCGCGGAAAGGACCCACGCCAGGGAAGTTCGTGAAGAACTGCAGCCCGGGGGAAGGACTCACATTGGAGTAGTTCGTGGAAGACTGCCTCCCATGGGAATGACCACACGGTGGAGCAGGAGAAGAGCTTGAGGAGTCCTGCCCCTGAGGAGGAAGGAGCGGCAGAGACAACCTGAGAGGAACTGACCCCAACCCCCGTTCCCCGTTCCCCTGCACCGCCCGGGGGAGGAGGGAGAGAGAACCGGGAGTGGAGTTGAGCTGGGAAGGAGGGATGGGTGGGGAGGAAGGTGTTTTAAGGTTTGTTTTTTCTTCTCATTATCCTTGTTTTGATTTGATTGGTAGTAAATTAAATTGATTTTCTTTTTTCCCCAAGTTCACTCTGTCATTTGCCCGTGACCATAATTGGCGAGGGATCCCTTCCTGTCCTTGTCATGACCCATGAGCTTTTCTTTGTGGTTTTTTTTGTATTTTCTCCTCCTCATCCTGCCGGGGGCGGGTGTTGGGAGGGAAGGTGTGGCAGCTCTGCGGTGCTTTGTTGCCGGCTGGTCTTAAACCAGAAGAAGAGGTCTTCTAGTCCAACCCTGCTGCAGTGAGCAGGGACATCTTCAACTCGATCAGGCTGCTCAGAGCCCCATCCAGCCTGATCTTGAATGTTTAAAGGGATGGGGCATCTACCACCTCTCTGGGCAACCTGTCCCAGTGTTTCACCACCTCACTGTAAAAAATCTTTTCCTTCTATGAATCTACCATCTTAAAACCATTACCACTTGTCCTATTGCAACAGGCCCTACTAAAAAGTCTGTCCTTGATAGACACCAAAGAGAGCTGGTAACCAGATCGAGAGGCATTAAGCCTCATTCATGGCTTCCCAGTCCTAATTAGCACTGTAATCCTGTTATTTGAAATACTGTGGTGCTCAGTGTGAAAAGAAAAAGCAGCCTTCTGTGGGATTTTGCACTGCCTTGGATATCTTGAGCAGTGTCCAGGACATACTAATGAGTCTGTGTGCCTGAGCATGCAAATGCACATACCACGTTGCAGACAGTGTCCCAGGCACTTGCCTACACAAGCCTCTGCCATATGTGCATCTGAAAGGCCATGGGGCTGGAGGACTACACTTCTTTTTATCCAGAAAAAGGGGTTCCAAGGCATTTCACTCCTACCTTCTACCCCCAACTACCACTAGCAAAATGACCATTTTAAGTTGCTTCTCTCAAATTTTATTTCCCTTTATGTAAGAGGGATAATGAATCCTACCAAAGAAAGTAAATAGAAAGGTTACAAGTTATAGCTGTACATAAATAAATATAAAGCTGAAACTTGCACTAAGAATTTCAGTTGAATCTCAAATACACATATGTTTAATACTGCTTCATATGTTATTAATCATTAAGGAAAGTATTACATGATTCATATGAAAGGAAGAAAGCAACGTTTATCTTACCATGGATTTTACATGAATAAATCGCATGAATTAATCTTGCTTGGCTATCGCTTGCCTTTAATTTTATAAAAATATAATTCTAAACTTACAAATGTGAGATACGGCAGAAATATCAACAAAATGAAATGGTACTGGCAGCTTTACGTACAGTATATGAACATGCTCTGCTCCTCTTTTTTCTCCTTGAAGTTCTTCCAGCCAGCACCAAACAGCCCCAACCTTACTTTGCTTATAAAAACCGACATGATTACAGCCCCTGGCAGTTCAGCAGTTTTCTTGTTGTTACACTCATTGAAGCCTCAGGAAATGAAATGCAAGGAGCAAGGATGAAATGAGTGTCTCGTATAAATTGTATTCTCTGACCACTGAGTTACGAAGCACACAAAGCCTTAGCAATACTTTACCTGTTAACACACAGGCAAATATTCATCTCCTACACACACAGGTATATGTACACATGCATATGGTATTGTTCAAACCAAACACTCTAGCAATGCAGAAGGCTTCAGACATTTCTGCCTTTACCTTCAAAATCATTAGGATTTTGTTTCCTTTTTTTGTTTGTAAATTTTTTTGGCACAAGTTCTTTCTGACTTCACAGATCATACATCTTGTAATGATGCAAAAGAAAAAGGAATTTATTTTATTTTGAAATCTGGTCAGGGGAGCAGGGGACAGTGCTACCACTACTCACCTGTACACTGCCTAATAGATTGAGTTTGCACACGGGAAGGTAGGGAACCAGACCCCTTTTGTCCAGCGGGTTTCAGACGTGTATCTTTGTGATTTCTCTATCCACAAATTTTGGGAAGAGGAAGGAGGGGAGAACATTCCACAGAAATATTTCAGCTGTGCAAAACACCATTTAAGCATCACTGAGTCTGAAAGAATGTCTGTATGACCCTTCCCCTGTAGCCTATGGCTGGGGAGACAAGGTGGAGAGAACGGTGCACGGTGGGTTAAAAAGATTGCTAGGGCCTGCTCCAGAGGTGTGTTTTTGTGGTTTATATTGAACAGCATGGACAAAATTCAGAAATGTGTCTTGGGGGATGTTCTCTAACTATTGTCTGTCCTTGAGGGCAGCTGTCAGGGCATTGCTGTCCCCTGGGTCTACGTCTCTGCCACCATACACAAAGGGACTTTTAAAACCAAAAAAGTGAAACACTTAAGAAGTTAGATGCAGGCTTGTGATTTAATGTTTAAATTTTGTTTAGGATTGAACCATTTGTGTGCATTTGTTTTCTTTTCCTTTTTCCCCCCATTCATTCTTCCAGCATCTCTCTTGCACTCCCTTTTGCTCCATAAACTGTCTGTCACAACATCCTGTTTGCTTTCGTATAGGCCTGATAACCCACTCTGGCCATATTAACTGTTCCCCAATAACACTGCTGAAGCCAAGTTCAGCAATTCATGACCCATTTCCTATCCCCCCACTAACACTCATTTCTGTCTCTGTACTAGCCTTAAGTATTTATGGGGTCATATGATGAATGAAAATGGTTAACTGATGCATTTAAAAAGGAACCCAGCAAAAGAATAAACAACTTTTTCCAGCAGGAGCAGTTCTCCAACCTAGTGTACACTCACACAAATTGCTGTGCAGGTGAATATAAGGAGTGGCTGAAGGCATGAACAATGAACAGGAACAGAGGCTGGAGTTCTGAGTACTGCTTAACGTAGCACTGCTGACTGAAAATACGCATATCAAATGGTGTCGTATATATACAGTTGCCATTGTGAAGCCACGTTAGTTGATACTTGAAAGAATATATGGATGGCATAGAAATATAATATCCCCAACCCTTAAATGCAAGATACTATGACACTTGCTGTTAGATTCGTTAACACTTTGTGTCAAATTCCCAGCAGAATTTTCTAATAACTCCCTTGGATTTAACACTACACTTTTAACCTTTTCCTATCCAAAAATAAGAGACAAATTAATCTCAATATATATTTTGTGCAGTTTTCAGTTATACAAGCTCATACTGGGCATAATAACTTGAGCAAAGCTGTCAGTAATCAATGGGTTAAAATGTAATTTAAACATATATATATTTAATTATACAACCAATAATCTAAAACTGAACATACCAATTCTTATGAGAGCATGATGCTCTGAGTGTAGGAGCGTACCCATATGCCCTGTTGAAAACTGAAAATTTTAGGGATAGGCTGTTAAAAATAAGCCCCTGCTGGGATGGAGTTTCCAGGATGTATATCTTCTACCTCTGCACTTAACTCCTCATTCCTGTTCATCAGAAAGCTGTTAAACAGGTTTAAATAGCATAATTCCAAGGTTTTCTGTATTCCCTCCCTTACCTAAATTAGAACTGTATTGCAACATATAACTTACGCAAATACTTGTTCTAACAATTACAGAAGAACGAACTAGATTTTCATCATAACTGTTGTTTTATTATTAATATTATTAATATTGTTGGCTATTAAAGAATACTATTATTACATATGATAAAGATCAGACAATCTAATTATTTTACTAAATTAAAATTAAGCTCTGCTGAGGAAAGATAGTCTGTTTTCCTGGAAATTTATGTCCATTTCAAACAAATAAAAATCATCCTTGAAAACACAAATTGAAAAATGGCTAGATACTAAGGACCTAATTCCCGACCTGCAAAGTCCCAGAAGTTCGTAACTTTTCATACCTCTGCTGTTCAGGCAAAATGCACAGGAGTAAAATGAAAGAAAGAAGCAAAGTTCATCTTCAAAGATGAGATTCAAGATGTCTAAATTTAATCACTTAGAAGGAAGATATCAAACGCATGCTTCTTGGCTTGCAATATCTTAGCTGTTAATAGAAATATGGGCATTTCTAAAATGTGATTAATCTCCTTGTCTTATGTATCACATTTAGGATGGGACAAATTGCACTCTAAAGAGCCTGTCTGTCCTTTCACCCTATTCTGTTAATGCTGGGAAACTGAAGATTTTAGTTTTGTTGCAAATGGGTCTACGTTCCAGAACAGGAGAGGACCACACTAAAGAAACAGCTTCAGTTACAAGAACCAGTATTCATAGTTGGAGGTTAGCTGCAATAACAAATGAGACAGAGAGAGGAAGGAAGTTACAAAAATAAACCTACTTGAAATTCTCATTTGTGCTTGGAGACAAAGAAAGATGTAAGCAGCAGAAACCCCAATTAATGATAAGAAAATTGCTGTAACTGCCATCACTGAAAATTGGTGGAATGTTTCATATGGTTAGAAGATTGAAATCTTCTATACCATTTTTAAGAATAACATAATAATGAAAGGGGCAAAAGGACCACACGATTCAGGAGGGGCTTTGGTCAATGCTTGCTATAAATCAACAGTCCAAATGAGAGAATAGCAGCAGTCTTGGATGCAGGAAACAAAATAAAGTGTTATGAGAGAATTATCTAACAGATGGTCTGAAAGTGCTAGTAATACATGATTGGGGTAGCTAAAAATTATAAATAATGATTTTTTGAAACAAAAGTTGCTGTACACTTTGTACCCAAGAGTTAGTAAGTACGTACTTTGGATTTCATTTTGATTAATAAAGATTAATTGAATCATTGTATTCAAAACTGATATTTTGTGAAGTATATACAGGCAAACAGAGGAAAGCCCCAACCAATAATATTTGTGATGTTTCAAAGAGAATAGTTTCTTAGTGCTGAAGAGGGTTATTGGGAAGAAATTGTTAGGGTTGGAAAAACAAAAGTAAACAAGAGACTAAAAAGTTTGACTGAAAACAAGGAAATCTTTACAAAGGGCTAGGTAGAAAGTTAAAAAAATACAGTTCCATAATTAAGTAAAGACACAGCATTGGTTAAAACTATTATGATTCAGGTAGAAAGCAGATTTTTTCCACTAAAATAGTTATTAGTCAATTTATTTTACTTTGAAAGTATTTAAATATTATGAAATATAGGAAATAAATATGTGAAGTTAAAACTAAAAAACTCCTTATAATTGTTAAAGATGTCAGTAAAACCACAGATTTTTAAAGACGACTAAGAACAAAAGACACCACAACTTATCAGTAAAAAAAAGACCTATAAAATTAAGTAATTATTAAAAAAAACCCCAACTTTAAAATCATGCAGACACAGGAAGATTCTAATAAATGTTTCTTAACATGTACTTAAAGAGAAGCTGGCTAATATTCTTGTAAAACATGAGATGATGAAGTAGAGTTTCCAGCCCATTAGTAACCAAGACTTATGCTAATGGCTCTTCAGAATAAACATCTTTAAATCAGATGCACTAGAGAAAATATCCAAGTGCCTTAAAAAAAATATTGAGATGAATAACAAATGACATTTTAATAAATGTTTTAATATTAGAGAAACTGATACAGAATAAGCAAAACAGCTCAACAGAAGATGCCCTTCAGTAATTCATGACTTAAAATCATAGGTTATGCTGTAGTCAGATAGAACTTCTAGGATTCAATTTAGTTGCAGCTGGATGAACTTTAGGGACCTGTGACATATGGATTAGAAAATTTAGTGATCCATTTTTTAATTGAACTTTATTTGCTTGTAGGAGTTTTTCTTTACTTACTGCAGAAAATATTTTATAGAATATTACAGGCAAATTGTATATTATTATAATATATATTATATATATTAATTATAGAATTGCAGGCAAAGAACAGGTGGTCTCATTAGGAGAAGTACAGAATGAATTTGATTTCTATCCCTGAATTTGACTCTGTCCTTGATTTTTCCATAGTGGTCCATTTCCATGCAAACCACTTAAATGGTACCTTTCACAGTTACTTATTGATACTCTTTTCCTCATGTTCTAGGTTGTTTAACAATGTGAGGTCTGATTTTCAGACCTGGTAAATACTACTAACACAGAAGCCATTTAGATGTGGTTTTTTTTTAAAATACAAATATTGCATATAGCTAAGTGTTTTGAAAAATCAAGTCTTAATTGTCTCTAATTTTCTAACAGGTTTTGTTTGTTTGTTTGTTTGTTTTCAGAATCTCTTTAACGTCCCTTTTTTTATCTTGTAAATAGGGTAAATATCTTTAAAATAAGACTGCTAGGTAAAAAGTTATTTAATGTTTATGAAAAAATCAAATACTTATGATCAGTGGCATAGAAAAAGCCAACATAAATGCTAGTAACGCTGCTTCCACAGCAGCGTTTGAATAATGTGCAGGAAGTATATACTAAGCACTGAAAAGAAAACCAAATTTTGATAATCTCATCAATAAGCAACTGTTGCCCATTCTGCCAACTGAATCAGAAGAGGTCATCTGGAAAAAATGGGTTGTGATCAAATCATTCAGCACTGTGTCACTTCAAATATGCACCAATAGCATGTACTGTACTTTTGCACAGAAAACACTTATTAACATTTCTCAAGCATGCAGTCTGCGACAACAGAGCTCTGGCAAGCAACAGGAGACTTGAGGAAGAAGCACAGGTGCTGAACATATCTCAGCTTAAACAGGGGAACAAGAACGGAACAAGGAGTTTACGCCAAAGATACTTCTGGGTTATCTCTGCTCAGAAAGAGAGCTCAGCTCCCTAGTAGGACTTAGTGATAACGGTAGTTCGTGATGCATCTGAATATGGATTCTTCCACTATCTTTCCTCAATCTTCCAGCCATCCTGAAGCCACAACACGGGTATCACAGAAGCCTTAAGGCCGCAAGGACTCCTCAAATGTCATAGAAGATTGGAATATGTAGAAAGCCTATCAGAGGAGAGCTGGATTCTCCCATTTCATGAAACTGTCAGTGACTGTGATGGCCTGCCAAACAAATTTATTCCCTCATTATAGACCATTAATTGTGATTATTGGCCCTTCAGGCTGACACAGGTCCTCATACTACATATTGCTACTCCTATGATCTTTTTTTCTAAGGCCAGGCTTTGCCAGCTCCCTTTCTTGGGTTGAAAACGCATAGTTGGGACCATTGTAAGCAGCAATCCATTGTCTTCAACCAGAGTGTAAGGGAATCGTGAAAAATTAACTGCCACAGAGTTCTTTGTACAGTCAGTGATCCAAGAAATGCCAAAGATTTTCTGTAACTTTGACATATACCAAATTATTCCTTTGTGAATTCCTCGTGAACATAGAGTGAGCAAATTTATGTAAAAAAACCCATTATGTCCTAAATCACTTGCAGATCTGTAGCTTCCTGTCTCAATAAAGAAATTTGAAAACCTTTAGAAGACACTTTGCTACACAAACAGGCAAACTTTTTCTCCAAATCTGAGTCATGCTTTTAAGGTTTTGCTGATTACACCAGCAGTGTGAAATAACACCTTTTGAGAATTTTATGTGTGATTAATTCTTTTCTTCTTCATCACACTAAGAAAACTTAAAAATGCATCTTTCAGACCAGTCATATTTTCTGACATTTGTTTACATTGAATAATTCAATTTGGCTTAATTTTTCAGCAAGAAATTTAACCATTGCAAGATACTTTGGAAATAATTTATTTCTGCTTATGTTACAGAACTTGCTTGCAAAATTCCTGGAAACCTCCTTTTCAAGTTGGTGAGAAATACTTTCAAGTGGACAATCATTTCTTCTTTCCTTTCAATCCCTAGTTCCTTCCCAGAATAATCCTATTTTACTTGAGAAACACTCTGTGTATAAGCGATCTTATTTTTGGATACCCACCCTGAGTTATATGCATCATTACAGAATCACAGAATGGTTGAGGTGTGAAAGGACGTCTGGTAATCATCTAGTCCAACCCTCTTGCTCAAGCAGGATCACCTAGGGCAGGCTGCCCCAGACCTTTTTCAGTCATGTTTTGAATACCTCCACAGATGGAGACTCCACAACCACTCTAGGCAACCTGTTCCAGTGTCTGACCACCGTCACATGGAAGAAGTATTTTCTTGTGTTCAGAGAGATTTTTTTTTAATTTGGGTCCACTGCATTTTTGACCTGTCCCTGGGCACAACTGAGAAGAGTCTGTCTCCATTTTCTTTACTTCCCCCCAATCAGGTATGTATACACATTGATAAGATTCTTCTGAGATTTCTCTTCACCAGGATGAACAGTCCCAGCTCTCTCAGCCTTTCTTCATGTGAATGATGCTTAAGTCCGTTAATTATCTACATGGACATTTACTCTCTAGTCAGTCCATATCTTTCTTGTAATGGAGAGCCCAGAACTGGACCTAACACTCCAGATGTTGCCACACCAGCACTGAGTTAGCAGGGAAGGATCAGCTGTCTTGACCTGTTGGCATTGCTCTTCTTAATGCAGACCAGGACATGGTTGGTCTTCTTTGCCATAATAGCACACTGTCATGTCTCATGCTCACCTTGCTGCTCGCCAGCAGTCTGGGGTCTTTTTCTGCAAAGCTGCTTTCCAGCTGTTCAGCCCTCACCATTTACTGATGCACAGGGTTATTCCTCCC
Organism: Aquila chrysaetos chrysaetos; assembly: GCF_900496995.4. Taxonomy (NCBI): domain Eukaryota; kingdom Metazoa; phylum Chordata; class Aves; order Accipitriformes; family Accipitridae; genus Aquila; species Aquila chrysaetos. Next base: position 68,229,318 of record NC_044005.1, read on the forward strand.
CAGGTGCAGGACTTTTCATTTCCCTTTGTTGAACTTCATGTTGTTCCTGTCAGCCCATTTCTCCAGCCGGTTGAGGTCCCTCTGAATGGCATATCAGCCACTCCTTCCGGTTTTGTATTATCTGCAAACAGGTTGAGGGTGCACTCTGTCCCATCATCCTCATCATTAATGAAGGTGTTGGACAATATTGACCCTGTCCTCCAGCTGGACTTCATGCTTTTGAACACAACTCTTTGAGCCCAGCAGTTCAGCCAGTTTCCAGTCCACCTCATTGTTCTTTTATCTATCTAAATCAGTACTTCGTCATTTTGTCTATGAGGATGTTATGGGAGACGGTGTTGAAAGCCTTACTTGAAAGCCAAGATAAACAACTTCCATTGCTCTCGTATCATCCACCAGGTCAGTCATCTTACGGTAGGAGACTATCAGGTTGGTCAAGCATGATTTGTCCTTCATAAATCCATGCTGATTTCTCCCCATCACCTTCATTCATATGTTTTGAAATGGGTTTCCAGGATAATTTTCTCCACCTCCTTCCGAGGGATAAAGGTGAGGCTGATCAGTATGTAGTTTCCCAGGTCTTCCTTGCCTTTCTTGAAGACAGGAATGGTGTTTTCTTTCTTGCAGTCTTCAGGAACCTCTCCCAGTCTCCACAGCCTTTAAAAGATAATCAAGAGTGGCCTCACAATAACATCAGCCAGCTCCTTCAGCATTGCTGGGTACATTCCATCAGGTCCATTTTACCTGTGCAATTCGAGTTTGTTTAAGTACTCCCTAACCTGATTCTCCTCCATCAATGGTAAGTCTTCTTTGCTCCAGGTTTTCACACTGGTCTCCAGAATTTGGAACTGAGGAAGGTAAAGACTAAGCCAAAGAAGGCACTGAGTACCTTTGCTTTTCCATGTTCCTTGTCACCAGGTCCCTGTCCAATTTAGCAGTGGGTCCATGTAAACCCTAGTTTACCCCCTTCTGCTGCTGCTGAAATACTTGTCGTAGTTTAACCCCAGCCAGCAACTAAGCACCACGCAGCTGCTCACTCACTCCCCCCCCCACCCAGTGGGATGGGGGAGAAAATCGGTAAAAGAAGTAAAACTCCTAGGTTGAGATAAGAACAGTTTAATAGAACAGAAAAGAAGAAACTAATAATGATAATGATAACACTAATAAAATGACAACAGTAATAATGAAAGGATTGGAATGTACAAATGATGCGCAGTGCAATTGCTCACCACCCGCCGATCGACACCCAGTTAGTCGCCGAGTGGCAGTCCCCTGCCCCCAGCTTTCAACTCCCTGACCACCCCTTTCCTCTCTGCAAGTGTGAGGTTCAGTAAAATGTCTCCCATTTGTCCCCTCCTCAATCACCTGTGTCAGGAAGTTGTCATTAATACACTCCAGAAACCTCCTGGATCACTTGTGCCCTGCTTGGTTGCTCTTCCAGCCGATACTGGACTGGCAGAAGCTCCCCATGAGGACCAGGGCCTGTGACCATTTATTCTTAACAGCCTGCATTAATTCAGAAATAGCTGGAAGGTTAAGACAATATTAAGATGGATATTTCAGTGCTACAGACTACTTCCTTGTTGATCACAGGCTATTCTCAATAGCCATTGTATCAAAATCTGAAGATCTGTCTGAAAGAGTAAAAAATTTTAAAAAATCCAGATATATAGTCTTCAGACGCTCTCTCTCAGAGGTCTAAACCAAGAAAAGAACACATTATTCAACATCTTGTAAGCTTTGAAATTCTCATCATTGTTTCTTTTTAATTGATTTATATTTTATTCTTAGATGTGTTGTTTCATAAACTAGTCGTTATTTGGTCTTGCTGAAACTCTTTTAATAGCTAATATCCTAAAGTAGTTTCCCATGCCTTTTTTTTTTCTATTTATTATCTGACAAAAGCAAAAGGCAAAGCTACTTCAAGTCACTCTGACAGTGCAGCCTTTGAAAGACTCGTGTATATGATTAACTTCTCTCGTGCAAATATTCCCATTGACTTCAGCATGACTACTTTCATGGGGAAGTACTCAGTAAGGATTGCACATTGCATATATCTGTAATCATGTTTTCTTTCAGGAGAGCAAATTCTGAAGATGAAAAAATACTAACAATAAACCAAATCATTTTACTGCCACTTCTCAAAAAGTGACATCTACATTTGCAGTATCTTAGGTTTGCTCAGCTTAGAGGTGGTATCTTGAAGTGTGGTGTGGACGTGTAAGGCATAGGCAAAGTCCCACCTGCACAGTTGTATTCACAGCAATTGCCTTTGGCCCTCTACGTATACTAAGCTCGGTTTGTGTTTTCTGTGTAAGTGGAAAAGTATTTCAGGGAGCTTTAACTTCTTCTCTTGTAGAAGAGCTGGGAACAATGCAACACAAATATTATCGTACAAACTTATGTTATCTCAGAACAAGATCCCTCAGAAGCTGTAATATAGTCCAGGTGGCACAATTTTGAATCTTTGGCCCTAAGTCGTTACAACATAGGAACACAATTTATAATAAACTGCTGTTTGCTATGGGATGTCCAGCATCCTTACTAGCTACTGAAAAACAGATCATAATTAAAACAAAACAAAATAAAAATATCTTTATAAGCAGACAATTAAATGTAACTGTAGGAACTACTATTTATAGAAAAGACATAAATGAAGAACACAATTTTTGTCTGATGCCTATGAATCTCAAAATATCTTTATCCAAAAGCTTTGCAACAGAGTTTTATTTTACATTGCACATAGTCTGCTAGATAAGGAGCTATTGTAAAAACTGTCACAAACTCACTTTCTTGCTGAACTCGATGGATAGAAAGAAATTAACTAGAAATTCTTCCAACCTTAAATAGCTTCCCACAGAAGATCAACAACCAACCACAAACTTATACGGCTTATATTATATCAAGGATCACTGAAACATGTGAATGAATACAGAGAATACGCTATGAAAAGCTTCAGAAAAAACAAGCTCTGAAAAACTACCCTAGCAAAACTGAAGCCCATTCTACTTTGGCAATCTACTGATGTTTGGAACCATTTGGCTGCACACATTTGCAGTGATTTTATGAAGAAAATATACATAATAATATATTTCATGATAAAGTATTTAATGACTTATATAGAGTAAAACTGGATTGAAAGTATGAACTCCCAGTTGCATCACCTGACCTGCAAAAAAACTTTTACAATTTTTGAAATGCAAGGCAAATCGGAACAGCTGAAAGTCCAAGGTAATTTTCAGAATAATCTGTTCATTTTGATCTCATTTTGAATACAATTATTTTAAGATCATTTTCATAAATGTGATCTGATGCTTAAACATGAGATAGGGTGGCAAAAGGAGAAAGAGAAAAAAGACAAGAAGAGAGAAAACTGAGCTTTACAAAAGCACTTTGTCTTTTTCAGCCATACAAGGATTCTGTGTCCATTCAACACTAAAAAAAAAAGGAGCAAACAAATAAAAACAAAACAAAACACATCCCCTCTTGTTTTCTTATATTCTCAAAAGAAAGTAAAAGTATGCAACAATCTTTTCTCTTTTTGAAAAAAAGGGAGTGGGAGGGAGAAAATAAAATAACAGAAAAAATGAAATTAAAAATGAAGTTTGTTTTGGTTTTTTGAGCAATATCTTTCCAAACAGTCATACATGGACAACTAAAAGAGATTACATATATACATATATGTATGTATGTATGTTTATATATGTATCTATATAAAATATACACACATATATATAAATATGCATATTTATTTATACATCACTGAAAACTCTTTTAAGCGTGTTAGTTGACATATCACCTTTACACTAATCCATTCTGCTTTAGATAGAGATATGTGAATATATAGATACCTAGATATATAGATATTTATTCTCACACAAACATGTATGTGAGAGGCTGAATATGTACATATATGTACCAAACATATACAGTGCATTTATTTTAACAGTCACTCTATATTTTTAGTGGTTGAATTGCAATTTAGGAATCCAACATAAAGCTGTTTTCTCTGTGCAGAAAAGCTCTAAAAGGGATGATATATATGTCTGATTTTCTGAGAAATGTTCTTTTCTATGTCAATGTAATTGAACTATGATGCATGTGTTGAAGATTAAATATACATATCATATATATTTGTATGTATGTTTACATTACATATGCATCTATGTATGCAATGTATGCTTGAGAATTACAACATACATAATCAAAGGTAGATATAAATATAATATATGTATACTTTTTAATGATAATCATATAATCCTTCTATCTATAAACATGAGTTTATTCGGTCCCACTAGATACACGGGCCTGCCTTTTCCATCTTGTCCAAATTAAAAACAAAACAAAACAAAACAAAATGAAAGATCGGGGGAGGGAGATTATCACTACCTACAAGACAGCTGCTACCTATGACAAGAAAAGGTGTAACTCTCTTAAATGTTCAGATCAAATATCCTGAAAGAGCATGTGCACCTCCTTGGAGGAGAGTCAAGGACTTCATTTTCATAATTCCATTTTCCAGGCTGCTCCAGGAGACAGGGAGACCTCCAGATTAGTCACCCCTGAAAGCCTGGTTGATTTAGGTATACATCCATCTTTACATCTCTCATCTTGCTGTTTTATTCAGTTCTTTTCTCTCCCTTCACTAAAAGGTCCATTGAATGCAGCCCTAAACTGGTCCCCACCATGCTTTCATTAGGTTAACTCTCCCTCACACAGACAAGAGGCTTTTAGGTAGCGCTGGCCCATTTATACAGAATAAAGGGACCAGGGAAGGAGCAAAGATCTCATATCCTGTACTTTGTGATGGAGAAATCCAATCTGAGTAACAACTCATAATGGTAAGTTGTTTTGTATACAGTATGCACATACACGCACAGTAAACAGCCAGATGTTGTAACAGCATTATCTGATAATGCTTTCTAGTTTGACACAAATGAAGTTTATTTCATGATCTAGATCACACAATTACATTTTATAAAGGCTTGCTTCAGAATTATGCTTATTAATTTTATTAATTAAGACCCAAACCAGGCAGCGATGAAAAAAAGAACTTGATGAGCCTAATGATTTTTGTTTCAATTGTAGGAAAAACCCTCTATTTTTCTTTTCTCTGAGAAATTTCTTCTTCTTTCTTTAATCAACAGAATTGGTTTCAAATTGCTAAAGCAATCTTTTCAAAGACTTTTTTTTTAATTATTGTTCATTTTGCTGCCCTAATTTTCCATTCTTTCAAATGCAGTGTTCTGCCCAATTAAGCTATCTTTAGGCATAGAAGTTTAGCAAATTATGTTTGTCAGGTGGGTTCTCCCAAGCTTTCAGTGCTCTACTTCCAGCAAATGAGTGCAAATAACAAACACACTGACAGAAACAAAGGAGTTTCAGATTCAGCAGAGGAGGCTTGGCTGGCAAGGATTAGACATAAGGATATAAATCTCTAGCTTCGAAAATAGTCATTAGTGATCAGTAACAAAATAAATGCTACAGCTAGCTAGAGCAATTACTATCGGGAAAGGAAATAAGTATGTGAAAGAAAATTTCCTTCATCCCACACCTAAATGGGGCAATCTAAAGCATTGCCATTTCTGATCTCTGCTTGAAGTTACCTTCAGGGCACTCAGCATCTACAACGAATGGGCTCAAGAATGCAAAAGATTAGTCACCGCACTTCACTCTCTGTAACAGAAAGTATTTATACTGGCCAGTGTTTCCTTTTGTCTCTGCTTAGCTGGTGGTCCTATCAAATGCCCTTGAATGCCAGCTCTGGAGTCGTCAGTTCAGGAAAGACATGGACCTGTTGGAGCGGGTCCAAAGGAAGGCCACAAAAATAATCAGAGGGCTGGAGCATCTCTCCTATGAAGAAAGGCTGAGAGAGCTGGGGTTGTTCAGCCTGGAGAAGAGAAGGCTCTGGGGAGACTTTATTGCAGCCTTTCAGTACTTAAAAGGGGCTTATAAGAAAGGTGGGGACAGACATTCTAGTAGGCCCTGTAGCAATAGGACAAGGGGTAATGGTTTTAAACTAAAAGAGGGTAGGTTCAGACTAGATAGAAGGAAGAAATTTCTTCTAATGAGGGTGGTGAAACACTGGGACAGGTTGCCCAGAGAGGTGGTAGATGCCCCATCCCTGGAAACATTCAAGGTCAAGTTGGACGGGACTCTGAGCAGCCTGATCAAGTTGAAGATGTCCCTGCTCACTGCAGCGGGGTTGGACTAGAAGACCTTTAAAGGTCCCTTCCAACCCAAAATATTTTATGATTCTATTATTCTATGGCTTCATGAGAACAAGGCTTCAACAGCAATATTGGCTTAAGATTTTTCCTTCTACTCATCTTCTCCATGTCTTATACCTCTTTGTGCTGCAGCATGCCATCACCATCATTTGTGCCAGCATAACTGTTTGTGTGGTGACATTATGAACTGGATCAGGGCATCACTATCATTTGAAAAATGCTATAAAATAAATTAATAAATTGTCTGATCTGGATTCTTTCCCTGACCCAGTTTGTAGCCCAGCTGCACAAGTGGAGATGTTGTCACAGCGTCAGCTAAGCATCAGTGAGCAGTGCTAACACCTGAAGGTGGTACAGTTGCCAAAGCCTCCATCTTGTGAAGCCACCGCATCAAGTATGAGTGCATGCAAGGCCTGGCAGATGGTGTGTACCAGCTGAGACTAGGAAAAATACTGCTATCTCCAGTATACCCCAACATTTTGTACCTGGAAATTTTGGAAGGTTTTTTGTGTATTTGTCCAGTATTTACTCATGCCCAAACCCCACATTGTTCATTTTGCACATATTTCTGCAGTTCACAAAAAATAAGTAAGTCCAATGTTTCTGTGAAATCTCGTCTAAGACAAGGTGACTGCAGTGGCAAGAAGCCACTAAGGGTGGGCAGTCAGAAGGATCACACTATGCTGCTCAGCTGCTGCGTGCGTGGCAGGAGGCACAGCCAGCTTCTTCCTGTATTCCAGAGCAGGTCTCCAGCACAGGGTCTGTCTTCCTGCCACCCAGAAGCGTACTCAGCAACAAAGCAAGTGGAAAATCTCAATCATTGGTCGTGAGCAGTGAAAACACTCCTTGAGGCAGATTCCTTCTTTCCCTGACTTCTGTTTCCATTTCACTGTGCATATGCTGTGCATAACCAAATATTTTGGTTACTGCTTCCATTATGAGATGATGTGCCTCATCAAAGGAACAAAAATTGCTCCCCTGCAAGCAGTTGTCCAAGGATACTTGAATATTAGAAGTTAGAGAGTCTGAGCATTACAAGGCTTAGAGAAATGCTGGGTTCAGCCTCGTTATCCTCTTGAGGCGTAGGTATGAGTGAAACAGATTGCTAGTTACTGTGCTCAAAAATGATTGGTGATGAGAACTACATGTGAAAATTAAGAAGGATGAGAAAAAGAAATTTAGCCATTCAAATGCTACAGTAGCAATTTCTATTTTATGTAATGCCCTTAATGGGATAATTGAGACATATACCGACATAATACATTTGATATTGCAAATCCTCAGAAGAAATAGTGTTCCTCACACTATGAAGATTCATTGTACAGAAGAATAGCATGGTGTTTTGGGACTTGTGTCTTTTCCAATGCTGCTTTATAGAGTGTAGTCACAAACGTTCTCTGGCTCACTTCACCCTGAAACAATAGGTAGAAAATGTACTTTTGAGAATAAACAGGAGCGTTTATCCAGCCACCTTCAACTAACTGAATGCCGTTAACAGTTTCTTCACACTCAGGCTTCCTCTCTTGAACCTTCATTACCAGAGAGCTTGATAAATTTAATAGCTAGACTAAGGAGTCTTTCCAGGTGTGTTCTTACCTACAAGGTGCTGTGCATCTCCTTTCTATTTGCACTTGCCAAAGCTGGTTTTAAGCTCCTGGCATTTGTGACATTTTGCGTTTTTATAACTCCACTGAAAGATTCTATTTACTACACTACAAGTATTCTGGCTACTTTGAATTTACCCTGCTAACTAGGGTTCTGCATATTTCTTACTCACTTACTTATTTCTCTGAGGCTCAAGGCTGATAGCAATGTCCATGGGTGATTGTTCACAGCAGAGCCACAGTCACAGAGGATTCGCACAGGACGGACTGACATGCTACAATTTATGCTTTCTGGAGGAAGCCCCTCTTATTTCAATTGCTGAATCAACACATACTGATGTTTGGTCATCAGCCACACACATTTTTTTGTACAGGAACTTCTTTTTTTGCAAGGGGAACTTCATCTCCAGCCCACCATAGGACACTGAATTTTTTTTCATTCTAAATGTATCTTATCTATAAAACAAAATTCATTTGAGACATAGCTGATGAAATCCAACATACACCTTGGTTTAATCTTGGCGGCCATCTTATAGACACTGTGTTTAACTGATGATGCTTATTACCACTGTTACACCTTTTATCTAGCAGTAGAGGTGGTAGCATGCGTGTTGCAGGTTTCTTCCCTGACATTATCTGCATTCATGTATAATTCTTACCTTATCTTGCAGGTCGCTGCCTATATGCCATGTCTTGGGGTCTGACCACTGCTCAGTTCTCAGCAGTTGATACCAGCATGCTGCCTGTGCCCTGACTTTTCTTGCCCCCTAAAGATGGCCATATCTTTACTTGGCTGCAGTAAATAGAGGCAAAGAGGGAAAAATCCACGTGGAAGGCTTTACGAGAGGCCAGTCAGAGAAGTACCTCAGCACACTGAAAGGCAGGCACTCCTGCCTTACAGCTCCCACTGAGATCTGAAATCAGTCAATGCTGCCAGAAGTTGATATTGAGGGAAGCAACAGTTCTCCTCCCTGAGAGGCTGAATGGCATAGCCTCCTCTCCCCTGAGCTCAGCAGCAACTACCTCTTGCAATAATGAGCTGTTTCTCTGAATCCTGAACTCGGCAAGACCCGTTAGCCTCTGCCTTGCACTAAACCTGGGAGTCTGCCAAGTGGGAGTCACACCACCACCTCACGTATCTGTGGGGTGGGGGAACAGGGGCAGGAGTGGGCAGGCATGGTGACAGAGCCTACAGCAGCCTGAAGGGCATGGTCAGGAGCAAAAACAGAGGCACAGAATGCATGGCCACACAGCCAAAATCAAGAAGCAGGTGAAGGAAGGATTAGGTGGGAGACAATATTTCTAAGAATTACTATGATAGAGGGGAACAACAAATTTGGAAAATATCTGGATCGCATCAGCTTCCTATAACAGAAGAGCTTTCTAGAAAGTTTGTGTTTTGGGTTTGTGTGGCGGTGTTTTGGTAGCGGGGAGGTGCTGCAGGGCCGGCTCCTGTGAGAAGCTGCTCGAAGCTTCCCCGGCTCCAGGTCGGACCCGCCGCTGGCCCAGGCCGAGCCCGTCAGCGACGGCGGTAGCGCCTCTGGGAGAGCAGGTTTCAGAAGGGGAACCTGCAGCGAGTAGTGGGATTGGGATGTGAGAGGAACCCCTGTGCGGACACCGAGGTCAGTGAGGAAGGAGGGGAGGAGGAGCGGGGGAGGAGGCTGATGCCCCCGCAGCCCGCGGTGAGGCGGCAGGCTGTCCCCCCCCAGCCCGCGGAGGGGAGCGGGGGAGCAGATGCCCGCCTGCAGCCCGGGGAGAGAGGAGCCCACGCCGGAGCAGGGGGATGGATGCCCCCCAAGATGGCCGGGACTCCATGGGAAAGCCAGCGCTGGAGCAGGCTGTGCCTGAAGGACTGCAGCCCACGGGAGGGACCCACGCTGGAGCAGTTCGTGAAGGACCGTCTCCCGTGGGAGGGACCCCACGGTGGCGCAGGGGAAGAGTGAGGAGTCCTGCCCGTGAGGAGGAAAGAGCAGCAGAGACAATGTGAGAGGAACTGACCCCAACCCCCATTCCCCGTCCCCCTGCGCTGCTGGGGGGGGGATGAGGTAGAGAAAATCAGGAGTAAAGTTGTGCCCAGAAAGGAGGAAGGGGTAGGGGGAAGGTGTTTTAAGTTTTGGGTTTACTTCTCATTATCCTTGTTGTGATTTGATTGGTAACAAATTCAACTGATTTTGTTTTTTTCCCCAAGTTGACTCTGTCTTTTGCCCATGACCATAACTGTTGAGTGATCCCTCCTTGTCCTTGTCTCAACCCATGAGCGTTTCTTTGTATTTTCTCCTCCTCATCCCACCGGGACCAGGGCAGCAGGAGTGAGCAGCTGCTTCATGGTGCTTTATTACCGGCTGGACTTAACCCATGACAGTTTGTCACTCTGTCTGGCTGATTCAGGAGATCACAGATCACTAACATTTTCTGAAACATTTCATTTGACTTCCCTTTAACAGCAGTCATAGTCCGTCATCAACATTTACTCACTCTACCTGTTCATAACCAGATAATCTTCATTAGAAGCAACAAAGTGAAAGCATAAAGATAACACCTAAAAGGGACCATCAGGTGCTCTGAAGAACCATTGAGCTGCTGCATGTAATAGCCATCATATTGTTTCAACTTTTTTTCAAAAAATTACATGTTGTTTCACAGTTTTAAAAAGATCAGAAGAATGAAAAGATATGATTACAACGTTGCAGAGTGTCAAAATGGTATTTTCAGGTCTGCATAAGGGATGTGCATTCTAAGAGTGTAATCACCAGCAATCCCTTTATCTACAAGTGGGTGTTCATATTTCCTACATACCTCTCAAACCCCAGCTCAAATATTTAAAGTGCTACTTTATTCTGAATTTGAAGCACTTGGATAAAGCATATCAATAAACAAGATTTGCCTCCCATGTCATTCAGCACTCTTAGTTGAGCTCCACATTTAACCAGTTTGTTCCTCTGTGTTAGTTTTCCTTAAAAATAACCAGTTTATTGGCATTATAGAGAAAATCAAGAGAGGGGGAAAAAGGCCCACAAAGCAAGGCAGATTAAACAAAATGATACTGATTTAGCATTTCATTACGGAACATGCTGTTAAGTAGGCCCCAAAGCATTAATAGTCTCTGAGGTTTTGTTTTCTCCCTGTCTGGCTTGAAAAGATTTAATGATCCCATCACAACATGTTTTTAAATGATCTTTCTCTCCCAGCTAAACATCTTCAAGAAAAGATGTTGGCAAGGCAAAATATTGTGAGCTGTTTTCCCTAAAATTCAGTAGTACATGTTGAAATATGTAATACAGCAATTGCGTAAAGGATTACAGCCCCCAGAATAGCTACAAAAGTAGTTAGCTGAGATTACCGATTACCACACAATGCTTTTTTTTTTACAATTTCCTTATGCTCCTCCTGCCCCCAATGAGCACATTTGTCCTTCTTTCCTGGCATTTGTCTGTTGTCACAAATCTGGAACATGACCTTCATTTTTTAATTTTTTTTTTTTATGCAGAATCTGCCACAATAGGCTTTGATCCTCCCTAGGAATCCTAACTTGGGACGTAACTGCAATACAGCAAGAAACTTATAAATCTGATTTTCAGATCAGGTAAAATAGAGAAATTGGCCCTGTGTTAATAAAGCACTAGTCTGGAAATGGCTTCAAGCTTAGCTATGCTAAAGATGTACTGTGTATTTTAGGCAGAATCATTTTCCTCAGTGTCCCGCTTCCCCGTAGATAAATAGACTTCTTGGCAGTTGCTAACTTGTGATTTCAGATGGCTTCCATCTAAAAAATGAGACACACCTGGAATTATTTAGATGTCAAAGTGAAATATGTCTGGACTGGCCAGGACACTATTCTACAATTATGCCTTTATTTAAATAAATAGATAACTCTGGTAAATGCAGCTGGAGGCTTGTGAGCGGCTGCAACCAGCTATATACTTAAGTGTCTCTGCAAGAAAGCTACTTTTTCCTCTTTTCTTTGTCTAAATACCTACAAGATGATCCTGAAGCTTAGTGGGTGCCATAGTCTTAACGAAGAATAATGATAAACCTATCTGGAATAAGAAACATATCCCTGTTAAGCTCATATACATAGTAGTCTGCACAGGCTAGACTGATTTTCTGTAGATGAGAGAAGGAAGAGGAAGGAACTGCCTCATCTCATAGCTAACCCTCACAAGTTGTTTGCTATGGTAAGTCAAATGAAGTCTTCAGTCTTGTTTTCACTGTCCTTCCCTGTTCCAAAGCCTTCTCTGCCTTCCCTAGAGCTGCCTTGTGTCCCTTCTCTTTGCTCTTTCACCTTAACAAGAAAACTCTCCGCAAGCATCAACAGCAGATCCGAAGAACTGAAGCACACTTCAAGGAACAGGAACAGCATTTGAACTATTGCTGACCCCTTATTCTTGCCTCTCCTGGATAAATGCTTCTGGCTCTGAAAAAAAAAAAAAAAGGCAGGGTTTGCTGGACTGCCAGTTAGTTAGCTGTAGAGCTACAGCACAAAAATCACACAATCCTTTCTCAACCAATTGAAATAGATTTGACAAATTCCGTATGCAAGTGTGTATTATGCTTATTCAATGCAAGCACATGCTTATTGCATATTTTAACATGAACACTTGTTGCATGTTAAAGAACAGAAAATAGTGAGAGAAAACTCAGTGCTATAAAAAGCTTTAATGATAAGGTTGTTGAACCTATGTTGGGTCAGCTGCCAGTAGACAGAGGAGACAGGACAACCACAGAACACCTTGATTTGGGAGAACTGACAGAAAGAGGCATGGTGAGGTGGGTAGTTTTGAATTTGAGTTTTTCTAAACCCTGATATCTGTGTGTCTGATTCCATCCTCTGTCTACATAGAGTTCGACTCATATTCATTGATTCCTCTTCTTTTATGTGTATTGGGTCTGATCCAAAACTGAAAGAAATCTAAGGAAATGCTACTTGATCCTATGGAATAAAACATATTCTGATATGAATAGCACAGGGAAATATATATCTATAACAGAGCTGCTTTCGCTTCCACATAGCTATCTGACAAGATAAGTCCTCAGGATACAATAAGCCTGAACAAGCTCCCTGCAGTCTCCAGTGCCACTTTGGAACCTCTGTATCAGTTGTGAAGGAGAGCTATTTCCTCCTATTACTACTTTAGATGCTTTATGCCCCATTTTACTCTCTGTTTTTCTCCTACTTCTTCAACATCACTAGTTTCCTTTATTAAAAATTTGAAAGCAGTGTTCATAAATATGTTTATCATTTGAGTAATAAACCTAATGATAAATACAGGTGGTTGATCAGACTAGTTTTTAGTTATGCTGGTGACTTTCTGACTTTTTTCAGAGAAAAATAAGACAGCTGATGTCCTTAATGTTCTGTTTTAAGTTCATACTTGTTATGATGTTTTATAGTTACCTTAAAAGCCAGTAAATTGCTCTTACAACAGAACTATATTACAAAGAGAATTATATGACATAAAAGAGGATATACATATGCTTAGCAAAATAAGTAATGTGTTCTCAATGCTTTATGAATAGCTTACAGAATACTAGGAAAGTATATTTAGAGAACTGATGTGCAACAAATTCTTTACACATAAGCTCTTTATACTTTCTTAATTACAGTTTCTTAAAAATACTTTCTTACTTCTTGGGCTGAAATGAGATGGAAAATAAAAGTAATGAAAAAAAGTCTGTCTTCACTAGAAGGATAAAAATGTCATCATGGTGTGGGAGTCAAATGTATATTTTAATGTGCTAGACTTAGTCAGACAGTATCTAATGACAGGTATCGCTAAGAAAAAAGTCATGGTTTGTAGAATAATTGCATATATCCTTCTGTAAGATATTTACATTAGTTCTACAAAGCATTCTTACTAAAAACCCCACATATGTTATGTATAAAATCAATAAAAAATATCTGAGGACTGTAAAATGGTCTACTGTGAAACACTCAGAGAGTTCCATCTCTTTTGCTCACAAACAAATAAGTTAAAAAATGATAAGGAGATAATTTGATTGTAATGAATAAGTAGCTGGATGGTAAGAAAAGACTAGATATCAAAAGCTATAGAGATCAAATCTGCATACTGTAATGAAAAAACATCTTTATACAAGTTAATATTGTTGAACTCACTAGAGAACATCAGATAGCTAGACAAAATTCTGTGTATAGAGTCATACAAGAGGTGAATGTTAAGTGATCTAATATGCTACAAAATTATAACTATTCAAGTTTGTTTTCTTAATGTGTCAAAGTATGTAAATAGGCCTTCTTTTTCAGGAGATTTAAGAATGCAGTTGGTCTTCACTCAATTCCAAGGAGAAATCATGCAAGATACCACATCAGTTCTATTTACTGTTTGCAGAAGCGCTTTAAAATTAAGGGAAATAATGTTTTTTCTTTTTCTATTTTCCCATGGTATGAAACTACAGAAGAATTTGATTAAGATTGTCAGGATTTATTTGTGTACTTGTTTCTAATGTGCCTCTTTATAGAATAGTTAACTTATCACTCAAAACCAAAACAAATCAATAAACAAATCAGGCAACACATTAAAAGTTATTACCGGCTAGTTAAAAATAACAAAATCTATATGTTGATTCTCAGGTAACAAATGAGGAGGTTACATAATACCAAGGGAAAACTTAAAAAAAAAAAACAACTGAAAATAAGTTATTGCAAGCCGTAAATAAAATGGGCATGTGAGAAATCAGCTTATGTTACTCTCTGAAATAGGATAAATGTCTTGCCAGATCCAGATGTTTCAGAGCTTTAGGGTTTTCACCAAAAACCACAATCAAAGCAGGCAGCAAGACGGGCTAAAGGCTGGAACTGAGGTGTTAGAAATTCTCACTGGCTCAACCTTTAGAAGACAATTTTCAACATCTTGGTGTGTGCCTGTGTTGCAATAATTTTGCTTGATAGTGACACCAATGAACGTGGTGCATTGTCTTTCAGAGAGAAATACTCCTATACTCCCTAGCCATGGTCCTGGCTAGCAACAGAAATGGAACATTGCTGTCATTGGGGGTACAAAGGACAAGGAAAAATACACTGTATGCCAGTTCGGACGTATATCCATAACCAGTAGACAGTCTCTTTTTCCCAACACTTCTAGAGCTTCGTGGCTACTTTTCTTCTAGGCTTTGCTTTAATACATAGTTAGCTGTCAAAAAATTCCTTAGAAATTTGTCTAATGCAAGCAAACTAACAGCTTTTGTAGAATTTGAATGAAATGAGGACAGGTATAGCACTAAGAAACACTTGCATGTTAGTAACTTTTTATCTAAAAATGTTTTTCTGCTCCTGTACTGGCTGTATAATCATATTTGACTGGAAACATGGGGGAGGGGAGAACTCTGCCTTTGAGAAAGCTATTAGGACCTTTCTGAATAAAAAGAATAAACTAAAAAGGGGTTATACTATTGCTCAGCTGAGAACCTGAGACAAGATACATTCCCTCAGCAAATTCAGTTTCAACTGGAAAAGCAAATTAGGTGGACAGGACATTTCCCCATTCTGTCTCAAACTCTGTTCCTGAGTCCAAAAAGATCATCTGGTTCTACAGACTAAGCTGAGAAAATGGGATGTCCTTGCTACGAAAGTGGTATTCTCTGCCCAGTGTTTCCTCAGCCTGCAATAGCAACAGAGCTGCAGCTCAGGCAGACCGGCTTATGCTCATCATTTCTTGCACTAGAAAATGCAATCTCACTTCCATAAACTTCTACAAGACTGCATATTGGTTGTAACAAGGAAGGAAAAAAAGGGAAAGACTTCTTATACAAGACAGAGTAACAAAAAGTAATAAACCCCAAAGGAAAGATTTTAATTCCTGTCACTTTTAATGCTAGCTCGGCATTAAAAGTAATAGCTAAGACTGGAATATAACAGGCCCTTACAAGGTTCTTTGGCAGAGACCATAAGAGCAGTCCCACTCACCTCTCCTTGCCTGGCTGGTTTCCCATTGCAGCATCTCCCCGGGGGGAGCGGGGCAGGCAGCAGCCACCGCAGTCCTTCCCTGCACACACTCCCCATGACTTCCCCACAGAGTAGTGCAGATTTCCTAAGGCATAATGTGGCCTTGGAGTAGACAAACCTGAAAAAATCTGTATCTAGACTTCAATTCAGGTATGGATATAAAAATCTGCTCAGACTCCTATAATATCCAGGTCTTCTGCATCTACATTTCTGAGAAGAAGGTGCCCTGAGAACAAACCATCCCCTGATTTCTGGTATTTTGAAGGGGGTTTCTTCACATGCATTGGCGATGAATGGTCTAATTCCTCCATCTAACATCAGAAGAAAAAAACTTTTCTTCTGGAAGTACAAAAGCCAAGATAGCAATCATTCTGCCCAACTCTTAAAGAAAAAGTGGGAATATTTCCTCTATTAACAGAAAATTGCTTTTTTTCCACTATTGTGAAGGCAGCAGCTGACTGTCAGGAGTGTTACTTTGTCTGTGCCTCAGCCCTAGAAAACTCAGCTTCTGTGACTGCCAAGGTAGCATCAGTACCACTTGGGGAGTAGGAGGAACGCTGCCCCGTTTGAGAAGCAGCAGCTGGATCCCAGTCTCTTCCAGCCCCTCAGAATGAAAACAAGCCTTGTTCTGCAAAACTTGGGGACCCAACTCCCATCCTGACATTTTGGTTCCTCAACTGTGAACTGGCTCTGAGCAGGATCTCTCCCCTCCCTCCTTCTCCCTGGCTTTGGACAACTGTGTTTTGTCTGTATTGCTGAGAAGCTTGAGCCAGGCCTTGTTTTATACCATATGCAACCCAAGGACATTTTTCCATGGAAATCATAAACTTAAATGGTGTTTGGTTCAGCCTGAATATTTTAGATTCTGAAAATAGTTTCTGTCGGACTGTCCATGATATGAATTTGCAGAATGTTTTCTCAGTCAGTTCCGTCTAATAGGAGAAGTGCTACACAATGTAGCTACAAAACCAAGCTGCACTTTTCAGTTAATAATACAGGAAAAAAACCCCAAACCAACCATAAGAGGCAAAACAGGTAAGCAGTCTGTATTGTATTTACACCAGCTCTAAGTGCAACTCTGGACAAGGTACCATTGCTAAAAATAATACCCTGCTTTGGTTTACGTTGCTTTTATGCTTGAGCCCTGACCTTGACATTAAACATAGCTTTTTGGCGTCCTGAGGAATTTTTTTTTATTAATCCAGTCACACCAAAGTTTTCAATTTATAACTTCTACTACTAGCTTTTATTCATTACAAAGGTTATTTTTATTGTTGATTCTATATAACAAGTGCTATTATTCCATACGATTGGTATTAGGATTTTAGCATGTCTTAAATTATAGTTTTCTGGAACCATAACTGCTGATGGAAAATTAGTATAAAGTGCCACAGTCTTTAACAACACTCTCCCTTACAGGTCTCCATCTCTTGACATTAAAATATTTAGCAGATTGTGAATACTTCCTGCAGGTTGGGGAAAATTCAGGGTTTTGAATGTAGAAATTAAAAATCTGGTGAGAGACGAGATACAGTAACTTAGCAAAATGTACCACAGGTCATTCTAAGCAACAGCAAGAAATGACGTGCAACATCAGCAATTAGAACAATTTCATAACATCAATGGCCTTTTTATGAGTAAATTGCTCCTCTGTGGATTTGTGTACTGACCAGGAAAAAGATATGACGAAAATGATCTTTTTATGTCCTTTTAAAATGATAAAAATAAGATAATCTCCAGGTGGTCTTTTTTTCATAAATCACTTTTAAGCTTAGTGGCTACCCTGTGTTGTGTTCTGACATCTTGACAATAAAACAGTGCTTATAATGCTCCTGCGGGGTTTGTTCTAAAGCCTTTCCCTACTGTTAAGCAGTAAATCAGTGACTGACAGGATTCCTAACCTGCCACCTCCTGCCAGGGTGACATTAAATTTACACTATATACTGTGATCTCCTTCCAGCTACCTAATAAGGACAGGAGAAAAGTCACTTCTAGGTATCCCAGTTCCAAAGCCTTGGATAGTTTCTTCACAAAACTATACAAGTGGTGTGTTAGAAGGCACCTCATCTCAAACTGTTGTGACAGTGTATTAAAATGGCCTTAATCAAAGATAGAAAAGCGTTTAAAGTTATAAACATATAAATCACTGTACAACGTAATATTCACTTTTGCGTACCTTTGGAGGAATACTCTATACCGCTGTGTCTATGCATCTATTCACCTAGCAATATAGAAAATTAGGAGGGTTGCATTGTCTCAGGACCAATGTGGCTCACTACCCCTGCCTGGTGGGAGGGTTACCCCTAACTTTGTGGGACTGATTGCCTTCTGAGCATGGCTGGTTTCCTCCCCCAGCCAGCTGGCCTTTGATACAACTGAGGCATAAATAAAAGCCTGTGATAAGATACTGACCCTCTTGCTATGCTGCTAAGCTTTTCATTAGCCTCTGGAAATCACTGGTAAACACATTATTCACTGCAGTGCCCTTTCTGCAGCTGGGAGGGGAAGAGAAGGGAGGGTGGGGTTCAGTACCTACGGTAATGGCACTGTCATGCCACGGAAGGGGTGCAGGGAGGGCTTCCAGCAGGATTTCCTGGACAGATGTTCATCTATTTCATAGTATCACAGGATCACAGAACATCTGAGATGGGAAGGGACCTTTGGAGATCGCCTAGTCCAAACCCCCTTCTCAGAGCAGGATCAGCCACAGCAGGTTAACCAAGACTGTGCCCATTTTCTTTACTTCCCCCCAATCAGGTATTTATACACACTGCTAAGATCCCCCTGAGCCTCCTCTTCTCCAGGCCAAACAGTCCCAGATGTCTCACCCTTTCATGGTATGTCTCCTCATAACCATCCTAGTGGTCCTTCACTGGACTCGCTCCAATATGCCGGTGTCTCTTGCACTGTGGAGCCCAGAACTGGACCCAGTGCTCCAGCTGTGTCTCACCAGCGCCAGGTTAGCAGGGAGGGATCACCTCTCTTGACCTGCTCCTTCTCATGCATCCCAGGACACCATTCTCATGCATCCCAGGATGCCATTGGCCTGCTTGGCTGCAGTGACACATTGTCATGGCTCACGTTCAACTTGCTGACCACCTGGACCCCAGGTCTTTTTCTGCAAAGTTGTTTTGCAGCCAGTCAGCCCCCAGCAAGTAGTGCTGCGTGGGGTTATTCTCCCCAGTGGCAGGACTCTGCACTTCCCCTTGCTGAACTTCATGAGGTTCTTGTCAGCACTTCTCATAAAATAGAACTTAGTTTATGGGGTCTGTGGAAGTTATGGGTCTAGGCTAAGTACCCCTTGCCGTTTTTGTGGGAAAACTGAAAGAATATTGCAAAGAGTGAAGCAGTCTCTGCTCTGTGCCTTTCTGTGTTATGTTACAGAACATTCTTTGAACTAGACTGGAGCAATGACAGCAGCTCCACAATGATCAGCTTTTGTCAGGCCAGCACAGACAATTTTTTAACACATTGTAAGAACAGAGTCACAAACAGCAGTATTTTTTATTACTTTTACTTAATGACACTGAATATAGATTCTTACACCTCAGCAGACTCCAACTGGCTCTACCCCAGCTCCACTTTGATAAATTTGTCCTCAGCCAAGTATCAAAGGTCAAAAGTCTAGATCCTCATTAATAACTCATATAACAATTTTATGGTGTTATAAAAAAAGAAGTGAAGAAGAATGAGGTGAAAAACTACTGGTTTAGCAGCTATACAAATCCAGAAACTAAGTTAAGAAAATTCATTACTTCTATTGCACAACTAAACACTATAAGAAAGACAGAATTTTCTGTGTCAGCTGTATCCAGTTTAGAATCAGCTCTTCCAAGTGTCAGTCAACACGGACATAAAGGCTTGGCCTTAAATCTAATGATCTTAATTTATTTCAACAGAATCCAACAGCAGTAACGTTAAAGTGAGAGCTGGGCTTTGACTCTCCTTTTTTCATGCCATGCTCAGCAGATTAATTTACAAGGACTATTTTACAAGCAGGAAGAACCTTACAGTTCTCAGTTGTGTCCAGGCTAGAGACTTCCTGGGATGAAGATGAAAGAACCTTAGATCTGTTGTGTTTTCAAGCAGTTCTGTCCAAAGCCTGTCTAATCCTTTTGTTTGCCACTAGAAAAAGAAAAGAGGAAAAAACCTGATTTCACATCCAAGCCCATTTAAAAAATGATGCTGAATAGCTATACTGGTTAATTACACTGGGTATGGATCCAACTTGAATTCCAAACCTTTCAAGGTTATTTGATTTATTTTTTTTCCTTCTGGAAATGTTTCCAATTCTGATAGACATCTTCAATAAATTATAACATTGATCTATACTTTGCATTTGAACATTAAAACTGTGAATGTACAATGTGTTTATGTGTGCACACACGCATGAAGTTATTGAATGCAATCTCACTTTGGAATTCAGCCAGCTCCTAAATAAGATTTTTCTTGACTTCAGTAGGGCTTAAGAAGAATGCACATACATTATATACACACACACACACACACACTCTTGTATCTACCTATACCTATTCACCCATACATATATACACATTACATGTAGTGTATATATATTTTTTATAATTACACATATTTTCTACATTTATAGATATAAAGAGAGAGAGAGAGGAAAAGAAGGAGAGAGGAAGAGAACTGGGTTAGCAAGAGAATGTAGGAAGCCTTCCTGGGTCCCAAGTTTCCCAACCTTCTAAGCCTTTACAGGGTAACTTTGGTTTAGATGAGCAATATGTTGAACTATTTATTTTCCCACCAGGACAACAGCAGGCTTTTGATGGATGTTTAAATCCTATTCTTCAGCAGCAGCAGCAGCATCTGTGACACAAGATCTCTGGAGGAAGCGACTTTTGGAATTCACTCATACTTCTGTCGTCTGTTCTTGCAATCTGATACTACATTGCATTTTATCTTCAGCTGCAGTTCCCTCATGATTTTCTTCCATTTTTCCTTCATCTTCCAGCTTTCCTTCCTCCTTTGTCCTTCTGCAGTCTCCTTTCCCCCATAAACGTACAGACCAATTTTTTTTTGTCTTTTTTTTTCCACTAGGTTCTGTACTCAAGAGCTTCAAAGGGAACTAAGCTCAGCTATCAATTATGCTCATTTCCCCATTTGAAAACAGAGGGCAGAGAAAACATGAGTAGAGGTCTCCCTTGAGACAGAACTGTGAACCTGGATCATGAGACTAATGAGAATGTATGTATGTGGCCAGGAATAAAAAGTCATATCATTGAGTGAAAAACAGGGTTTTACAAGTTTAGAAAATAGAGCATAGCATAATCTCACTAGTATTTCAGGTGACTTTTGTTTAGTTTTTTCATCCTACTAAGGTGATTTTTTTTTTTTTCTATAAACATGCAATCAGATCAAAGCAAGACAAAATGTTTCCTGATCTTTTTTCCCATGTAATATAATTATCTGTCAACTTCGGAAATTTTTTGGAAGCTTTATCCTTTTTTTTTATTTTCTCAAAGAACTATACCTCAGGGGTTCATAACCTTGAATATTGGTATTATTTCTTTTTTTCTTGTGGAGTTCATGCCTCCACGATCCTGATTGATAGTAATTTAACATATTTTTATGTAGGTCTAGTGGGGCTTGTTCTCTAGAGTTCAAATCTTAGGCAACAGCTTGCTGTGATCCTAATGAAAATCTGTATCTGTCACTCTGCAAAAATTACCTAAAATGGCACTTCAAAAGCTAATACTTCATCTTTCAGAAAATATGCAAATAGAGATCCTAAATATAATATGCTGTAATTTTAATGAAATGAGCTGCTCAGCACTTACATTTATGGAAATAAATACATATTAAAAATGTGCACTGGGTCTCTATGCTAGTATGTGATGTTCTTTCTGCTGCACTCCGTCACCGCAAATTCACGTCTCAGCTCTATGAGGTGGATCTGAACTTAATGAAATGAAGTGGCAGTTTTCTGCATCTTAGGTTATATAAACCTGACAGGAAAGTTTATTTGTTTACGTATATTCCTAGATATTATATAAATAAAGTGAAAAGGAAAATACTAGATTAAGATAAGTATCCTCCTGACTATTGATGATAAAGACTACATGCATACCTTTTTATTCAGTAGTATCTATCAGTAATGGAATTATTCATGATACAGGTTAAAGAACAAAACAAAATAAATCCTTACAAATATTAAATGCACTAGAAATATCAACAGCAGTGTAATATCTTTCTTAGCTAATCTGGCATTACACAGTGCCACTCATCTGATTTTTTAAAAAAATTCAGTTTCACCTATACTTAATTAATTCAATGCAGAGCCTATGCATATGTGATACAAATCCAAAACAATACTACTATCTACCTTTATAGAAATTAAAAGCTTACATAAACAAAGCAAATATATGACAGTCAAAGTATACAAACTGGGAACACTAGAGCTGACTGGGGAAAATAATTTTTTTTTCTGTTATTTTTTGTCTCCTTGTGACCGAAAATATAAGACATAATCCAGTCCTGTCACTCCTGAGTTATCTGGTAGGAATGCTCCTGAATTACTGTAAATAGCTTGCCATTCCCAATAGAGACAGGTGCAAAATTCAGTCTAAAATGCAGCCTTGTCCTTCTTACCCTACAAGAATTGAATAACATATATGGCTATACTTACTGAACAATAATACTCTTTTCTCCCAGTGAAGCACCATAAAAATTATATTCATAGTGAATTTTCAAAGTACCAAAGAAAGGGTAGATTTTGTTCATTTGAGATTTAGAGATAATTAAAGCACCAAATGTTTTAGTTACAAAAATAGCTCATATTGTTATTATCGTTTCTTTAAATTTTCCTAGCATTTAGAAGATCTAGTCATAGACTAAGATGTTTTTGTGCTAAGTACTGTGCAAACTGTATTGGGTTTACGTGGCAAGGTTTTGGTAGCAGGGGGGCCTATGGGGGTGGCTTCTGTGAGAAGCTGCTGGAAGCTTCCCCTGTGTCTGACAGAGCCAATGCCAGCCGGCTCTGAGACGGACCCGCCGCTGGCCAAGGCCGAGCCCATCAGTGACGGTGGTAGTGCCTCTGGGAGAACAGATTTAGGAAGGGGAAAAAAAACAGCCGGAGAGAGGAGTGAGCACACGTGAGAGCACCAGCCCTGCAGACCCCCAGGTCAGTGCAGAAGGAGGGGAGGAGGTGCTCCAGGCGCCGGAGCAGAGATTCCCCTGCAGCCCGTGGGGAAGACCGTGGTGAGGCAGGCTGTCCCCCTGCAGCCCAGGGAGGTCCACGGGGGAGCAGATCTCCACCTGCAGCCCAGGGAGGACCCCACGCCGGAGCAGGGGGATGCCCGAAGGAGGCTGTGGACCCCGTGGGAAGCCCACCTGGAGCAGGCTCCTGGCAGGACCTGTGGCCCCGTGGAGAGAGGAGCCCACTCTGGAGCAGGTTTTCTGGCAGGACTTGTGACCCCGCGGGGGACCCACGCTGGAGCAGTCTGGGCCTGAAGGACTGCAGCCCGTGGGAGGGACCCACGCTGGAGCAGTTTGTGAAGAACTGCAGCCCGTGGGAAGGACTCACATTGGAGAAATTTGTGGAGGACTGTCTCCCATGGGAGGGACCCCACACTTGAACAGGGGAAGAGTGTGAGGAGTCCTGCCCCTGAGGAGGAAGGAGCGGACAGAGACAACGTGTGATGAACTGACCCCAACCACCATTCCCAGTCCCCCTGTGCTGCTGGGGGGGATGAGGTAGAGAAAATCAGGAGTAAAGTTGTGCCCAGAAAGGAGGGAGGGGTGGAGGGAAGGTGTTTTAAGATTTGGTTTTATTTCTTATTGTCCTAGTCTGGTTTGATTAGCAATAAATTAAATTAATTTTCCACAAGTTGAGTCTGTTTTGCCCATGACGGTAACTGGTGAGTGATCTCTCCCTGTCCTTATCTCAACCCATGAGCCCTTCATTATATTTTCTCTCCCCTGTCCAGATGAGGAGGGGAGTGACAGAGCAGCTTTGGTGGGCACCTGGCGTCCAGCCCGGGTCAACCCACCACACAAACAGAGATTGAAAACAGTCCTTGCTCAAAAATTTTAATTTTTATGACAGAGTAAGACTAAAGTGAGGAAGAAAAGAAAAGAAAGAGAATTGTGGTTGAACATCCAGATCAGGGACTTCAGTGTGCCAGAAGCCAAGCACTTGACAAGCTTCTTATAAGTATCACAGAAAAGAGGATATTTGGTGGGGTTTTGTAAAAAGCATTGCAGATGTTTATGGGCATATTCCCTTTAAATATGCAGGACAGTCTTGGAGGAACTATACATATGTTTGTTCAAAAATGTCTTAAGTGAACAATACGGAGTTACAGCCATGGGTAACCGTATGAGGCTGTCAGTCTGAACAGTAAATGAGAGATGAAAGGCTGTGAGCAAGATAAGTAGCATAAACTTGATTTCAGATGAAAGGTATAGCTAGTGAAGGGATGTATAAGTCTGAACAATATAGTCAAAGTTACAGCCTGGGAAAATGAACCTGGATCACTGTTTTGAAGTGGACTCTAAGTGGGAATAATCTGCCTTTGGTGGGATCAAAAGAAAAGAAATTACCATGTTAAAGATAGAAAGGGAAAAGGAGACAAGATTGATTTCAACTAATTTTAGACATCTGCAGCATGAATATTTACATATGAGCTAGTCCTTCAAGAGATATAGGAACGTTTTTGGGGGAAAAAAAATAAAAAATTGTTTGATTGGATGTCTATTTAAGTAAAAATTCCACTCTATAAGTAACTATTTTTCTACACTGACTAAGAAGGAATCCAAAAAAAGAACACAGATGCAGAAGTCTATACTGCATATAGGTACTTGAAATCAAATACCATCCAAGAAGATTATATTATGGGGAGTAGGGATGAATGGAAAAGCTATGTCTTAAAGATATTGTACAAAAGGAAGACACACTATTTAAATGTATCCTATATTTGAGAACCCAGAGAGGATATCTGAGTCAGGTGTGTTGAATGACAGACATAGGCACTTCCCCCTGCATGGAGATTTAAGAAGCAAGAGCAAAAGCTTTTTCAATTTTCCTTAAAACATTTGTTTAGCTGTGTTGTGCTAGATGAGGTGACTAGATAATCGTGAGGAAATATTGGAGAAACAGTTCAAAATCTTGCTTTAGACAGAAAGAGATTGCTCTATTGTGAAGTGGCAGATTGGTGAATTGTGTTTGAATTAGTATTGGATAAGATTACCCACGTTTGGAAGAGGAAGAAGACAGGACCACGGGCAGAGATACATGGGACATCCACAGAGAGGAGAAGAAGGAATGAAGAGGAATCTCTACAGGACATGGCAACAGAGACTTAGAACAGGGCAGAGTCACCATAGCAAAAGAGGACATTGTTTCAAGAAAGAATACATGGCAATTTTGAAGATGGATGACTGCTGACGACAGCCAGAGCAGGGAATGAGATGATTGGAACTTTGGTTCTGGTATTTGCTGTTCGGAAATGAAAAAGGTAATAGGGCTTTTATAGACTGCAGCCCACAGCAGCCACACCTGAACAGGTTTTTGATGGAAATGAGAAATTAAATTGGCTTTGCACTAAAAAAACCAAAAGAAATGGCAAAGAAGACTGAAGCGAATGCAAGGGTGCGTTTGAGCATTTTTGTTTCTGTTTTGGTTTTGGTTTTTTTTTTTCTAAGATTGAAAAAATATAGAGCATATTTGTAATGTGAGACAAAAAACAGAGGTCAAAGAGGTCATAAGTGTCACATTGTGAGGTAAGGAGATGGGATAAGACTCTCTAGACCACTTTGTGGAGTTAGGGGAGAACAGAATGAAAAGCTTCCTCATCCTCGACAATGGAGAAACATGAGAGGGTGAGAATGAAAAAAAAAAAAAAAAAATCAAAGAAAGAGAACAGACATATTTTATCTCCTTTCTCTCAAAAGAAATTGGCAAGGTCCTCTGAGGAGAGAAAAATGGGGGCAGAAGGAGGTTGTGACGAATGAGTTGAAGAAAATAGAAGCTGTGATTTTAGATATGGAAGTCAATTAATTTGAAGAAGTTGATTTATTTTAGCAAGAAAAATGTTAGTACTGACGGAAGAATGTAACAAATTTGTAAGGAAGTAAGCCTCCTCCAAGAATTCCCTAAAGCAACTTTCATTCTGAGAGTATCAGTGGAGGAACTGGATGCTGATGGTTTTGCAGGGTGAGTAGTTCTGTAAGGCATTTGGGCAGGACACTGGGTCCTTCAGAATTTTGAGTCCATCTGGCTGCATACTCTTCACAAGTGAATACACCAAAACCATCTAATGTGCTGTGAATACCCAAAGGAAGGTTGCATGGTTGGTTTTTTTTGTTTGGTTTTGGTTGTTTTTTTTTCCTTTGGTTATCTTAGAAGTCAGTTGGTCATGCAGCATTTTCTCTATTTGCTAAGTTTTTTATAACTTTTTTTTTTTCTCTTTCACTTTACACTCTAGAACCTCCCTGAGCTGAGCGCAGGCCTCTTCTCCAGGAGGGACTCACCTTCCTCCCCACTGGATTCAGTTTCACCTGACCCAGAGTGTAGTAGCCAGGGCAAGGAAAACAGCAGACCTTTTTGCCCAGTCACAAG
Organism: Aquila chrysaetos chrysaetos; assembly: GCF_900496995.4. Lineage (NCBI taxonomy): Eukaryota > Metazoa > Chordata > Aves > Accipitriformes > Accipitridae > Aquila > Aquila chrysaetos. The sequence continues at coordinate 68,255,697 of NC_044005.1, forward strand.
CTTTTAACAAAAACCAATATGCTACACAGATTCTGCGAGCAAACAAATCAGGCAGTTATGCCATGCATTACACTGAAGAGTGGGAAAGAAAGGCAAAGAGCTGGTATGGATGGAAGTGACAGATGGAACAATTTTGCTGAGGCAAGAGATCCTGGGGGGAGAATTCATCAACCCTTACAACAAACAAGAAGAAAACACTCATCAACTGAAAGTCACTAAAAAATCCAAATACAGAGCACTGCAATAGATCCTGGCAGTGAAAACCAGATGATGGTCATACAAGAGGATATCAGCAACAAAAGAATTACAGATGTCCCGAATGAACACTAAGCTGATGCCCTTTTCTGCATATGAAGTGCAAAACCAAACTTGCCAGCAGAGTAGACATCAGAGAAGAGAACCATGGAATTACAAATATCACTAGCAAGAAATCTGAATTGTTATTAATGAGAGTGAAAGGAACAGCATTAGGAGTTATGTGTAAAGGAAAGGAGACAAAGAAGTGAGAAAATTTCATTGGGTCCACTGTAAAAATGAGTTACAAAAGATAAAAAAACAGGCAGATGTAAAGGAGGAGAAAGAGAGCAAAGGGAGAGGATGGAGGAGTTGAAAACATCAGTTTGGGGCATCCCAGTCCAGGAGAGATATGGGGGCTGCCAAGTGGGGGCTGCCAAGCTGTTCACACATCACCTCTAAGGGTGGGCTGAGGGACCTATGCTTCATTAGTCTGGTGGAGAGACAGACTAGGGGCAACCTAACAGCAGCCTACAACAGCTTGAAAGTCAGTTCTGAAGATGACAGAGCCAAAGTCTTTGTGGTAGTGGCAGAAGACATAACAAGGCCACAAACTGTGGCTAGGGACATTCAGATTAGAGAGGACGAAAACTTCTCCAGAAAGCTAGTGCTGCACTGGGACATGTTACACAGCAAGGCATGAGGGTGAACTTTCTGTCTTCAGATTTTTCCAGGACTTAGCAAAAAGAAAGCCACCTGACTCAGTGGTGGTATAGTCCCTGTTCAAGTGGGAAGTCTGGACTGGACAACCTCCAGAGACTCTTTCCAATCAAAACTTCTATGATTCAATATTTCCATGAACGGAAGAAATAAAGTCCCCTGTACTTCAGTCTGCTGAGAAGAGCACACAAGAAATGGATGGTAGAGGTATCATCAGCACTCTGTGAGAGGTAGTTGTAGGAAATGAAGTGTGAAGATGGCTGCAATCTCTCTTAGGATTGTTCCAGAAATAACAAAAGAAGGTGAAAAGGAGAGATGTGTAAAACAGGTCATACTGCTATTATGTAAGGTGTAGAGGTTGTAGAGTGTGTGGAAAGCATGGGATGCATGAAGAGTTGTGGTAGATGTCAGTGGGTATGGGTGGCAGAAGAGAGGGAACTGTCCGTTTGATTTTATTTCTTGGCCCTTTGATTCTTAAACTTGGCCATTATTGATTTTTTCTTTCCAAATTGAGGTTCAGAGTCTATCTTTTTCCTTTATATTTGTGCAGCTTAAACTACGTGGGAAACTTGATCTTCCATTTCCTCACCAGGGCTCCTTGACGTTAACATAATAACCATAACTGGCATTTAGCATAATAATAATAGCAGTAATTTCCTTTTCTGAATAATTAATAACACCTTGTTTCTTAGCTTTTAATATTTAAGACAAATACAGATAGCACATAACATTCTTTTTTCTTCAAGGAAGAAAGTCCTTGATAGGGAAATAGACAACAATGTGAGAAAGTCACTGAGGCTAAAAGGACGAAAAGAAGAAACCATACCGATCATATAACTACTGCACAGTGAGGTATAATGTACTTATTCTTACAAAGGCAGTATTTTTAGGGGACTAGTTTTTCACCATCTGCTTATATAAGGGGATACGAGTAAAGTGAAGTCCATATGACTACTGATTTGAGGAAAGGCCACGGAATCAACCGGTGCGTGGACAAACAACCCAAAGGTGAGACAGATTGCTTTGGTGTTTAGGATTTCAGTTTCCCTGGAAGCCTAATGCACTACTGCACAGGAATCAGATGCTAAGTTTCTATTTTGCACCTGTCCCACCATGTGCTGATTCTGCAAAACCTCACTCACAAATGTTTGTCCTGACTTTATAGGCAGCTTGTTAATGTCAGTGGAACTGTTTGAGTTACAATAATTTATACGAATAGGAGTTTGCGAGATTGATTCCAAATCACAAGGGGCAGCATCCCAAAACAGCCTCCACCTTCTCTGCAAAATACAGTAAAATTTAGGTTAGATTTAGTTGTTAGAACCAATAGGACTATATCTACACTAGCAAACTAAACAGAGCCTAGGGTTTTCTTTGACACTGAGGCCAACTGGCACATCCTTACTATTAAGTTCTCCTGCCATCAAAAACAAGCTAACAACATTCAAACTGCCTATTGGGAATGATTCCCACTCTGTGCTAATTTCCAATGCATGCCTGAGAATTATTTTAGAGCACGCTAGTTGGAACAGAATGATAGTGTGCCAGAGAGTGTACTAGCATTTTAACAATATGGATGATCATTTTTTCAGTGTCTGTGCCTGTGCTCTGACATGAATCTACCAGCGTAGATAAAAGGCTTGTAGGTATTTAGTAACAGGGCACAAGTGGATTTTAGGTTATCTAACTTCAAGCTCATTTCACAAGTGTTTTCCTGTTCCTCCCATCCCCTTCTTCCTAAACATCCCTGTAACAGGTAGCATCTGAATTTGTCATATGTCCATGTTTGACATTAAAGTTGTTAAATCTCTGATATTCCACACAGTAGTTATGTAAAATACTCCCCATCTCTTCTGCCTCCATCCCACTGGAATCCAGAAATGAGGGATTTCTCTATGAAAGTCATCTTCATGGACATGAGCAAGATAGAGGCTTCTAAAATCCACATCTTTCTAAAAGATCACCAAAGGAGGTGGTTGTGCTATAAACCCTTTTCTTTAAGGGCTTGGAGAATGAACTGGATTCAGTTCTTGCTTCAGCTGGAGGGAATTCAAATCTAGTGCATCCACCTCCCAGAAGCTTTCCCTAGCTGCTGGGATACAATTTTCTGGAAGAGAAAGACACTTTCCATGTCTCCCATTGAACTTGTGCCACTTTGCAGCAAGAAATACAAGATTTAATAGGCTGGAGTCATACCACAAGAGGAAACCCACAGGTTAATTAGGACTGGAAGTACTGAGATCTCTTTTCGCTCCAGGAATTGTTTAGATGGTATATCTAATGTAAAATGCATTTCATTACAGGGCTCAGATACTCTAAATTTTGTAAGAGGGAATGGATGAGAAGCCCATTTTTAAAATAAGCATCACTGTGTTATATTTGAGAGAAACCAGAAGGGCTGGTTTGATCAGCTCTGTTCTGATCATCCCTCCCTACAGAATAACAATTTTACAAGTGTGGCAAAGGCCAGACTTATTTTCTTTCCCTCTTGGGAGAGCTGTGGAAAGACAGCTGAAGCAAAAGTCGCTAGACAATACTAATTTGAAAAATCCCTCAGCAGTCAATCAGGCTTTGTTTCATAGGTTGATGGTGTTTTGTTGGGGGCTTTTATTATTAAAAAAAAAAAAAAGAAGTGAATTTAGAGAGAGTATGTAATGGTAAAAATTACGTATAATATAATATGCAAATGTAGCTCACGCAGAGAACAAACATAGTATTCCTAATCTTCTGTGATAACTACAAGATAGAAGTACATTGAACTCAGATTTAAAAATGAAATGCTGTCACACTTTTATCAATTTCTGTTTATTAATGGGATAAATTCTGCTCTGTTACACTGATATCAAACCAAGAAACTCATTCTAGGTAAAACTTCTACTCATAAATAGTTTTAATTCATTTATACACATACAGTATTCACACAATCAATCCCTATGAAATATTCCTACAGAATTGAAAAGGGACTATGAAACTCTATACCGCAGCTGTTTAATAGAATTCCATATCAGAAATACATTTCTACTAAATTCTCAAGAGCTGTATATGTAGGCTATGTGTATACATATTGCACAAAAATTCTATCCAATATGTTATAGTAATCCAAATAAAGGATTTAATTAAAAAATTGTGCATGATTTTCAAAATAATGTCTATTGAACCCCACTATGTTGATCTCTAACACCTTTTAAATGGCATTAAAAAAAAAAGAAAAGTTGTAGAATTAGACTTTTTCAGAATTTATCAGTGAGCTAGAATTGTGATTTCATTTATAAATTTATTTTCAGAAAGGCAACACTATTGTCCATGCTCTGTTTTTTTCTCTGAAACTTATAAATAAAATAGACATTGATAATAATGTTCAGTGAGTTTTATTTTCCTATGTGCAACAGATGGATATCAGTCATGAACTTTCAGAAGTTTCAAAAAATACAAAAATCAGGATTCTACATTTAAAAAGCGCGTATATAAGCACAGAGTAAGAATATGATCCAACTGTATGAGAGAACAACTGAGTTTATTTTTACAAACCATGACAATATTGTATTTTTTGTATCATTGAGAACTGGCAGTTACAAAGGCCAAATTTCCAGAGGTAGCTATGTGCTAACATCTTAAGTATTTATCTGCATCCATAGTCACAGTGCAGGTATTATTGCTGCATACATATGCCAGATGTGTAAAGAGATAAAGACAATGGAGGAAAAAGTGCCAATTACATGGAAAATAAGTTTTGGCAAAAAAATGCTGGTATAAGGTAACCAACATCATGAAGTAAGCTGGAAGCAAGAGGTGAGCCCTGCTTGCTGGAACCCATTTGGATCCTAGAACAGCTTTTCGAGGCAATAGAGTCAAACAATCAGTTAATTCTTAGATGGTGTAAATTTAAAGTTCATTTATAGAAGAAAGTACCTGACGTAGGGTCTCTTTGTAACGGAAGAAAGGTCCTTGGTTGCTGTGTTTATGCATATAAGTTAGACATGGGCAGGAACACTCCTTAGCACTGATGTTAACTGACATGAAATGCCCTGCGTCCATACTGTTAAATTCTCCTGCTCTCCAAAATACTGTAGCTGCTTCCAAACTCCCTACTGGGAGTAGTTAGTGGGCTGTCCTAACTTCCATACTGAGCCCAAGCATTGCCTGGAAGAGTGATACCTGATGTGGGCCAAAGGGCTGCTGGGGTCAATTCTGGCTATCCAGCCTGTAAGCGATCAAAATTCAGTGGCGGGGATGGCTTCCCGGCACTAAGTAATAAGTGGCTGTTCCATTAGCAAGTATGCAGATGTAGCCATTGATTCAAGCGGCCCCTTCTTCCCTTCTTTTCCTAGGGAAATCTCAGCCAACACTGTTGAGAACTGGCCCTGGCCCCACAATGGGTTTTGAATGACTGGAAATCCACTCCCACAGGCAGCTGAATCCAACTCACTTAACTCCTACAAAGTTGCAAAGGCCTCCCTGTGAGATCTTCCTCATTTAGGAATGGAGGACATAATTTCCAGTTATTCAAAGGGCACTACGAGGCATTATTTCTTAAATACTGCCTGAGGAAAATCTTGTTGCCCTGACTTGTCAACCAATATATGAATTCCTGATTGACGAAGCTGGGAATACTGGAACATAAAATTTGTTATGCAGGACGCCAGTCCATCAAGTCTATTATGCAGTATCCAGAGGAAAGCACCCCCAAAAGCTCCCAGTAGGCATTCTGTACATTAAAAAGGGAATTTTTCTAACACTTCCATGCCACTGAAATATCTATGTCTGACTCCATATCTTATCACACCAGCCCCCTCAAGTACCATCAAAATCTTTACTTGTCTATTTCTCCCAATCCAATTTTTATGCCTTTTTTTTTCTAGAGAACTGCTAGTAAGATACGCTCTTCCACACACAGCCAAGACAAAATCTGTAGTTCATCAGAGTTGTATGTATGGCTCCCCCTTTACTGTGTCTCGGGCGCTCCTGTGTTTCCCTTGGTCTGTGCAGGTTCTCCTCCTGTTCCCTACAACACCCGTTCTGTGAACAGCTTGTCTCTGAGCCTTCTGTAGAAATGGAGCTGTGATCTTACCACCTGAGACACCACTGCCTAGCACAGTGTATTCTCTTTTCCCCAGGCATCCAAATAAGCTAAACAAACCTTTCCCAGAACTGCACCTTTATGACTATTCCATCTGAATACCCAAGGGCATACAACAGCCAAAATTCCTCATACACAGATATCACACAAAAGTCTAAACCAATGTATTTTTACCTAAAACAAAAAAATAATGCATTGGTAAAATACTATTTTCCACATAAATTTCACGGACTCTTTTCTCAAAGTTCTGGGCTGCTCAGTTTAGCGTAAGGAGTCAGGTAGCCATAACTTATTATTTCTACTTCTCCATATGTTGACTTCTCTTCACAGCATTACATGGTGTTAGAGCTGTTATGCAGCTTTACAGGACAGATGTGTTTTATCTTGGCTTATCTTGCAGCCAGCCTGTTCTTTCAACAGCACAGTATGGCCGTATCATCTTTGCTTTTGACAAAAACTTGCCATCATTTCACTTAGCTACATTCTCCTATGCCCACCTTTCCCCAAGAAAATTCCTTTTCTGCCAGCAGATTTGTTCAAAACGGTCATCTTTCCTAGTGCAAATATTGTTCATGCAGTTGGATGATGGCTGTGATTAACCGCTCCTTATCATCTTTGATCTGTGATACAGGTGCCACAATACTGACAGTTGCAGCAGCTTCTATATGCACTGATGATTTTGTGATATGAATACTCCCCCAAGAACTCATGAACTTTATGTAGGTTCCCCAAACTGGCAAATACAGATGTCCCTCATTTCAATTCCTTTCTTGTACTAGAACATATTTCTTCATTTAGAGAAATACCTTCGAGAGGAGACCATAAAACATGAATGAGAACACTTAAAAAGAGTCACAGGAGTTCCCTTTGTGGGTAACTCTTACTCTGTTTCTGTTCTAAAGATTAGTTTTTTATTTTTACAGATTAAAACACATGGTTGATAACGAAAGAGAAAATTAAGTGGAAAACAAATGTGATCTGACCACAATCTCAAGTTTTTAAAGAGTAAATGAAATCATGTACCAAGTGTGTTTTGTGTAATGATTTCAATATGGGCAATTCACTCTGTAGTTCCACTAGTCTGGTGGCACGCTGGCAGCAAGCCACAAAAGTGCCCCACTATTCTTCGTGCTGCTTCCCAGATTCTTTAAGGGAAGGGTCATGGGAATTGGTGAAATCAGGTAAGGCAAACATTTAACTGAAAAAAGTGAGCTGCGTACAATTGACTGTATGCTCAATTATCAATATATTCAGAAACACAGAAAGAAAGCAAGCTGGGGATATCCAGCCCTGATCCCGGTGCTGCAGGTATTTTCACATGGTGTTATAAAGCCTGGAACACAGCTGGATAACGACTATCCCAGCTTTTCTTTACATTCCTTGTCAGCTTTTCACACTGAACTGCCCAGAATGAATAGGGTTTCCTGAGTGCCAAAGTAATTGGGTATCAAATGAACAACCTGAATTGTTGCTAATAACTGAAAGGATGGCTTTTGGCCCTTCTAGCAGTTTATAATAAAGGAAAAGGACACCTAAAACTCAGCATAATTCTTCAGCAATTTCTCAGTCAGACAGAATGGTTAAGAATGTGTATCAATCCCTTGCTCCATTATTCATTAGTGCCTATTTAGAGCACAGCATTTCTGCCTAAACATTTTCCTTTACTCTCACCGATGATCAAATTTGGAAGGTTTCAGAGGAAAGAACCTTTAGAAAAAACAACAGAAGGAAAGCTTAGGAAGGCTTCCAAAGAGGAAATTACCTTTCATGTGTGTGCACGACTGTTTAAGGGTATATGAGAGAGAGAAGTCTAAAAGAGGTTAGTAATGGTCAATAAGAGGCACTTACGGTTGATGGGCAGATAGGAAAGCAAGAGGATGTGCACTCATCAATATCCAACAGCCTAGGGGAAAGAGAGGTCCTTTGTCAGTAGTAGATCTAACACTTGACTTGGTCTATGGCTAAACACAGTGCAATGATCACAGAATTGGGTGCAATCAGCATTTAATACCCTGCAGGCGTGGAAACAGTAAATTGATCCACCTGGCTCTTGTGGGATTGAGTGACATTGGTGTAACTGTTGTACCTCTAGCAGAGCTCAGCAATAAGGCGGCAAGGGTGTTCAAGGGACTTTCCTGTCATCCAGCAGCACTAAGATGTTTTTCCTTCTCCCTTCCCCCTTCCCTTCCCTTCCCTTCCCTTCCCTTCCCTTCCCTTCCCTTCCCTTCCCTTCCCTTCCCTTCCCTTCCCTTCCCCTTTCTTTCTTTCTTTCTCTCTCTTTCTCTCTTTCTTTCTTTCTTTCTTTCTTTCTTTCTTTTCTTCAGCACCCTCTGCATTCATCATTATCAATATAACTTTTTTAAGGGTGCAATTGCACACTTATCAATCATGCACCATACCCTGTCCTTATCCAATTTAAGAGGTATAAATCAAAGAAATGGTACATCCAACGTGTGTGCATGTGTGTGTGTTTGTTTACATGTAAGGTGTCTGAGTGGACCAAATTTTATAGTGCAAATTAACATTATAAGAAAATTGCTGTATGCTGTTCAGCTAGTAAATCTGCATTACCAATTATTATTTAACACACTTTTCTAATATTATTTCAATTAGTTCCAGATTCATTGAAAGTTTCATTTTTGTAAAATCAGCCTTTAGTTGCAATGTGGGGGTTTTTACATCATATAAGCTTAAAGAAAAGTTTCCTCAAAACAAAGATAAAAAATGTTCTGCTCCAGAAATATTAAAGTGTATAATGTCTGTACTGAAATCTTTCTAAACTACTGAAAGTCCTTCTCTAAAGTAGTCCTTCTCTAAAGGACTTTTAACTGTTTAGGCAAATATAAAAAAATTAGAATTAGAATGGTGAATCAGGTCCAACTAATTTTCAGGGTTATTGTCCAGATATTTATATAATATAGGTTCAACTCAGTGTTGTCCTGTACTAAATCAGTTATTTGCAACAGTGCAGAGAAAATATAAAGTGGCTGTAAAAGGCTGACATTTTCATGTGATAGGCTTTTATGTCCACTTTCCACTGTCTTCACATAAGTCTAAGACCCTCGGTGTTCCACCTTTATCCAGCTTTCTGCTTTCTAGTATTTATTACCCAGTTTTGTGCCTTTTAACCTAAACTGTCCTTCCAGAAAACATAATTTCCATTTCAAAGACTTTATGAGCACTTTTCAGGCAGCAGAGATATTTTTGTTCAATTTAAGGAAATTGATGCAAGGTTTTGAGATACAGGATACAGTGGAAGGGAAAATGATGTCATATTTTGAAAATTTTCTGTTGCTTTTATTTCAACATATTTTCTGTAAAACAGGTTGTTCCAGAAGCTTTGAATGAGGGTTACCTAAATTATCTTGAGTAGACTTAATACAAAGGACTAGATATGAAATACTGGGAGCTGTTCATTAGCAAACTTGTGAGTTGCTCTCCACGCATTCAGCAGATTTTTTAAGACCTTTTATAGAGTCATTGTCTAAACACTCATGATACAGGACTACTATGCTTTTCAGGATATTAAGGTGATTTTAGATAGTTATTTCAGATGAATTATGGGGGGTAGGATCTCACATGCAGACATTCATTCCTTGCCTGTTGGTCACCATCAAAAACTTTAAAACATCTGGGCCTCCCTTCTTTTACTGGTTCATCAGGTCCCCCTGTATTTGAGGGAGGGATGAGTCCCTTTCCTTAGACAAAACTAGCATCATGGCCATGCTTTTTGGATGTATGCTCAACCTACACAGCCTTTGAGTATAGGCTATCCCTTAGTGCAGGCCAAAGCTTATTATTCCTAGCAGTACAGATGGGACGATTGTCAACATTAAAAATCTTGTTTCCCTCTTGCAATACCATATGACCAAAGTCAGGCAAACAAACTGGACACACAATCATTCCTAGATCTCTGACCTCACATGGACTCATGGAGTTCGAAGATCCTACAGTTTAATTTGCTCAGGTGCTAAACAGCACCTTACCACAATAAGCTGTGAGTTTTTGACAGGCCAGAGCGTGGACGAAGTGAGAAAAGGGCAAAAAGTTTGTAATTTATATTAAGTTTCCAGGAATATGGATTCTGGGAAAACGGTGTAGTCCATGCATGTTTCTGAAATACCTAAGCTAATTTCACCACTGCAAAAATGTGCAGAAATTAAAGTAGGTAAAAAGTAATTTGAAAAAGAAAAAAAAAAAACATTTCTTGGAGTCAAAACAGATCTTTTCTTTATTTCCTTGTTTTTCATCAGTAGTTACTACAAAAGTTATCAAAAGCCTTTTAATGAATAAAAATGACAGTAAAATGAGAGAGAGAGAGAGAGACAGTATGCGTGAGATCCTCAAAATATCAGCATTTTGATTTTGGAAAATGAATTTGGAAGAACATTTGATGCTTACCGATTTGGGGTGTGATTTTAAGAGATAGATAGAGATATATATATATATCTGTCACATGTTTCTGATATGTGTATTATAGAATAATTTTGTACTCTTCAACATAATGGGCAGTCAAATTTAGATTCTAAGCCTAATAAACACTTCTGCCTTCCTCCTTCCAAATGCCATCCTTTCTTTTCAACTTTCTTTTCAGTTTGACAGCTTGTAATGGTTAATAGTAATACATCAGTGACTGGAAAATGCAGTGGCATTGGAAGTGGACATTTAGACTTTTCACCATTTTCATAGACTATTCTCCAAATTTATCAATTAAAAATCCTAAAAATATGCAGATTTGCTTCACATTGCCAATAAACGTAAATACATTCTGTGATAATATTAATACTAGGAAAACAACACACACTCGTGTGCAAGTTTAGATTCCAAATCACGCTGAACTTGGTGGATTTTAACTGCTTAAATCAGTTTGAACCTTTTTTCCCCTTTGAGTCTATATTTCCATGAACTTGCTCAGACAAACAAAATGCTTAATTTGTATTTTCAGAATTATCACGCATTTAAAAAGTGGCACTACTCTATCATAATTTACATATTTTATAGGGGATCATCGAGAAAGTTCTTGTATGGGTACATTGCTTTAAGCACTGGGAGAGTTAGTGAGTGAAACCTGGGGATATACTACACAGAATCTGAAGAACTCTGAAATTGTGACACGCCTGAGCCATGCTTCTTAGGTTGATCTTTGGATTACTAATTCAAATCCTGATCCTCTATCCTTAATTATATATTTTTTTAAAAGCTGCAGACTATTTGTTTAGTGACTTTACAGACTTATAGTAAGAAGTGTGGAAGGTAGGTGTGTTCTAGCAGTGCCTATGTTGCACATAGAGAACAAATTAGCAGGGGAAGTCACAGCTTCTGCATTCTCTGATGTCTTTGAATGGATGTCTTTCTGAAAGCCAAACATAAGCTACTGGTTTCACTTGGAGCAAATAGATAATATTAATGGCCTTTTAATATGCAGGTGAATATAAAATGTGCAAACTGTGAACCCTAAGGGTCAATGAATATATCTAAGCAGTCCATGAAAAAATAACTAAGAAAAAGAAGTTTATTGCCCAGAGGCTTAAATTTATTATGCAAAAAGTATCAAGGATCTGGAAAATGAAGCAGAAAGCTAAAGATATGTTTTATATCATAACAGCAAATAAAATGCAGATGTAGTTATACATTGGAAGTAGAAGAGAGACTGTGCTCTAAAGCCCATTCAAACCAACAGAAATAACACCAGCTTTAATGGGCTTTACGCTGGACACATAATGAGTAGGTACAATGAGGATAGAAAGAGATCTAAAAAGACAACAATTTTACATTTGCCTTTGACTAGAATTATCTTTTCCAGAGGAAGTGACTGTACCCTATGTAGTTTATTAAAGACTTCTTCGGTCCCTTAAGCCATGACTTCTCTGTTTAATTCTACTTAACTTAGTTAATAATTGTCTAATTTTTCATGATATATCCCAAACCAATCCAATGTGATTGGAAGTAATACCTTGGAAAGTGCTACTCTTTGACTTATTGCCAATTCTCAATATCTATAAAATAGAATTGCTTGAAAGAGTTGTAAATTAAACTATTGCATAAATTGTAGCAGTGCCTGAGTTTGTAAGTGAATACTTTCTGCGTATTACAGCCCATCACAATTTTAAAAGAATGAAATCCTTGAACCAGGTCACACTGCGTCTGATACGATAACCTTCTTCTAAATATACTTTGTAGACAGTTCTTATATTCTTTTGCCTCTGTTTAGCTGGGGGAAAAAAAAGAGCTGTAAGCCTGGCTGGTCAACCCTTGAAAATGCTCAACTGTATCTGATAACTAAAATACTAGCTATTAACCTGTAATGAACTGGCGGCCAGGAAGGATAAAATTTGGGATAAATCAATGTCTGCACTTTTTGTCTTCTAAATGTCTCTAGGATATAGTTCTTAAAATTCTCTTGACTTAGGTAGTAAATATTTAAGTTATTTCAGCATCCAAACTGAGAGGGACACATCCAGAACATACTGCCTTGCTGTCATCTCTTGAGAGTGTGATAGTTCTGCAGGTACCGATTGCCGGCTTTGCAAGCTCTCCAAGGAAGTTAGAGGGTTTTGTGCAAAGCATCTAAGGGCAGAGCTCTGTATGTTTCAGTTCTCTTGTTACTCTGAAAGCTATAGGACAACCTCTAAGGTGGAAACGTAGGAACTCAGACTGTTTTGGTCTTGGCACAAGCGATTCGCTATTTGTTTTCTTGACTCCCATATTCTTAATCAGCACTTTGCCCCCAAAAACCTATTACTGGATTTCACCAAGGGCTTAATTATAAGTGTATCTTTGCCTTCTGTCTTCAAGCTCTTTCTGTTTTCTTTCAGATTTAACGCACTTGTGCACATAAAAACACATAAATACACCTGCAGGTTAGTTTGTTCCTAACAACTGTGCATTTATACTGGCCTCCGGAGAAACTCAAATTAATAAAATGCCCTAGCAGCTATCTAAACTTGTAGTCCCTATTCATTATTTAAGCTATCAATAAACAAAAAGGCATGTATTTTTTCCTTACCTAGCCTGAATGGAAAGCAGCCAGTTTGTTCTTTATTTTCAGACACCCACACTGAAAGCTATTAGAACAACGCAGGAAGTTACAGTTTTAGGCCTGATTTACTTAAACGTGTGTCTAAGTTTAAACATATTTGTTTTCAAGAGGTTTTAAGATTATATTTAGTTGACATTGTTTTTTATTTAAAAAAATACTAATTATTAGTGATAGTGCTTGGTGACAGAAAAGAGTTAGAGCATCACCTATGTTCTGATCAGATCAAATTCTGCCTCCACCTTGACCAAAAGTATCAAATCTCTTTGTAAGAGAGCAACTCTGTCAGTATTTCCTCGCAAATGGACTGTACTGTGCCTGTGCCTGCTGAAGCTCCCCCTCCTGGAGCCAGGTGTCCTTGCGGGAATTTCAGCTTCAGCCAAACGCCGCTCGGAGCACAGCCCGGGAACACGACCCACGCTGGCCCCACCGGCTCTAAAAGCAGCAAGTAAGGAGAATGGCCTTTTGTTTTAAACATCCTAACTCAAAAGTCAGTTTCACTTCTTCTGTTACCTGACTGGCTCGCAAGTTTCACATGCTTACCGGCTTCGGCGGTATCAAAATATGATTATTTGTAGCAGGAGGTATAAATTCAGGACTACAGACTGTCTGCAGTGCAGGGGCCACAACACCCACTGATGGTGGTAGAAAGTTGGCACAGAAATCTCAGGCAGACTTTTATTTAATTGTCCAAACGTTTTCTTGTCACATCTGTTACTCTCTGAAAAATTTTCCCCTCCTCTGCCCACTGCTGTTTTCATTCTTTGCTTCTTTTATTCTCTACCCTTTTATTACAATTTCCTCTGCTCTTTTCCACACTTTGAATCCTTAGTTTCCAAGCCAAAGTGGTTTAAATCCCATCTTTTGCCCTTATTTCATGAACAGTGACTAAATAGTAAATGTCAACAGCAACATGCCATCACTGGGCTTCAAAGCTGATATTCCAATCAGCTAAATAGAAATAGGGGAATTCACTTCTCTCATTAATTGTGCCAGGATGCACACACGCTCAGGCAAATATTACTATTTAAAAATGCTTTCTAAATGGATCCTCATATTCGTGAGAATTTGCTTATGTCATTCGGGCCAGACGAATGTGTTATCTCTGGAAAACACATATTTTTAAGATCTTTCAGTCTTTTCCTAAAGTGAAGAAGGAGGAATTAAGCATTTCCAGCCTTGCCACATACAAGTCACCGTTGTTGCATGACTTTGGGCGATTCCTGCCCCCAGCCCCCCCCACCCTGGCAGTGGCCAAGAAACAACTCTCGACAGGCTGAGGTGCTTAATGAGAAAAGCTCAACACTGAGCTGGCAGCTGGGACAGTTAATTTGAGTAGCTGGGAGGTAGGATCATGTCCTAGGATACAGGAAGGGGAGATTAGAGACCGCTGGGACAAGTGAGACATCTGCAAGTGTGTGCGACCACTGGCACAGGGCACTGGGAGAAATTGAAGAGCTGCCAGGAGTTCCTCCACAGCAAGAGAGAAGCAGTAGACATTTTGATTTTACACTCTCCATGTTGTAGTGTCGTTAGCAAACTAGGGGTGCATGCACCGTATGGAATTAAATTAACATTTGTACCAAAATGTCCGGGTTACCCTGCTCAAAGAGCAGCTATCAATTCACGTTGAAACAGAAGAATATATTGAGTGAGGTTGTGCAGGTTTTGTCCTCAGCCTAATGCCTATCGATGGTTTCCTTAATATTTGATTATATTTTCAGGTGACACAAACATGAGATTGCTTTGGAGTGCAAGACTAGAATTCAAAATGTTCATGATAAATAGAGGAAAAAATAAGGAGAAACTAGTGAGGAACTGTAGGGACAGATGCAATAGACAGCAAATAGGGCAGTGGTAATCAGCTGAACAAATACAGGATACAACAAACTTGAGGAGATAACATTAGAAAACAGTTAATCAGAAAAAAAAAGGGGGGGGGGGCAGTCTATAGGGGATCCTGACCTAAACATGTGCCAAAAGTATCAGTCTGTTGCAAAAAAGCAGACATCGTATGTGACTATGACAAGCAAGTAGAAGTACAAAACAGTCCTGTTTGGAGTTGGCAAGACTCCAGCTGGAATACTGAGCAGAGTATTGGGCGTTCATTTCAAGTAAAATGTTGGCCAGAGGAGACAAACAAAAACAATCATAAATCTAAAAATCACGACTACTTTGGAAGGAAATATTGAATGACTTATCTTAAGCCAAGAGTGAGGCTTAGGAAGTGAAGGAAGAAGGGAGGAGGGAAGCATATATGTGTATTTATATACAGTTATATATATTTACGTATGACCATACTTGTGTATGTGTGTGCTGATACAGGCTACTGCAAAGAGAAAGGAAAAATCAGTTTTCTGCCTCCACAGTCAAAAGGACCAAAAGTCATGCAGCAGGAAAAAATCAAGTGATACCTTAGTAAAGAAATCCTCATGTCATTAATTACAAAGTAGGCTGTCTGGTGATATTATTAAGCCTCCATTACTGGCCATCTTTAAAAAAAGGTAGGGCAAACGTATGCCAGAATTGACATAGGCTTAATCATTTAAGTCTTGGGGAGGAAATGGAATAGTTTCTTGAGGCCCCCACTTCTGTTGAGCATAGACATCTTGTTACAGCTGGAGTTAGATGTGCCTTCTATTTTTATATTGCTACCAGATATATGGTTGTTCCTAGGGAACTTTTGTCTGTAGCAATATTAATCACTTATTAGGATTAAATATTTTCAGGTATGAAAAATTAATGGTTTGCTGTTTTCTGATAATTAACAAAATAAAACCAACAAAATACATATTGTTAGAGTGTCCTGTATGTCTTTCCATTACATACATTACAAAATTTACTTGGAATAGAAAAATGAATAAAGTTCAGAGATAGAAGCAGGTTTATAGTATCTAAAGCTAAGGCTTGACCCTTAAAATATGCCTCGATACAAATTATGAAGTTAAGTAAGTTAACAATTTCTTAATAGGCTATATGTACTACAAAAAAGGGAGGGAAAACAAGGTACAAGGATATTACATTTCTACAAGTATGCATATGTAGATACCGAAAGCTGGAAAGTTGCAGAATTCTGGTTGTCATCTGCTACTCCAGGAGTCCTAATAAAATCAGACAAAGCTTTTTTTCTTTTTCCTCAAAACCTGAATTCTGCCCCCTTTCACTCCATCCCCAACACAGTTTTTCTCCATTCTGCTTCTTACTTTTGGCTGTAAAATTAATGTTTCTGAGATCTCTAGTTCTCTGTCAAATTCGGTTGACATTGCAATTGGTATTACAATAGTCAACTGACAGCTAGACTTTTCAGTAAAAAGTTGCTGGAAAGAGACACAAATGTATGCAAAATGGAGCATGTTCCTGAAGTATCCTTCCATTGGGAAAGCCAGTTAAAAACATAACTGGGCTCTCAAGTTTTCAGTTTAAGAAATTCTTATGTCCCACCTACATTATTCTTGTGACATAAATAGTTAATAGCGTGAAATTCAGAAAGTCAGAAAATTAGATTGCAATTACTTATATTTATTTAAAGGATGAGTATAGAATACATCAGCTTTTGTGTATATCAGGTTTAATGAACCTTTTCAGCGAAGGGTATTTGTACATACCACATTGTTTTTCATGCAATTCTTTGCACTGATTAAGAAGATATTACTCTTCCCTCTGTAGTGTGGTGTCTCAGTCATCCGATGAGGCTTAGCATGGGTTTGCATTTTTTTCCATGGATGGATTCACATGAGTTAGTAGAGATTAGGCATTTTCTTTTATATGTCTTCTCCAGAAGAGAGCAAAGGGAAAGCTGTTGGGTGCATGCATCTAACTTTTGTTTCTCTAATTAGGGAACTATTACGTCACCTAAATGCTACATCTGTGACTCCTTTGAATTCCCAGTGGCTGTGTAGATCTTAAGGAGATGATCTCACTCTAGAAGCAAAGCTTTTTGCCATTTATATGGGAGAAAGGTTCTGCTCACAAATACCACCAGCAGATGAAGCTATAAAACTTTTAACATGTAAATCGCAGTGGAAGCATTTTCACAAATTTTTTCACTATTATGAAATGCTTTTCTTTAGTCATGGAAATACTGACAATGAAAACTTCAAAAATACATGAATGGATAATGGAAACCAGAAGATGATGTCCTGCCTTCACTGTTATTTATCAAATACTCTTCTTCCCCATTTCAATCCAAAACCCACAGTTGTCACCTCTCACCTATTAAAATAAACAAAATAGTAATTGTAGAGGATGCAATTTTAAATACAATTTTTAAATACAATATTAAATAAAATTTTAAAGTGAAAGTAAGCAGAGAAGACAAATTTTCCTTTGGTGCTATGGAGTAAAAATTTTCCCAGTCTCATAAGTTATGATTTAAAATTAATCCACCCTTTATTTATTTTCTCTGTGATTAAAATCAGGAGATCTCAATGTGCCAGTATTGCTTACCAGTCTTAGGAAACCAGAAAGAGGGTTAAACAAGTGAACTGTTCTGTGCAAAGTCACCGAAGAGGCCAAACTAGAATATCAAAGTCAGAAATTTAGTTGCAACTGTATTAGTTAATAAAATGTCCAATGTCCATTACCTGTCCCTAAGTGCGAGTGGCATGGAACAGAGCACTTCTTCACAGCTAAGCTGTCTTATCAGCCAGTGTGTGTGACCTCTTGGGAAAGATCCACGGACCATGTTATTTCCTGGACAGTGCTCAAGCATCAGTGCTTGTTGGCGTGTAGCAGAAACTGAGCCGAGGAACATGGCCTGCTTTTAAGCAGAACTGATGATCACAGGATAGTGCTGAAGTGCCTGGGTCTCTTAATTTATTGGTATAGTCATAGCCCTTGTGTCCCACTGCAAAGCATTAGGTTACCTTACCTCAAAAGTAATCCTATAAAGTAACATAAATACCTACCTAGTTCATAGATGAGAGTTGTGGTCTGTAACTCGAATTTGCAGATACAGAAGTATTACCTGAACTTAGATGTTTCCCCAGCTTGAGGAAGTTTCTCTGAACCTGGCTTTTATGTTGGATGTAATGTAATAGGTGGAAATTTTCTTTTCACTGGAAGTTTTTCACTGGGAATTTCTTATGTGACATATGCATTCTATTCTCACAAATCAAAAAGAAGTAACTATGGTTTTCTTTTTTATTTTTTGTGGTGAAGGGAATACTTTGTATTACTCCTGGTAAAAGAAACTAACAAATAAAGACACAACATAGTGCACCTTTATGCCAGCTTTTCTTTTGAACATGTAGTAAATCTGGTGCACAATAATTACTATCAAGTTTGATTTTTATTTCAGTTCAGTGTTAGCTCAATTGTAGAAGAAATTGTGAAAAAAAAAAAAAATCCCAAAGATCAGATTGTGAAGCACATCTTCTAGCATCTTTTAAGACAACTCTTTAAGCAAATTTGTCTTTGAAAGAAGAACGTGTCACTTACTGAACAGATTGACTGTTTTTCTTCACATTGCCCACTGATATTTACACTAAGGTGATCTTACTGTAGTGTTTCTTTGATGACCAATGCCCCTGTGATGATGGTCAGAGAAGCAGTGACCTTTTAACTTGAGGTTGGTTGATGAACCTGTATAGCCAGCTTGATCTCCTCCACAGCGTTTGTCCCATTAATCTTTTGACTGTGATTCTTCTGTCTTGGAGTGTGCTTTCATTTTGTCTTGGTGTGATCTTAAGTTTGTATTTTATCTCAGACTAATTTTATACATGGCAGTCGGCAAGAAAAACAAGTCTTAAGAGATACAGAGATCACACAGAGCGTGGGTGGATGGAGGAACAGGAATGCTGCATTGGGTTGCTGGTTTGAGTTGAATTGACTATGTTATCAATCACAGCTTTCAGTGACACTGGTCCACTAAATAAATACTATCTATAACATTACTGAATTTCATTCCACAGAAGCAAAATTTGAACAACGAAACTGAAAAAAGAGCCACCGTGGACAATTATAATTTTGCAGGGACCAATAGGAGAGAACTACATGGGAGATGATAGTCTGAATAAGAATTTTTGGAATGGGTGAACATAAAGCAAAATAACAGATTTAGAAATATTAACACAAAATGCATGATAGTACTGAATTTGCTGGTAAACATATAGCACTAGAGCTATTCTGGCAAGCACTCCCAGCCAACACACAACAGACCTTTTCTTCAAAAAAAGTCAGTCATTCCTGAATAGAATGCATTAATTGGGCAAAATTATTTTTGGCTATTATATTTGCCTTATTTTACAAAGGTCTAGACTGTATAGTTTTGTGAGATGTGCAATTTTTTCCACATTTTTTAATTAAGATAGTTCAGCTTGCAAAACTTATGAGCATGGATCATGGTTAAGAGCGAGACGGGAGACCAAACAGTCCTTCTGTTGTAGGTACCAGCTGCAGAGTGATAGTGTTGACGTCAATAAGAACAGGAAACGGCTAAACCAGAAGAACACAGATTTAGAAATTAAATCCATACGATTCAATCCATGCAGTCTTGAACAATGGGTGAGACACAAGAAGCCTTAAATATGAACTGAAAATCTTTGGGATGAAAATGGGAGGTCTTTTCTTAACATTATCACTACCTGAGATCACCCTGCCCCCCCCCCCCCCCCCCCCCCCCCCAAAAAAAGGCGATAAGGAAACAAGCTGGCAATGAGTAGGATGTTTGGAGAATGTAATGCATAATGAAGAAAGTAGTCCACAGAAACAAATAATAAAGAAATGCTTAGAGACAGTCAGCCAAAAGACAAATGAGTTAAAAATATCAAAAGAACATCCAGTTTAAGGAAAGATTGAACAAGAATTTTGAAATCGAGCAGGGAGGACAAGAAGAAAGAAAAAGTATGGGTTGCAAGATGCTGTTAGAGGCATTTCAGACAGCAGCTTCAGTGCATGAAAATGACAGGAACTGCTTTGGAAGTAGTCCAGATCAACTTGGCAAAATGATATTTGAAACAACAGCTATAATCAGCATGTTAAGGAAGCTTAGAACTGAAAGGCAGGGCATTCCTAAGGTGCAGGGGTAAACCTAAAAGGGAAGAGCTTAGGGGAAAACTATTTGAATGTTAAAGGCCAAGAAACAGCAAGAAGGTCCAAATGAGCAGGAAGTGCTGTAAGACTGAACTCTGCAAGAGCAGAACTGAAGAGGTCTCAGGAAAAATTAAATATACCTTTCCGAATTAGTGTAAGCACAGAAGATTATGAACTGACTTTCATGAATTATTACTCTGTTATGTGAATGATTCATGAAGTAAAAAAGTCCTTTTTTAGCATACAGGCAGAAAAGAAGATCTGGCATAATGAAGCAACATGAGAGGAACTAAGCTGTTTTCAGGACAAAGCAGAGACTAACATAGCTGTCGTGTGACTGTAAAACAACCTTTTCTGAGACTGAACTAACTGCTAATTTAAAGCACCCAACAGGCGGTTGCTTATTATTGAATGTATGTTCTTTTCTGTGCATCTAGGTAAATCTATTCTTTTTCTAATTGAATATCACCATTTTTTTCTATAAAAATACAGCAAGTCTACTAATAAAAAAAGCATACTCTCTTTAAGGGAGGAGAACCACTTTTACTGTGATTCGCCTACATTTATTTGCATTTCTGTATGTTATTTCAATAGCTTTAATGGAATTAGTCAAAAGCTCTTTCTGCTGCATCGCTTGGAGGGAAATGTAGGAACACAGAGGGAAGTACTGAGGCCTTGAGAACAGCAGGAGTAGGAACAGAGCTTACATAGCAGGTTACAAGGCCCCAGGAGTACCTCCCCATGAACGCAGCATGGCTGGTATTAAGCAGGTTGAGAGGCTGTCAGCTTGAAGAAGGAGTGAGCCTAGGGACAGTCACTTAAGTTAAATGCCGGAGAAGCCATTAGCAGCAAAGCTCTTGAGTTTGTGCTGCCAGGAGTAAAGGAAGGATGGGAACTAATCCTTGCACAGATACCCTACAATCAGAACTTGATTTCCCATAGATCTTCTATGCTTAGCAGGCACTGCTCCCTTGGCTTATCCATAAATATCCTCTCCCTCTTTATTTCCCCCTGCTTACTGGCATTCTTCTCTTGACCTTCACCCCATTACAAAACGTCTCTTTCAGAGCCATGTAAGATCACACTGCCTGAGGAGTATTTAGAGAAAAAATACATTTGCTGCAATAGACTGTATTTCCCCCCAGAACACTAAAATATGTGTGCCACTTCATGTTCCACAAATATCCTTGTGAATGGCATTAAGAGAGTATCTAAAGGAAGAAGGGGTTAACAGATACCGAGCTGAGATCATTGTTCTGAAATACATTTTCCAATCAGTTAACCAGTGCAAAAAGATAAAACTGTTCATCTGCATGCACCGTTACAGAAAAAAAATAGAACCCTTTTACTGTACTACACAGTGTTATGGGTCAGCTTCCAACTTTAAACACACACCTCCACGTTTCTTGAAAATTTCCAACACAACCGCAAAGCCATATGTTTAGAGATTCACAGAAATACTCAGCTGGAATTAGAATGTGATCCTTAATACCTCAAGTACGTCAAACAAACTATGTTCATTGTGGCTAAATGCCATATGAAAATAAATCTGAACTGAGGTAAGACTGTATGAGTAGAGTATTTCCATATATTGTCATATAACAAATCTCACGCTGAGGGTATGCTTATAGCATAAGTTTACCCTGTGTCCCTGTCTTCTGATTACAAAATAATGAGTTTTCACAAGCAGTTCTTTGATGCAGTGAGAGTGAAAACTCAGTGATCATTCACGCAAGTAATGGCTCACTTGCATGAGGGTGAGGTTTACGAACTGGCTTCTCTTCTCTCAGTTAATTTCTGATCTGTTAGCAAGAGCTATATGTGCAAAGTATTACCAGCTAAAAATACTTTTAGTATCAGCTTAAATACATTTGCAATAAGTATAATTTCCTTCAAAAATAGTCTGAAGGCTGCATTGCATTCTAGGTATGTGCAAAATGTCATATTCTTAGAAGAAAATAAATAGGAATGCAATAATTGCTAAGCTGATCAGATGAAAAGGGTATATAACTCAAAAAGCTGTTTCAAGTAATGTCCGGTAATCCGTGTTCTGGGAAAGAGCATCAGAATTAGCCAGCCTGAGAGTGGCCATTTCCTGGTATAGCATTTTAGCTTCCATCTAGACACAATTACAGTCTTTTTTGTTTGTTCAATTACAAAACTAGAAGTCTTAATTAAAAACAATAAGAAGAAAAAACTTCCCTTGAGTTTTTTAATGGAGCATGTTTTCAGAACATAGAATTAACTAATTAGAGAAGTTTTACATCTGCTCTTCTGCAACAAAGGTGGAAATATTAATCTTTTAAAATTCTGTTTCATTTTCAAATAATTCTGACTCAAGCAGACATATTGACAATGAAATGGAAGAGTGTTATTCACTGTGCTCCTCTTCCTGTCATTCAACTGGGAAAATGTATGCAGCCCAGCTAGGGTCTTCAACTTGGAGAAAATCTCAAATTGGGATACAGCAGGGAAACAGGGAGAAGTGATATTTCTAACATAAATATAAAGTCTTACCAAGCAGATGAAAACATGAGAAGATTGCCAATAATTTTTATTTTGTTTCTGTTAATTTAAATATTTAACTACTGTAAATTTGGCAGTGAAAAAAAAGAGCATGTATTTTAAATGTTCCAATTCTATTTCCAGCATATTATACAAAAGATGTCAATCACTGCCATAAAAACAAATATTGTTCCAAAGGGCCTGGTCTTGTCAAATATGCTCTGATAGGATATCTTCACCACTCTTTTTAGTCTTTGGGCCCAGTGAAGCACAGGCAATGATAAGTACACATCTACAGGAATGAAGCATTCAGTCTGCTCAAAGAAACAGATGTCACAGAAATTTCAGATCAAATGGGGAGGCACCATGAGTTTAGACACTTAATTGAATGGGTTAGAAAAGGATTCCTTGGCCCAGGAAAGGAGATGACCTCCAGGAACCTCCAGATGTCCCTTCCAACCTCAACCATTCCTTGATTCTGAGGAAGGGACTGTGGGTAACAGTTACGGACTTTGGGCTTTTTTAGAAGTTTATGTTGTTTTCAATGAGTCAAGTAACTCATAGAGTCAAATTCTCTTTCAGACATCTGGCTACATATCCTTTGCTTTCCTAGCTTGGAGGTCTTTTCCATGTTCTGCCGCACTCTTGAATATGCTATGATGTCACAAAAAAGCGAAATAGACCTAACAACCAATACAGATGTTCTAAAGATGTATGTGGAAGCACCAGAGTCTTTAGATAATGACAGTGCTTTAAATGAACTCCAGCACTCACGTGTCAAATCAGAAGATAAGAAAAGGCATGCTGGATCAGAAAAAAAGTGATACAGTCCAGTAAAAGAAAAAGTCCACACTTAACTACCCTTCTGCTGGATTTAACCTGCCATATTCCCACCTAGTGGGAATAATTTTCAGATATCAGGGAAAGAATTGTCAAGTTTAAATGTAAAGCTATGTCAATATTTTCAGCATCTACTAACTGATCTTTATTCAATTATAGCTCATCTTTTAGTGAAGGCACTACATTTCTACTTAATTATTTCAGGTTTTGGCAGACTTACAAGCAGAGGGTACTTGTTCCAAGAAAACTGTACCAGCTCTTTCAGCACTCAATATTCTCAGAGGGTTCAGGTTTTGCATGATTTTTCAGTCAATTGTTAATTATCAAAATACAGTAAAGGACAACAAGCACTAGCTAAATTTAATGGTTTTTCATTTTAGAAAGGTCATCTAAGCAAAACATAATCCTGATTTCATATAGTGTAGACTTCACCTTTGTATCCCATTATGTTTGAGATTGAAGAATGAATAAGCAGAAAATATCTATTTTGAATAAAAGGCTAATTTGCCAAAAGCAAAAAGGCAGGATATTCACACTGTCATTAATGCAGAAATAACATTCACAATGAATATTGATAACATATTTTGTTTACGAAACAGTTAAATACTAGAGTACAGAGAATTACCGTTTACATAACTTCAGACTGACATTTTAGAAGTGGATACAAAATTACTAATTAAATAACAGGATATGTTTGGAAAGCGAGAAATATAATTTGCAAAGTAAGGGCATAAGCATATAAATAGGATAGTACGGAGAAATCCCAGCTAATTCAAGAAACAGTTCCGGCTACATAATGAAGTCTACTGAGCTGAGGTAAATCTGTCTTAAACCAAGAAACTTTACTTCATTTCCAGTCCAAGGGAATTTAGTCTTGAGGCAAGGTAATCTCTTCCCAGAGTAGTCCTTCATTTGCACGCTGTTGCCCTGAGGCAGTTATCTCCAGTCTTTTGTCTTGAGATTCCCTCTTTGGGGTTACTTCATTGGTGTATTCCTACCCTCAGTCTCAATTTACAGAAATAACAATATAAGAAATATTACTTAAAGGCACTTGATAGCAGTTGATAGAGTGTAAGATTGGATGCCAACAAGCTGTAAAATGTAATCTCAATTATTCCACAGATTTGACATTACATAAGTCTTAGGAGAAGTCCAGTACTTCAAATTTCCCTTTTTACATGGAGCTAATGTCTCAGATAATTCCATGAAGAATAACTGGAGTGTTTGGTAGTAAGTGACTGCCAGACATCTGATTTCCTTACTGTATTACCCTGAATTCATTAAACACTACAGTTCCAATCATTCCAAAGGTTTAAAGGAGAGGACAGAAAACTCACCAAGCTCCTCATGATTTTTCCTTTTGAAGTACCTTATTTTCATATTTGTTTGCAGTGTACCAGATAGCTGGAAAACTGACTGAGCCCCAGCTTTGTGCTGCTGTACACACAGCTGAAAGCCATTTTTGAATTGTGAGATGGAGTGATGAAAGACAATTAAATAATTATGGCTTTTATGTCACTACACTTATCACCTCACAACATGACACTTGGCTGTAGAAATGGACATTGTGTGTTCTGTCATGACAAAAAACATACTGGTTTCAGTGCACTAGCTCTCTATGAGAACGACGCTATTTTTCAGTGACAGTGAATGATGTGCAAATGTCTAAAATTATAAAGCAATTTTTACATTTTCAATTACATACAGCATTTGACAATTAACATTTTGTTAATCATCAAGTTCCCAGTTTTAGCTGACTTCTAAAGCAAATAGGTTACTCATTACCTAAGTAAAATGATTTGTCAGCTGAATCCTTAGTCATTCTCCAATTTTCATATCTGGCTTACTAGTGTGGACTCCTGGCAGTTAATTCACTCACCTCAGCCAAATTACCTGACTTTTTCCTACATTGCTTGGCTTATTTGCAGACAAGGCCCCCAAGTGGTTCTGATTTCAAACATCCTTCTAATATATTTCTTTTTTTTTTTTTTCTTTCCCATCTCAGAATTTATCTGACCTAATTTGGGCGGTTACATTGACTCTGTCCTCTTTGAATTACTTTTTTCCACTGTTACGTGCCCAGGTCCATTAGAAAGCATTATATCCCAGTGAAAATCATGAGTTGAGTCAGCTCCTGAAATAGTAGGTATCAGGAGAAGAATTTTACAAACAAACTCCCATATCTTGTTTGACATTCACAGATCTTGGCAGAATGTTTATGCGCTTCAAGCCAGATGTAGGCATCATTTTTCACAGCCATGTGGTCCACTGTAATACGAAGTCTACAGTCTCTGTTCCCTACCCAACATCTCTTGCTTCTGGAAAAGCCTAGAAATTACATTAACAGTAGCACAATCAGAAGCCTTCAGTGTTGGTAATATCCAAAAAAGCACCTTGTGGACAGTCTCCATCTTCCAGCACACCAGACCGTCTCACTCTGCTGTTCTTTAGACTTATCGGCACTATCCACCCACCTTCCCAACAGCTATCTGCTCTACCCACAGCTAACTGGCTGTCTTGTACTTAGCCCCAACCTAGAACGGGATGAATGTATGTGTAGGTGAGGAAACTGGTGACTTTCACCTGTGAGAATGATTCATCCAGGAGCTAGTTTTATAGCCCAGACCTCATGGTTTTGTATTACAACCAGAAGACTAATCTGCCAATTTTCACCTTCACAAAAAATGTTTATGCATTTCATAGCTGTCTGTGACAGATGCTGTGATTTCCCTGACTCCATCTGTTTCTGCTGCTGAGTTAGACGCCCACTAGTGATAAGAGGTGTCAGGTTTCTCATCAGAGAAGTTGTCCTTACCACAGTAGTATGCAGAAGTCAAATGGGATGAAATCATCTGAAAACTTTTTTACTCTGATGCACAGAGCAATTGTTCCAGACATGTAACCACCGTTCCTGAAGGCAAACTTCACAATTCGTTCCCTTCCTGCAGAACTGGCAGGTGGGTAGTTATGCATTTTTTCTCTCTGTAGCCTTACTATAGCAACTGGAACTGCATGTAATACTATGTCATGTCAAGGTAACCAAGTTATTCATTGCAGATCAGGTTATCTGATGAATTTCACCATTTTTTGCAAAATAAATTATTCAAGGATGCATTAGTTGAACAGATCTAATTTCAGGTACAATTGTTCTATAAATTTTATTCTTTTCACCCTTTTGAGAAGCTCACAGTCCAATAACTCCATACTTGAAAGAGAAGAGTAAATCTACAACTCACCTTAAACATCACAATTTAAAGCACATAGGTATATACCCAAGTGAGGCAAAGGACTCCTATAAAAAGAGCAGGAGATAAAACACTTAAACTAGTATAAATATTTGACTGCTTAAGCATTCTGCAGGCCTTCTGTATGCAAGACAGTATATTATTTTATTAATCATTAACATTAATATGGGATTAGATACAGCAAAGGACTGAGGCACCAAATGTTGCCTAATTGCCCCCTCTTCCTCAGATGAAGTAAATTGAGTTCAAATAGGCAAGGTGCTACAACTAGTTGTGACCAGGACATAGACCACCATTCAGACTAATCATTGTAAAAAGGCAAACGTACAGAAATGAATGGAAGTTTTTCTGAAGGAGGTAGAAGTATGAGGCAAAGATAACGAGTGTGGAAATGATTTGCATTCTGAATTAACAGCACATGTTAACAGTATGTTTGAAGTTTCTTTGAGGAGGTTTAATCAGAAAAGCAAACTGTCAGCAACCTAACAAGGAATTTATTGCCATGTTTCCTCTACGATTCAAACCTTTGTGTTTATGAAACAGGTTTTTAAAAAGAAAAAGGGGGAAATCTAATTTTTAATGAAAAGAGGGATATCTGAAGTGTTGCATGTTGAGGAACAACTAATTAAAAATATGTAAAAAGGACCTCTGAATTGTTTTGAATTTACAAGGAAGATAACACAATCAAGTGGTCTTGGCCTAAAATTTCAGTTACGTTAATTTGTCTCTTAGCTTGGGAACATCTTATGAATTCAAATATTTAATATTTCTCTTTCAGATTGGTTCAAATCAGATACTCTTTGGCAAGACAAATGCTTAAATTGAATACTTTTTTATTCTACTGCCCCCATAGAAAAAACACATCACAAACATTTCAGTATTTAAAAAAATTAAGGTAATCAATATATTCTAAAATTCATAAATTTTAAAGACTGTTAATTCATTACAAACAAGTTTCAATATTTATGTCATTTTTAATCAGATAAAAAATATTGTACATTTTAAGTTTTACACACTTTGCTTCATTTTTAAGGAAGAATGAGAATGTAAACAGGAATAAGCATTTGTGCATATGCTCACCTTTTACTTCAGTCTAAAAAGCAGCTCTTCTTATTGGACTTTTCGGTTGAACATTGTTTAAGAAGAAGGAAATAAAAACTTTATTATCAAGGGGAAAATAATGCACATTTCAAGAGTCTTCGTAGCTTAATATCTTATTTGACAATAAGATAAGGGTTATTTCATCATGTACAAAAGAATACCCTCCTTTATTAGACTTTAAATTTGAGGTATTGTAAAGTTTTCATACACACAAATCACAGGAATATTAAAATATAAATTTGCTAGTCAGTGAAAACTATTAAGCATTGGGCTCTCAGTGACCTTAAATGGAAAGATGGGACTAAAATATCACATAATACTTTTCAATTTACTTTGTGGAATAGGATTTCTGATAAATATTATGAAGTCATAAAGTTCTGTCGGTCTTCTGTCCTTGGTTGCTTTCCTGCAATGTCCTGGAAGTTAGAAATTTTGCATGTCCTTCAAACAAGTTTTAATTTATGGAGCAAAATATAAACTTAAAAATCTGGTGAAAGGACTTTAACATCTAGGGGAAGGTCAAAGTGCACAAACTGAAATACAGGAAATTCCACTTAAAAGAAAAAAAAAACAAAACCAAAACATTTTTATTGTAAAGGTGGTCAAACACTGGAACTGGCTGCCCAGAGATGAGGTTGTGGACTCTCCATCCTTGGAGATATATAAGCCAAATTCCCCTTGCTACTCAAATCAGTTCTATACATTTTAATCCCTGTGGGCACAGACAACAGGCTATTTCCCTAAGTAATTTTATTACATATTTGTCTGTTGTCATTCCTCCTCTCATATCAAGACTTAATGGTTCCCTCATTTCAGATTTTTTTCCTGTATCTTATCTTTTCTAAACTTCTGATCATTTTCACAATCCTATGGACTGTGCCTAATTAAGACCGTTTGTGGGCAGTGGAAGGTTTATTTTATTTCTTACATATAACTTTCGTATATATGTATCACAGAAGAATGTTGTTTTTCACAACTGCATGACATTGATGACTGATGATCAGTTCAAGAATTAAAGTATCTCCTGGATTACATTCTGCAGAACTATCTAGACACTCAGTCCATGTGTTGCAGGTGCAGATTATTCTTACTAAATGTAGTACCTCGCTCTCTTTCTTACTATTTTTTTTTCCTATTTTTCAAGCATTTATGCAGCTTATCATGGTCATTTTGAATTATATTCCTGCCCTCCAAAGTACTTGTAACTTTTCCAGTTTGTTACCATTAAATAAATGTACTCCCAATATTGTTAAAAAAAGAAATGGTATCAGACCCAGAACAGACATCTGCACAACCCAGCTTCATAAAGTCTTTGATAGAGAACAGCACACAACCATAGTTTCTTTTCTGGTGCTCTGTCCACCCACTTGGCAATAGTTTCATCTATACCATATTTAACCTACTTTGATTATCATGGCACCTATAACTGTATTAAAAACCTTAGAACAACCAAGAAAAAATACATATTTCACTTTTCTTTCTTCCACAAGGAATACTTGGAAATTGTATTGATTTAACATGATTGTTCTTAACAAATCTATGTTGGCTGTTACTTACTGCCTTCTTATCTTCTAAATCTTTACAAATAGATTGTTTGATTTTATTCCAAAGCCTGAAATTCAGTATACACATTTCATCTTACCACCTGAGGTTAGGCACCACATCTTTTTCCAGTTCTCTGATGTTTCAGTTGTCCTTCTTCACTTCCCGAAGATGACCGTTAACTAGTCTGAAATTATTTCAGCCAATTCCCTAAAGGCAAAGTTGATTCAAACTCTAGTTTATCTAAGAAGACTTTAACATAAATTTTTTCCAAGTATAACTTGAATTTTCACCCTTATATTATTGGTGCCAATTGTTAGTCATATACCACAGTTAAACTTTGTAAGAGAGAAAAATGTACAAAAGACAATGGCACTTCTGGTGTTCTCAGTTTTCTTTCTTACTAGCTTTCAAACCTGCCAACTAATTGACTGATTCCTCTTACTGCTAATGTACTGACTCCAAGCATTTTTATCTCCCTTTAAAATTCTGGTAAGCTGTAACTTGCAATTTCCAAGTGCATTTCCATTTTTTTATTTGAGCTTTTCCTCCTCTTGGATAAAAACTTTGGATTCCACAGTTCTGTGTTGCTCCATTAAATCAGTGAAAAGATGCAGATTTAGTCCATAACGTTATATTCATCTCACCTAACATTAGCTATTGAGAAGTCAGGCTACACTAGGATAGTTCCATATGTTCTTCCTATAATAAATGACTAGAAGTAGATTGAGGTGAGGAGATAATCTTGTGATACATCCTGTCCTAAATTTGGTCCCCGAGATACGGAGGATAAATTGTCCTTTGGAAATGCTCATCGCTGTTGCTAGTCACAAACTGTGCTCATCACACCCACGACATGGTTCTGAACTTCAGCAAATGTGAGGGATCCAGATCCAGTGTTTTATTTCTGTGCTAGCTGTGTAACATTCGAAATTATCTTAAACTGCCTTACAAATATTAGTTAACTTAGGTCACAATATCTCTGTGAGACAAAGAAATAAAGACTGAAGAGAAGAACCCATCTGTCCTCCATCATAAAACAATGCTACTCAGCACTTCAGGACAAGAAATATTTTGCATCTAACTCAATATGTAAACAGAATACAGAATCAGGAGAGATAGTCAGAAAATGACCTGAAATAAAACAAGAAAGGCCCAAAGTAAAATAGAATTATGATTTAAACCTTAAATACTTTGTTCTGAAGAAGGTAATCTGTGATTTCTAATGCAAAACTACTTTGCGGATTTTGTTTTCTTGCTGCTTCTTCAACTAGGCAGTTCTAGCACTGTATGAGCACTTGGTATCATTTTTAAAAAGCATTTTTGTTTTAATGCCTCTATTTTCATAGTTACTCACTCCATGTCACTAATAAAGTAGTTAGAAATTAACTGCTTTGGTGAACCTGTCTTATTGGTTCATGCAGATATAGGAAGATGTGCATACTATACCACCAGTATAAATTTTTATCATGCCTGGATAATCTTTATGGAACCTTCATGCTTCAGACATCACATTTTGCTTTTCAGAAACAAAGAAACAGAAAAGCAAAAGACTATATGTCTGTTCCCACCATTTCTGAATGCTCACTAGTAAAGAAACGTGACACATAGTTCCCTAAACAGGTAATTACAAAGTGTGCCAGAGTACAAAATCAGTGGTTCCCAAGTGTAGGACAGTGTATTTGCTGCTGAGCATTGTGATGAAACTCCTGATATGAGGACCTAGTTGTTGTTGACATAGCTGTCTTCTCTAAGCTAAGGTTTTATTAAAATATGCTACTTTTGTCTGTTCTGCTGATTAATAATGCTTTTGAAGGGTTCATTCTTAGGAACTGGCTATTTACAATGGAAAGACATGTACATATATATTCTATAACCTACACAAAATTCTATAACCTATTTAAAACATTTCACAGAAGAGGCCTCTGGCTATGTACTCAAGACATGTTCAAATTTCTTCTCCTCCAGCTACCTGAGTCCAAGGACAGCTGGTGGCAAGGTAGGGTAAGCATCTGATATTGTTGAGAGTACAACTCTGGCTGTAGGATGTCTTAGAAAAAGAGAGGCTTGAGGCATTATGAATGGTGACTCAGCTCAGTCCAAATCATCAAATCCACTGAAATTCGTATTGTCTTCAGGAAGATGGTGACATTAAGGAAGAGGAAAACGGTCTTCATATAATCTCCTGGACTTCATCCTCAGTTAGGAGAAAGGGATAGAATTCTTCATACTGTCAGTTTGGGGCATGATTTAGTGGGGTGGGTATCTTTCATGATGTACAGAACAGTCCTAGTCTTTCAATTATCCACACAAGGGAACCTATTGGAGCTTACTCTGGCTTCCCCCGCCCCTTGTCCATGTATACCATGGTTTCTGTTGCTGCCATTTCACCCAGGCACCAGGCAGAAACAGACATAACCAATGGCCACTGGCATTCACTGTGTGTATTCACTTGTGTATTAGCACAAATCACTGGTGAGTATCCTGAACTGCTGCAACTAAATGCACTAGAACTCATGACTCAAAACTTTCCATTTCCACCTCTGTAAAATGAGATGATAAAACTTTAATGTTTCTGATATGTTCTACAAGGCTCAATTGGTGTTTGCAAAGTGCTTTGAGATACTATGATTTAAACAAAGATTCATATGCATTTCACTGCATGTTATTATCTCAGTGAATTTTCTTGAATTTTATGTATGGGAATATTTTCTTACAGTCCTGGCACAAAATACATAGAAAAACCCAGAGTAAATATCATAAACTTTTAAAAATATAAACTCCATTGGCTCTTCAGAACATCAAATGATGGCAGAATTTAGACTCTTCAGCTTGAAGCTGATAAACATATGTACAGATTTTTAGAAGGAGGCTTCATATTTCAGAAAGAAATGCTTAGATATCAAACCCAAACAAATGGAAAACACAGTTAACTGATCCACATGCTGCAATGGTGGATCTGAAATGGTATGTGTCTGTCCACCCACTATTGTACAGGCACTCAAGATACTAGTCATGAAACTATTTTTACTGTCATGAGCTTGGTCTTTTAACCACCCACATTTGTCTTTTAGGTTCTCACCTGTCAACGATGTAATTCACACCTTCACTTATAGCCCTGACCTAAAGCCAAGAATAATATGAAAGTAACAACATTTTTTTATTTCATTATTTCTCCTTAAGATTTATTTGCCTCTGTATTTTTTTGAGAACGTTTATGTGAAATTATTCCTGCAACAGCATTCTTAAGAAAACCAAGATTTCCGAGAAAAAAGAAAAAGTAATTTTGTTTAAAATATTCCTTAGGAAGTAAACTGAGTAAACTTTCTTTTGAGTTGCAGACTGAAAGAAAGCAGATATTTTTTATTCCTTTTTACAGATTGGTTCCTACTTTGCACTGATTCTGCATGGGGACTCCAAGAATGAAAATAGCTGCTTCACCCTAAAGAGTGTCCATCTACTTTTCAGTACACGATAACTGTCAGGATCCTTTGTTCACTTGTCCAAATTAATTTGCTTTCCAAATGATCCATTTCCCAAGTCTCTAGAGAACCTTTTATATTCTGTATGTTCAGACATCCTTTTCATAGCTGTTCATCTATCTTTCAAGTGGATCGAATCCATTAGCTCAGGGGTAGGAAATTTTGTTAACATTTACACAAAGGGATCATTAATTAGGACAGCATTTTCTTGGAAAGAAGGCTACTTGACAACTGCCCCCTAATTATGCTCTTGAACTTTATCCTAGCCTTTCTGTCCTCAATACAGATATTCACAGATTATGATATCATAAAGAACCATTGAGATTATCCAGTCTGGCCTTAAGGTAGGAGTCTTCCATGAATTAATTTTTTAACTAGGACAGCAGGTAGTAACTGTAGTCTGAAAAGTGCTAATGGTCAGCAAAGCTAAATCAGGCCATTTAAAGATGATTCTCAGACCATATAAAGTATTTACAGAAAAATAAATTTCTACGTAGTAACATATTACAATAGACAAGAAACCTGTTACTTGGCTATAAAAGCTCAGTAACTTTTGAACCACAGTTTTAAAAAAAAGCCTTGCTTTTATAATTCAGTCATGCAGCATCTACCATAAAACTGAGAAAGTTAGTGTACTAGTCAGTTACTCCATTGATTATTCTGCCGCTGTCACTGTTAAAAAACTGTCTTGTTTCTAGTGTAAATGCACATAGTTTAAAGTTCTAACCATAAGCAAAAAGCCCTAGTGACTTCTAATTATGTTAAACGTAGCAATCAGCTATGAGCATGTTCTTACATCTCAAAGGAGTTAATTCAGGTGTTCCAACTGAGTATGTGCCATCTTCATTTTTGCTGAGTACATGGGTAGCTTGTGTAGAACTCTTACATTTATCTCATTAATTTCTCTTACTATAAAACATTTTTAAGAGACTCCAGATTCTTTCCAGCTACTATGAAGATACAGAATTGTGATTGCTACAAATTGCTTCAGAAAAGCATATTACAGAAGTTGCTGTCTGGATTAATAGTGTGCGCTGTGGGTTCACAGCCTTCACAGTAGGTTGGAGGCTCCATTGCTCAGTTAAATACATGCATAGCAGCCTTTGCATATCTTTGCCCTCCTATCTAATGTGTGCTAGTTCTAAAGTGAATCCAAGCCATTATGACCACTTTCCACATTGTACAAGAGGTCCTGTTACCACCCCTAGCCTGGGGTTGAGTGACATCTATGAGAAACAACTCTTAACTATATTACTTAGGGCAGAAACAACTCGGTTGCTATCCTGCAACTGCCAGGCACATCATAGCTTTAAGAGTGGACAGCAATATGTCATAATATTAATGTATTTCTGATAATGCCTGTGCAGCCATTGAGGAGCTACATTTACTAATAGCAGCACAAGCACTTTGTCAATCACTGCACACAGAGTCATCCACAAATCTTGATGGTTCCATGTCAACAACGCTCCTTCAGAAAGAACACGTAAAGATTTGCTGTCACCATAAAAACACTTTTGCATGAATTACAAGCTATATGCTTACTTACGAGTCATTCACTGTTGTCAGGTGATTTGAGAAGTCTGTCCTTTAAGTCTGACATGTGAAATATGAATACAGAAGGGAATAGCCCTAGAGAGAGTGTACAAACAGCAGGAATCTTACATGCTGCAAGTCCTCTGCACAAAGGCTTGTGGTATGGATCCATGCATGCTTATGCATGAGAGATAACGTAGTGCAGATGAAATGCACTATGTTGGATTCAGTGCCTCAGTGGTCTGATATTTGGGACTTTTAAAAGTAAGAAGAAAATTCAATATCCCATTGTAAAAATAAACTTTTCCACCTTTTACAACCACACAACAATCCACTTCGAACACTGCAAAATGACAAGACACTGAAATGATGTGTTACTTTTTCAAAAGCCATACGTCACGTAGCACATAATCTTATTCATGTCTAAGGATAGTGCAAGTGAGCTGCAGTTAAAACCTCACGAAAACATGTCCAAATAGTATTTTAAATATGCCCACTTATGCTATAAATGGGAGCCCTAATAATATACAATTATCTAGACATACATACTTACTTATTTTGATTTCCTCCAAGCCTATTAATTACCTCTCAGGTTTCAAATGCCTCACAGCTTCCCACGAAACCTTGCAGTCTCTCTATAGCACATTGCAGCATGGATGCCTCCTTTGGCACTTTCTTCATCTTCATTCTGCAGCTCCTAGCCTGCCACTGCTGAGATTTCTGCTGGAAAACACTCTTCCTTCATGGTCTGCCTCCATCAGGGACTCAGCCTAAGATTTAGTTCACTGAACTTTGACTAAAGTAACATCTACTCTAACTTAATCAGTAAGGATCCTTCTAAAGTCAATGGGTCGTCTAATCTTTCTAATTAAGACAGTGATATTAAGTCGGCTTGAACCACCTACTGGCAATACCTCTTTCTCTCTATTGAGATGAGAGAGACTCGATGAGGAGGCTAAGACTACATGTACATCAGTAAAAAAGAAAGGACATGAACTGTTTTCTGGCCTGAGCCCAACAGGTATGGCACAGTTTTGAGTCCTCCATTCAATTACACAAAACCTCTTGCCTCCCAAAACAGGAGGGCTGCACCC
Organism: Aquila chrysaetos chrysaetos; assembly: GCF_900496995.4. NCBI lineage: Eukaryota > Metazoa > Chordata > Aves > Accipitriformes > Accipitridae > Aquila > Aquila chrysaetos. The sequence goes on from NC_044005.1 coordinate 68,291,138, forward strand.
CAAATGCTACTGGAATAGTACCTGGCCTGGGCTGTCCCCCAGCAGTGCCTGGATATTGTCTGGGACAGAAACAGTTGGCATGGGAAAAAGCTGTGCCAGGATCTGTGCTTACAGCTGGACGCTATGGATGATTGCATGCCAGTGGTAAGGCCCACATCCTAGTCTTCTGTGGTTTACCAGTACAGGTGTAACCTAAGTACACGTAAATATCTAACTTCTACACAGCTAAATATGAGTCAAATGAATATACATTTTGGTCTTGAATACATTCTGTATTAAAAGGGTGAATTATGGTAAAGGAAACAATTTTTTTTTGACATGTAAGAAAAAGAATTATTGAAACCTCACTAACCAATTCACCCACTGTGCTAAAGACATCACTTACAGAGCATTTAGCCAAAAGCTATATATCTGCGTACTCTCTACACCAGAAGAGGCTCTGCCACTGTAATCACGCCAGTTACAAAGGCTGGCTCTGTAATGATGCCAGATACCGAGATTGGCACTGGTGCCACAGTAACTCCTTAATGTAGACCTGGCTTTACTGACAGGAAAGCACTAAAAATAAATTTCTATATCCCGGAAAAAATTAAGGAAGTTCCTCTTATAGATGCTTAAACAGAAGTAGACTGTTTGAAACTGCATAGGGATTCTTATTTGAAAAATAAAAATAAATTCTAATATAGATTTGCATGTGAAGGGCAATTGAAATGCACCAGAAAATAAATGTTTTTATTATAAGATTGTAATTTTTCTCATACACACTTACTGTTTGAATCTTTTTTCTTTTCCTCTTGACACAGCTATAGATCCCTTTTCTGAATAACTATTATGAAAATGATAATGTCTGATTAACAGCTGTGTAGCTTCCCAATAACCTAAGAGCTCGTTCTGTAATCACAGAAATAGTCTTTCTGAGTGCAATGGGGCTATTTGCATGAATAAAGACTTGCAGCCTCAGTCCCTAAATTTGTATTTATAGTATCTTTAAGTATAATAAAATTAAATTACAAATGAGTCACTGATTAAGTGTCCTTTCAAGTGCTATAAAACCCTGCATTGAGCTAGAGCTCCCTACTGTTCCTGTGATAAATAAGTATTCAGAAAGATAACACTGGAGGGTTTAGTAGGCATGCAGATCGTGGGATCTGCTTTATCCCAGTTTTTGATAGAAAATGGCTCTTCAGGTTTCCTCATCATCTGAAAAGATATCCAGGGGCACCAAACCTTATTCTAGTTCCTCTTCAGACACTGCAACTACAGCTTTGGAAACGAGGTCTGGAAGGATTTGAGGAGATCAGTTCTCCTCTGGCACAAAATAGGGGACAGCTGGCCAAGCCACAAGTCCCACAGAAACAACAGGCTCTTGTCAGGACACCTTAGTTACAACTAGTTACAAAGAAATCTGGTGAGAAAAGAAAACTCCCAGGAGATTTGGACGCTGTCGTGAAAACATCCCAACGGAAAAATGAGGTAGGCAGTGCGGACCAGGATGCTATGCTGGAAGGGCTGCTGTCAGTAGCAGACTTGGTTAAAGCACAGGTGCTCCTTAGTTTCCTCTTTCTCTCCTCTCAACTTTCTCCCTTCGAATATCTCTGTATTTCCAGCTCTGAAAATAGTCACCCATCCATCCCATGTCTGAGACACTGTGTGTCTCTCATTTCTTTTGTCCCACTCTAAAATATCTTTCTTTTTCCCTCTCACCTAGTGGAAGGCATGGAGAGATGGTTATCCTAGCTACACCCTCCACTACCACCCACCTTTTTTGCCTGGCCCCCAGCCGAAGCAGGCTTTGGGGAGGAAGCATGCTTGAAGAGAAGAAGGAATGAAGTGTGTTTCATTCTTCTTACCCCCTGCCTTCTGCTGGCTGAACGTCTGTCCCACACCCCCTAGACAGTTACCAGCTGAGAAAACACTGGTCAGTTGTTTAAGTGCTGCTTTTTTTCTGTATTTAACCAAAGCCTGTAGAGTTCCAATTTTTGTAACCTTAAACTATGGATCTGATTGGCTCTTGTGTTCAAAATGTATCATGTTCTATATGAGCAAATAGAAAACGACCAGTTGCTTAGGGTCTCAGTTTGTCCACAATAAGAGGAAAAAAAAATTACTTTTTTTCAGTGAATTATGAAAAAAAAAAATCAGAAGTGGTCCTATACTAACATTTCTCATATTAATTGAAAACAACCCCAACCTGTTTCAAAGGCTGAATGTTGAGAAAAATGTCTGTACAATATAGAAAGTATACACAATGTATCTATAGGAAACATGCATAAATCAAGCTAGAATCTTCTTCCCCTTCTGCTTGGAATCTTACAGCTTTAAAAAACATACTACTAGCCTGAAATCTATAACTGGGATTTCTGGTTGGAGGGGGGCACTAGGCACAAAAATACTTATGAAGCTCTTTAGTAAGAATCTGATTCAAGGCCTGTCATTATCATTTCGGAGCCTGTCAGCAATTTTAGTGGTATTTCGATCAAGCTACAAGAGCAGAAATTCTCTATTTACTTAGTTCACTTCAGGATGTTGTAGACAATCAATGCTTGGATTGTACTAACGCTGCTAGACAAATATATATATATAAACATCTTATCTCACAAAGGATTGTGCAAATGAATAGTCATTAGCTGCTGAAGAAGTCCCACTGCCTCAAAAATTATTTCTGTAATAGCGGAGCCCTGAGAAGTGAAGGGGCTACTCCCTAAGGCTAGCAGGACTTAGCCCTTTGCCATTTTTTAACAGGAACAGGTAAGCAGGGCAGATGCAAAAAATGACTTTCCTGTGTCTGGTAAGTGCTTTGCACTCCCCAAACTCAAGCAAGGCAAAAGTTAGAGTGAAGGCTGCTCAACATCTCACGTTACATTTTACCTTGAATCTCACCTCACTCCATCTTGGGGTTGACATTTGAGCACAAGTAGATTAAAGTTGTCTGGCCGAAGCAGCTATTTCCTGCTATTATTCACCTTGCCTCTTGCAGAGGTGGCCACTCGCAGCTGGGAAGGCTGGTCCAACTCTAATGCTGTTTCTTGACCAGCTTACCGCTGGCATAGTAAGACAAAAGGCCAGTTGTAAAATGATGCCGTTCAGGAGGACCTTCACATGGAGCCAGCTGTCCTAGCCATAGGGACAGCACCCACGGGGAAAAGGGTAAGGCAGAGTGCTCCAAGACGCTCCAGTCACCTGAAGTTTAATCGTCCTGTGAGTCAACACCCTCGATCACCCTGAATATCCTTTGGACTTGTTGCTCTTATTACTTCATTTACACACTAAGCCATTTTCTACGTCCTGCTCTGAAACCCCTTGCACATGCAATTTCTCTGGTGTTTCCACTTTCAGGCTTAGCAGAGACCACAAAATTTACTCTCTGTTATTTAGCACCTCAAGCTAGACAGCAACTTGGCCATAGAAAGGAACAGTCAGTGTTTTATTCACCATTAAACACAGACACCTCTTAAACTGTTCACAGTGCATTTTTATTAAACAAAAGGCATATTATTGGCTTAGAGCCATTTCACATAAATATTTCTTGGTCAAGATCTAATAATGTAAAACATCCTGAAAAACATTAAAAGAATCGTATAACAAGATTTGTATGTCAGATCACATAAAACTGAGAAATTTAAGGTTGATTAGTTGGAAATTATTGTACTGTATGAACTGAATGTTGCTGAAATCTATAAAAAATATAACATGAATATATAAGCAGAAGTTCTGATATCTATTCCAGATGTATCATTTTAGTCTGGTTTCTTGCTGTAGTAAGGCTTATGCTACCAAGCTGTCTGTCCTACGAATAACTTCTGAAGTCACTCACCAATTTCAACCAATTTAATAAAGAATTTAACTTTTCAAAGTTCATATGGTAATTGGAATCTGGATAGAGGAAAGAGCCCCAAATTATTGTCTCCCCTGAGGGAAAAGCAAATATAACTCATCCCTTTACCTCCTTTGAGAGGAATCAGACATCTGGCCATTCAGCATCTTAATATTGGCAAGAAATCGTCACAAACACAACATCAAACCACCTATAGCAAATAATAAAAAAAAGCCCACCTAAATGAAGTTGAAGAGGAGGAAAATACTGTCTGTGGGAAGAAGAAAGGATAAAATTTACAGGAAATTCAAAGGAAAGAAGGCTTTGATACTTCTACTACCTGTTGAATAACCTTTTCCTTCAAATTTTTTTTTCTTTTTTTTTTTTTCTTTTGTTAAACCCCATCAGCATCTCTCACATTTTTTGTAAGGAGAAGGAGTTTGCATTTACAAGCTAGTAAACAGCAGCCTTCAAATAAGATATACAAGATTAGGGGCTTTTGTGTGTGTGTGTATGTCTTGCTGTGAGTTATGGGAAGAACTTAACATGCTAAATTGCACAGTATTAGGGATGCAAACTAGAATGAGGTTCAGGATGTCATTCATGGATATACTGAAACAGGATTTTAACTTGGTTGAATCTGTCATGGTTTGTTGGATCAAAATATCAGATTGACCAAGTTAAAATATGGCATATTTTTCTCATGAAGATTAAGAATGGACCAGCCTTTTCGGTGTTTCGAGGACAGACACCGAAGGTTGTTCCAGGTTTGGGATACTTCCATGAATCGCTCTTTGAAGTGACAACAGCAATCTCCATCTCCTCAGTGGCACAGATACCTAATTGCTTTCTAGATTCACCAGAAAATATTGGGTACTTACTGGGTTTCTTATAGTTCCAGCAATAGCTGATCTCCTGCATCTCCAGTCCTAGTAAAAGACCTCAACAGAAAAGGCAGCGACAGGGGCTGAAAAGCCGGAAATGAGTCATTGACCACCAAATGACCTGATTTTCCTCAAGAACTATGCTCCAAGGTAAAAATAATGCTGGAAGCTGTGCTAGAGAACAGAACCAAGTAGGTTCTACATGTACCTACACATAGACAGGGGAGTTAAGAGAAATAATTAACAGCATAGTAGGATGTGAATTTAAAACTCATCAGCAAACATTCAGTGTAGACCTTTATATCTATCATATTAAATTCAGTCATGTCTGGGAGTGGTTCCAGAAACTGGAATACAATTGTATATATGAGTAAATGCTTAAATGTTCCTTGGTGCTAATTTGGCTCATGCCAACTAGCATGGTCCAGACCATGCCCAGAGATAGTTCATGAGCTTGTACAGGCTAGCTCATTTCCAATAAACAGTTTCCATGCAACACCTGTTCTGGAGCTAAGAGAGTTTGCTACCAGAGATGTGAGCAGCATCATGCCAGTTGGCCTCAGCATCCAAAAGTGTTCTCATGCACATTTAATTCACTAGTATAGACACAGCATTAGTGAGAACTACGAATAATCTTGTGTGTAGTAGCTACACCATCTTGAATAGTGAGTAGCTGGTCCCAGGCAGAGAAATCATTGTGTACATCCAGAGCAGGAACTAATGAAGAGCAGATATTATTCCCATGCTTGATTCTTGCTCTGTGAGCCTTCTGTGTATACAGGTCCTAAACAGTGACGTCAGTGTACACAATTTAAAACATACATTGACATGCAATTTCTCGTATTTCAAGAGAAAAGTGGTAATCAAAGATTTCTACAGGAGCTTTTAAATGAAAACTGGAATATTCATTTAAAAATTATCTTCTCACTAGCAATCAGTAAACATGAAAAAAATAAGGCTTATCCAGTAAATTAGTCAGTACAAATTTTTCTTCCACTCTGGTATTAATGACTCAACATCAGCTTGGCAGAAGATATTAAGCTGGGTCTCTCAGGGATCTATTCTGGCTTCAATATCATTCAATATTTTCATTGATGACTTAGAGGCTAAAGTTGGGAATATGTTAATTGCATTTGTAGATAAATACAGTGGTGAAAGTAATCAAAACATCGTGGTGGTACAAGACAGATGTAAATGGTAGAGCCTCTGTCTACCTCATCAGTATAGAGTATGGCAGAAGCCTGATAACCATGATCAGGGATTCTGGATATGACTGTCCTACCAATAATAAAAAATAACTATAATGATAAATAGTATATAATTCCCGAAAAAGAATACAGAATCCAATGAGATTACATGAAGTATTCCTGATAAGAAGAAATAACCAGATGCACACATATAAAATATGAGAATCAGTAACTTCGCAGTTAAAAAGAAGGATCTAGGTACTTTAGCAGATGATGAATTAAATGAGTCAACAACATGACATATTTCAAATACCGTGAATGCTATCTGGGTTGTATTATTAGGAGTGTCATGTTAAACAAGCTAGGCAATTATGCTGCATTGCTTAGCAGTACATCAGTGCACTTTAGAGTACTATTTTCAGTTCCAGTTACTCCTCAAAAAAGTGCAGAAAAAAAAAAGAAGAAAAATTGGAGCAGTTTTCCTAAGCAACAATTTAATCAAATATGGAAGAATGTCTCAAATGGAGGAGTTTAAAAAACAGTAAAATATGCAGATTTAATAAATGTTAAGTTAAATAAATTGATTCTGTAACTACTACATGGCTCAACTATCTTTGCATTAACCAGAACTAAACATAATGTTGTAGGAATAAATTTAAGGATTAAGATAGAAATCTGAGCATAAATATTTTGTAAAGATTTGACTTCAAGTTGGCAATGACAACAACTGCCAGTTGAGTCAATGAAAACACCAATCAGTGTGAGAAAATGGGCGCATTATGTGGGGTTAATGGGAAAATCATTCCTTTGCTATAGACTTTGGGAATCCTGGGACCATAAGCCAGATACGTGTCTTTTGTGAAGAAGCCACAGCTGTTCCCGGCAGAAGGGCTAGAAGCAGTATTACCCATGAATCTCATTGCTACTGGAAGTGTCCCTGGAGGAAGTGCATTAACTGGTATAGTGAAAGAGATTTCCAGCCAAAATGCATAGAGAAAAGCTTTACATCACCAGCAAAGAAGGTGGAACAGGGGCAGAGCAATCCAGAAGGCTGCAAATTAAAAAAAAAAAGAATAGTTTCAGGAAATTTAATCCACAGTATAGAAGTAGATTAGTGCTTCATGTAGGATCAGAAGAAAGGGTAGATGATAAAGAGGGATAAGAGGCAGTTTGAGAGAGGTGGCTGAGTACACCAAGTCCTATGAGAAGTCCCACAGAGCTGAGTTTTGGGAGCAGGGGCTATGGGGAAGGGAAGCAACAGTGTAGCTGTGCAGGAGTGGAGATGATCCCTAGTACAGGAAAAAGAGATTTTTGAATAAGAAAGCTCAGTTTAATGTTGTCATTTGACAAAGATACTTCAAGTCAGGATGTGGGGAAGGATTCAAATAGTGTGCCTGTGCATTATCTTCCTACAGGGTTATGTGACCCATTGCAACTACAGATCTTTTTACCTTGCTGTATAGAACAAGTTGCTCAGAACAAATAATCATGTGGTCTATTGCAATGCAAAAGAATGGATGTAAGATCACTTCTTTTATCTTGCACCTATTTTGAACACTATTCCACTAAGACTGAAATTTATCTCATTTTTTTTAGCTGTCTACCAATTAGTTATCTATTGTTAGTCAATTGTTTGGATCCGTCTCTAGTCAGCAAAGGAAAATTACTCTCAAAGGACCTTCCCTTTCTCATTCTCTTTTTCTCTTTCTCTCTTTCCCTCCTCCCTTCTTTACTGCTTTTCTCTCTTTCTTCCTTTCTACCTTTCTGTCTTTCTCATTTGGGATAGTTTTCTGCAAACTTTGTGTGTTGAACTGGCTCCAGAGGGATCTGATGAACACCATAGCTGGGTGCAGTTGCTGAGTGAGAAGGGAAGAAAAATGGATATGAATCTGTCAGCGGTATGGAGCTGTCAAGAGTCCACTGATAGCTACCCAACAGAAACTAATGATACCACGAAGTAAAAGCTACTGTTTTTTTCTTTAAATACTTACTGAATACTTCCCCAAACCACAACATACTCCACTACGCTCTCTCCTCATTAACCAGAAAAGCCCATTCATTTTTTTTCTAATAGCTTCATTATGTTTTCTCTTTTTTTTTCCATGCTGTCCTCTGCATATAACATTCTCCCTAGACTGGAAACTTGCTATCATAGACAGTTCACTAGGTGGCACATGGGAAAGTCTTGCACACATAATTATATGTTTTAATTAGTACTAAAGGGAATTACATGTATAAATACTACATACTTTTAGAACTCTGTTTAAAGCAAAGCTGGAAGGTTACTGAACTTCTCCTCTATTAAAACAAATGAACTATTTCAAGAACAAAAGGAAGAGATATTTTCCTTTAATCTTAACAATTTCTACCTCTTGGTTACAGTCCTTAATCCAATAGTCTGTACTAAAGTAATGGTTCTATGAGGAAGAAAGGGACTCAATTTCTCTCAAGAACAAGTTATGGTTTTGCATTTCTTATCAAATGATGAATGATTTCATTATATCCATTTTAAAAAAGCCATGGAAAAGTCTGATTTACTAAGTGAATAAACACGTACTTGAAAAATCTTTATGGTCCCTTAGAATTTTTATGATTCTTATTTATTGCAATCAGAAACAATTTATTGCTTATAGTATTTAGAGGTCATGATATGGGAGAAGGAGACAAAAGCAAGTGGATAGAAACATCAATATATTCCAAATACAATGGCAGTTTTGTGTACCACAGACTAACAGAAAGGATTGATTAGTTATACCATACCATTTGAAATCTTGTTCGCTCTGCATAGCAAAGCAAAATAATAATAGAAAGAAAAATATAATTGTAAGCAACATATGTGATGAACGATAGGGAGCAATTTAGTTCTTCAGTGATATGTGATCACTCGTTTGGAAGGAAATGTTAAAATCCCCAAAGGAAAGAGAATTCTCCTATCATTTATGGTTGGTTTTTTAAAGTTAGAAATTGAATATTAATCAGAAACATAAGTATGTTTAATAACTGTAAAGTCAGATGCTTAACAAAACTTTCATGAGTGATCTGAATAGAGGAAAATACTTCTATGATTTAGAAATAAAACTTACAAACCTCCTCTTACAAGTTTCTGAAAGAAAACAAGTCCTTTCATGACTGATTATACCTTGAGATCTCTTAACGAACAGCTACTGAAAGCAATTGATTTTGCAATCTAACCTTTTTGTACACATCCCATAATCTACAAAAGAAAATTCTTGGATATATCACAAAAAGGTCCAATCTACCAAGCTGTAGATGCATTGTTAACTTTAATCACAGTACTCGCATGCACAAATGTTTGCAAGATCAGCACTCAATTAAGTATTTAAAACAACAAGGACTGAAGCCACATGATTTTCAAATACTAATTACTTTTCCATTTACAACTGTGGAATCCACAGGCAATATTTTCTCAATTAATGTGGATAGCTCATTACACTGGGAAAAAAAAAAAGAAATTTATTGGAAATGTCTTTCTCTTGTTAAAAGAAATATGAAGGAATTCAGCCCTGGAATTTCACTGAGCTTAATAGATAAGTGACATGGTTAAATCACACCTGTCATTTTACAGATGAAAGGATTTGCCAGGATGTGAATTGCAACTATAAATCTTCTATATATGAATAGGATAGTAGACAGTCTCAGGTGCAGCTTTCTAAGCCATGATTTGTTGACAGTAATGGCCCTGATAATTAGCAGCAAGTTTTTACAATATTTAAGCAGCAAACTTCGAGGGTCACTGCTCTTAAATCAAACCTCAGGGTTATTTGAGTTACCTTGTGTTGTGGAATCAGAAGGCCGGCACCTCATAAATCCCCTTGTATTCTTAACTGGTATTGACAGGACTCTGTTGCAGCATTACATGACTTGTGATTTATTTTGTATGGGAAATGCAGTACTCACTGTGGAAGTATTGCAGTACTGGAAATTCTCAGAGGGTGGCTTTATTGTATTAATAGAGCAATACAAATAGAGTTTAAATTGTCTATTGTTCCATAACCTGCAAAAGAGGAGCCTGAAACAGTATTAAATGTTTCTTTATACCAAATGTGGAAGAAAACTTATTTTTATGACTACAGTCTGACAGCTAGGTCCTGCATTATGAAAGCTACCCTTATAGCAGACCAGCACCAGGTCAGGCAATAAGAACTTTTTTCCTTCAATGTTCGATATGCCAGGAACTGCTTCCTCCTACACAGTCTTCTCACAGGCTCATCCACCTTTGCATCAGAGAGAAAGCAGCCATTTCCAGAATTAAATAAATCACTCTTTGAAGGTACCTCTCCCTACACTGGCTCTAAAGGGAGCCTGGACTTATTTTATAAAAGGGTAAAGTAGGGTGAGAGGACATCAAGCAAAAATATAAGGACTGCCAGGCTTAGACTGAAGCTTTATCTAACGACATCATTGTTCTCAACAGCATATGCCAATAGGACCTATAAGCTCTTTGGAGTAACTATGTTCCCTACTGCCACCAAAAAGGGGAATGCTGCTGAACTTCTGCTGCACTAACCTTAATTACGTGTGTAGGTGGTAGAGATCCTCTTGGCATATGGAAGAATGGTGTCAGCATGGTGGGACACCTCCTGGACTAGTCAGCGGGTACGCGTGGGCCCATACTGCCTGATGTGTGACACACAGCGTTTCCCACCCTCTGCTCCAGAAGATGAGGGCCGCCTTGAATCCCTTGACCCCCTCCTCCCTCAGGCAAGCCTTGTAGGAGGGTGGCCTCCAGGCACGTGTGACTCTTGCCTACACAGGTCTCCTTATCAGGTTTCTGCCCTTATACACCTCTCCGGACAGCGTGAGCACACCACAACCCCACACGAGCAGGCGTCAGGAGATGTAGTTGCTCAGTCTCTAAACTGCAATGTGAAAACACTTCCTCACGCATGTAATTCTTTCACTCTGTTTCCTCACTTTTGTGCCCCATCGAGGCACTAATTGATGGGGTCTTTAACTATCAGCTTGCTAAAATATGCCTGTGGGGCAGCATGCTCCACATTTCACTGTGAATGAATGGAAAATTGTCCACACGTGGACATGGAACAGTTCTTGGTGTACCCTGCGTTTCCTGCAGCGAGAGGGAGACCCTGGTGCAAATGTACACCATGTACACCAGCTGCAGCGTACAGCTCCTCAAGAGCCCCTTGTCGATACCATCTTTTTCTCCTTTTCCTTTTCTTTATATCTGCAAGGCCTGAGGCCCCGCCATGCCCTGGCATCTCCTCATCACCTTCCTGTTGGCGCTGGCCATTCCTGGCACCAGGAAAAGGAAGCCGCACAGGGAAAGGGGACGACTGCAGACTCTATTTCCGTTGCCTTGTCCTGTCACATCTCCGCGCACCACATCAGCGGGCAGTGCCCACCTGTCCTTGGATGATACTTTCAAAGGATGATGAGTGCTTTTGGGGGACTCTGCTTGGTGTCTCCTGCTGTTTCCCTGCCCTTATATTTGTGACCTTTTAATTGTTACCCTCTTCCCTTTTCTATTTATCATTTCCCCCACACTCATTTTGCTCACTCCAGATGGGTTTTTTCCTCTATCGGTCTTCCCTCTGGGAACAGGATGTGGGTTTTGGGGAAAGACCTTTTGGCCAGGCATGAATCTGTCCATAAGAAAAAGAATGAAGAGGAGCACCAGCTGTTAATTTATGATAAGGGAAGAACATAAGAATAAGATATACTTAGTCTTTCTTCTGGTGCTCTTGTTTTCCTCTTTTCTCCATAAGTTGCCTCTTCTACCTGATACCTGGATTCTGGAACTCATCAAAATTAGAGATTTTCAGATTTAACATCTATGCTAACAGGATTAAAACTATCCTTTTGACCAACCCTACACTTCAGCTCTACAACTGTATATAGCAAAAAATAATGCAGTGTAACAATATTTTGTGGGGAAAACAATTAGCCTTCCTTTTCTTTGCTTTGTACTTGCTATTTGATAATTTCATTGCATTGTCCCTAACTGCTGCATTGTGAGACTTGGTGAATAACAGCTCCTGATTTACTTTCGCTATATGGTGTATGATTTTATAGGCCTCCTTTACATACCTTTCTTTATATACCATCCTCAGTTCCCATAATTTGTCTTCCAAATGAGGAGTTAAGAAGTATTTAGTTTTTTGCATGTTGTACTGATAGCTCAGATTAAACTTTTTTTTTTTTCCAGTTTGGATAATGTTAGAAATTGATGTGGTATTCATTTTGGAGTTTCATTATTCATTTTTGCAATAAATGATATTTCCTGTTTATTTTCTTCCCTTCTCTGAATAATTACCCCCTTCTCATTCTAGGATTTTCCTGAATCATCTCAATCATTGTTAACTCCTTGATTAATGTGAAGAGAGATGACCTTTGCATATAATCGCTGTCCTATTGGTAGTGGTAGGCTAACTCTCCTGTGTAATTATGGTAAAATTATAAACAAAATAATTCTGTGCCAGTGTTATATACTTATTTGCCTCTCAATGCATTATCAGAAATCTTTTTTACCTTCTTGTTGGTATTTTCTCTTCTTCCATTCACTTCTTCTTGTTCTTGTTTCATATGTTATCTTATTTGTCTCTATTTGCTTATGGCCATATTTTACCACATTTGTTCATAGTGAGTACTTGTACCGAGTAAAATGTTACTTCTTAATCCTACTGATGTACCTCATTGGAGAACACACATGAGCATTCAAATAATTATATGATTTTGTCCCTACATTGTAAGTTCTTGAACTCAAAGACAATATCTTGCTCTATTTCTGTTAAGTATTATATCAGTTTTCAGAACTGTGAGAAATAATAAACAGTACGTTTTTTAAAAATGGCATCATTTTATAAATAGAAATAAAGACCACTAGAATCATTAGCCCTTATCCTGACAATCTAAAGAAAACAGCTTAAAACAAAACCATGATTTCTTTCTCTCACAAGCCTAAAATTCATGAAGCAGTATGCTGCACCTCCTGAAAGAGTTTAGGAAGGGTAGCTTTCCTCTGGGGCATTGCAACTTCATACCACTTTCTTCCTCTGAGCTGTGCCTAAGTGGGATAATTGAACCCATAATTTGCAGTTACACTAGTGGGAATACAATTATAAAGATTCTCACTCCTAAAACACGTCTTTTTTCATTTGATTTAGGCACTTAGGAGTCTAATTCCTATTGACTTTCAAATGTGATTTAGCCTCTTGTGCCAGATTTGTAAAGGTATTTAGGTTCCTAATTCCTGTAATCAATGGAAGATAGTAGCCTTTAAAAATCTGGCCCTGAGGTGCATAATTTCTATTGACTTTCCTAAGTGTCTAAGCCACTTTCAAACTTCTGAGTCACGCAGGTGTTTTTGAAAAGTCACTAAATAGTGTCTACCAGAACACCCTCTCCAGTCACTGGGTGAGTGGTAACTGCAGTTATAGTGTGAATGCTCTTAGCCTTTTATGGAGGGAGCTGACACTGCCTGCAGTTGGAGACATGGCACAGAAATAAGTGATTCATTGATTGGATGCAATTACTATATAAGGCACGACTCCCAGACTTATCTTGCTCACATACCATGATCACCATTATTGCTATTGCAGCTAATGGCATTCATATAAGCAGCAACTTTCACCCTTGTCTATACGGGAAACAGAACTGGACTTTTAAGGCATCAGTCCTATTTTGCTCTGGTAAATTTAGTTCTTTGTCAGCAGTTTATTCTATGCAAAATGTTAGTTATTAGTCTCTCTGAATGCTCAGTTAAAACACGACTAAATCTTTCTGGGTAGAGATCCAGATTAAAATAAAGAATATAAAAAAGATATTTGCTAATTACATTTATTACATCTTGCAGCTGGCGGGAGTACAAAGCATAAGCTTTTTGTGTGTGCGTCTTTTAAGAAAAGTGTGGGCAGAACACTTGTTTTCCACAAACTGTGGACCATATGCTAGTTTTAGTGCGTGTACTTCCACTGATGTCAAATAGGTTTTCTGATTCATATCTGAAGATGTCTGTGGCTCTTTATATGCAAATAAGAATAGACATTGTCCATTTTTTATATAAATTATGCCCAGATTGAGTCGGTATGCTTTGAAGCCATATGTGTCTTCAGGCATTGATGTACAGGCGCATATTCCATCGCAATATGTTGTTAAGGGTCTATACAGAGAGGTGGTGTGGATGGAAGGTTAGACTATAAGCCTTAATAGGCTTAAACTGATTCTGTGTTAAACATTTTAGAATAAATGTGGCTCTGAAAACTGAACAAAAATTTTGTTTCAGACACATATTTCTCTTTTCTCAAATGAATAAAAACCAACCAAATAAACAAAATCCCATGCACACATGCACCAGCAAACAGCTGTGATTTTTATAATGAAATTTTGCAGGCAATTAGCCTGGAATGTAGAATAATCAGTTTAAGTAATTTAAATTGGGCAAGATGTTGTGGTTTTAAAGCAACTACTGCGCATTCTCAGAAGCTACTTGCCATTGGGATATTTACTTTGTGTTGAGTACTGCAGGGTCATAATATGCAATCTGTACTATTATTACAACACAGTGTGTCCATGTTCAAAGGAGCCATTACCTTAATGCTGCAAAGTAACAAAAGTAGTGATTGCTTTTCGTATATATAAAACATAAAAGATACTGATTTTGGAAAAGTGTTCAGTGAGCTTGCTTTGAAACTGCAGTAGGAGATGCAGTTCCCTATATCTATTTTAAATTATTGTGCATACACATTCATACTACATGTGATAATGACCCTTGGGAAGAGCATGAAAAATATAATTCCATGTTATAGAAAATATCGACATTGAAGAAGCCTGCAAACCCAATGCATTGTAACAGAACACCCCTATGTCTTTTTTTAATGTCCATGATAAAAGAGATAAAATAAACAATAAAGAATTACCCTAAAATCACATTGACAGGTATGCTAAATTTCCAGCCCAAGACAGAGAATACAAAATACACAATTTATTTTAATGGGCTGCTTTCATAGCTAGCTATTCTGATTGTACTAGGGCTGCCATATGTCCAGGTTTTTCCCTACATGTCCTCTTTTTCCTCCTGGAAATGGTGTCCAGGTGGAATTCGAGTATTTTGGACATTTTTTTTGAGAATTCCAGATGCCTGGCAGCTCAGTTGGAGAAGCAGCACAGACATATCGGCTACATATGGGCAGGTCAATGCATCTGATTTTATGCGCACATGCAGGCCATCTGTATAGCTCAGGTGCAGCAAGCCCAGTGCTTTCTGGATGTATGTCTTCTGGGAAATCCTGCAGAAAAAGAAGGTAAACCTATAAATTACTCAGACTGAAAGCATACCTCCACTTATACTAAGTTAGAGAACTTCAGAATGAAGGACTCAGTCCCAAGCAATGCTCTGGATTACTGCCATACTATGGAGGTCTTCACCAAATAAAGTTGAAATTGTCATCTCCTGCAATGTTGTCTCTGCAGCCCTGTTGAGGTGCTTACAAAAAGATGAAGAGTGTAGTGCAGGGCCAAAAAGTTGACCTGTGTAAAGCAATGGATGGCCTTTTAAAGCCATCACATCACGAGGACACAGCTCAGATAGATAGCACCATACATCAGACACAGCTGAGAGCATACCCTTAACCTGTAATTCACTGTTTAGCTGCTTCACTGTACTAAGGTATTACAGCAAAGACCGATTACAATTTACTACTATTCAAGACCACTTCCGTACTCAGTCACAACAGCGTGAGACAATTCTTTATGAAATACAGCATCTTCTGCCCCAAAGAAATCTCAGTCAGGTTATACATAAAGTTAGTAATCTATTCACCACCAACAACCTGTCCCAAATCTAGTCTGAACTTTAACATTCCTGACTGTAGTGGGTTAAGTTAACACCAGCTTAACACAACTCTTTTAGCTTAGTGATTTAATAATGCATGGGGTCTTCAGCTCCAAAATTAGTAACAGATGGTGAGGCGGGATTCATTCCCAGTCCTGAGGAGCACTTTGCTATACTTTCTTTGCTCCAAAAGTGATTGAGAATGCAGCCCAGAAATATAGGTGTGCAGATTGCTTCTCGTGGGGAAAGCCTGGTTTGTGCAGAATCCCCTTAACCATTGCTGTGCCTTGCTGTTTTCTAATATGCAAATCTAAACTCGATAAAGTTATGGTTAAAAATTAGAGAGATGATTTCAAGAAATGTTATATAGTCCAATATTTCTAGCTATTTCTGTGTCAGTAACATACATTCTCAGTGCAGCCACAGCACTCAGATAAGTGTTTTAACGCATTGCTATGAATAAATCTTTTTCTTAAAAATTACCTGGCTATGTGTTATATATAAATGAGTGGAAAGTAAAAGTTAGTAATTTTTTTCTCTCTTTTTGTAGAATTTCTCCAAAATACTTCATGGTACCATACAAGAAAATTGTTACAACCCAAGAGAATATTTTAAGGTAATCTGTGTTTGCAGAAAAAAATAAACCTGTATAGATAATTTTGAACCAGTACCCATACAGCATATCATCTGATAAAATACAACATGACTTCCTACCTAGCCTTCTTTCCATTATCCTGTCTCAGAAGAAGCCCCTTTCTTCTGTTCACCTGAATCATAGGTACCCTCCAATCCCATAAACCTATTGTTCATTTTTATTCTTTCCTGTTATCCACAAGCTCTCAATTCCATTTTGTTTTTCTCCTAACGACACAAACATTAATCTTTCCACTAAAAAAAAAAAAATCTCACTTTCTTCTGCTTTTGAGTTAATTGATCACTGTTTATAAAATCTTTCTTAATTTTTTTCTCTAACCTAAACTCTCTATTTTCCAGCTTTCCCTCTTATGTACAGTGAAACAACTCTTACTACAGTTTCTAATTACTCTTTTTTGCCCGACTCTGTTCTCTCTTAATCCATCAGCTGTGTTTGATATTACTGACCTTTCCTTAAATCTTGTCTCACTTAGCTTCTGTGATGCTTTCCTGGATCCTCTCCTGCTTCTAAAAACTGTCCTTTCAGTATGTTTGTCAAAGGAGAAGCCTCATGTGGTGGATCTACATACCATGTTCTAGATTACCTTCTTCTCTTTCATTCTCTCTCTACAGGTAATTTTATCTTCAGATGCAAACTGATTTTATTCTTTCTCTGCTATGACAAATCACACTTCTACTTTGGCCAAACCTGTCTTCTCCTGTACAAATTAAAATACTTTTTCAACTGTTATACATTCTTGAAGATATCTGGTCATCAGCTCAGACTCCATATGGCTAAAATAGGATCTTGTTCTTCCTCTTAAAGACTTCCTCCGTTTTTTCCTTTCTGTCAAAAAAAAGCAACCAAAGACCTATCTGTCAATCAGATCTATCACCTAGCCATCACAGACACTGGTATGAACAATTAAAGCTGAGCAGTCATTTAGAATTCCTTAATAGTTAATGAAGATTAATAGATACTTCTAGGCCAATTTAGACTTTTCTCTAGATCTTTGTTTCCAGGCTGTGTCTAAATCTTTTGAAATATCTCTTCGTTGCAGCCTTTTCTATCCTTTTAATCTATTTCAGCTGGTTCCTGTCATCTGGCATTTCAGTTAGCATAACATCCTTCTCCCAGGCCCTAAGACAGGTAATCTTTCTCTTTCAGTACATTCGAAATGGTTCTGTAAGGATCTTTTTGATAGCTTGGCACTTTGACCAACTCAACCCATGCCTTTGTGTCTTTCTCTTGGCTTTCCCTTCTTTCTTGCACTGAACTCTGGCTACCTGCTTTCACATTCAACAAAGGGCCTTTCATGGCTTATCTTAGCCATTTTCATTCTGTTAAATAAAGTTGTTTAATTTTTCTGTCAGGTCCTTTACAGTTTTTTCTCCCCTTTTTTTTTACTCACATTTGGAAAGGTATCCTTGTGAACATCTGCAATCCTAATTCACTATCTTCCCTTAAATCTTAAAACTCTCCTTTTCCCTGATGCCTTCAAAACAATTCCCAACTCTCCAGCTGCTAGTGCTGAGCCAGCTGCCTGCAATGCTGACCAATATGCCTTATTGTTTCCTTATTTTCCTATTGTAAAAATCCAAGCGTGAACATTTTCCCTAATAGTGAGTTCAGTTGTTTAAAGTGGTCAAAATTTCATAAAACAATATACTCACTGTTTGAGGGAAGCAGTATGAAAGTGGGGAAAAAATAATTTATTCAAATGACAAGGTATTTTAATAAAGCTCAGCACCTATGTGAAGATTGGGCTTATAAATACAAAAAATTATAAGACTGAAAAATCAATGAACCAAAACTAATATTATGAAAAAAGGGTCTAAATATTGAATGAAATAGTCTGGGATAGTAAATTCCATCTGTAACCTCACTTCTGAAAGCTTTGAGAAGAAAATCTTTTCCTGTCGAGTGGACTCAGTAGTGACTCTAGAAAAAAAAAAGATACTATTACTGTTGTTGGTATTGGTATTGTTATCATTATTGTCATCAAGACTCCTCCATTAAGCACTCATGATCAGCAGGATGTCCACACTAAGGAAACCTGACCAGTGGTCCACACAGTTACAAACACAGAAAAAAAGAGATATTCATCCTCTTTCATTCTTTCAGCATATCTCTGTGTTTTCTTCTGATTCTTCTTGTTGCTGTCCTTCCTTCTCTCACTCTCTTCCTTTCTGCTTTTCAATACTGAGAGCAATCACAATAGCAGCAGAAGTGGAACAGCCCAGATGTTTCAGCCTAGCCTCAGCAAGAGCAATGGAGGAGATGGACGTGGCCAGATCAGTCACACAACATCCTGGAGCAGCTAATGAAAGTCTGGAGCAGAAACTGTGATATTAAAACTGACTGATCCTCTTGAAAACATGTTGTGAAGACAGACCTCTAAAAGTTCTATTACACCCAAATTTTACTGTCCCATCTCTATTTTCATTTGTGTCTTTTTAAAACAGGAAAATAGGAATTATCACACTGATTAATTCAAAATTCACCAGCAGAGGTAGTACTGTGTTTTCCACTATGAGAGAATGAGGCTACATCTAACTTGCTGAAGGTATTCACCCCAGAGAGCAATTTGTGATCTGGAGGTTGTAGCAATGTGGGTGTCGGTTTCTTCTCCTAAGTAGCAAGTGATAGGATGAGAGGAAATGGCCTCAAGTTGCACCAGGGGAGGTTTAGATTGGGTATTAGGAAAAATTTCTTAGCCAAAAGGGTTGTCAGGCATTGGAACAGGCTGCCCAGGGAAGTGGTGGAGTCACCATCCCTGGAGGTATTTAAAAGACGTGTAGATGTGGTGCCTGGGGACATGGTTTAGTGGTGGACTTGGCAGTGCTAGGTTAACAGTTGGACTCAATGATCTTAAAGGTCTTTTCCAACCTAAACCATTCCACGATTCTGTGATCTGCAAGCCAAGTCGTGCAGAGTGCCTCATGTCCACCCAGCTTAAAGCTAGCTTCCTCTGGAGTAGACTAGACTTGTTCACACAATGTAACACTTAGCCTGAATTTCCTGTGGGTCCTATTTGGTATACCTCAGAACAAACAGTGAAAAAGGCCATTATTTTCTTCTTTTTTTTTGGTGTGGGGCTGGATTATTTTTTGCGGTTTGGAGGTTATAGTTTTGTTTTTGTTCTTTTCTGGCTCAAAGACCTTTAAATAATGTAAAGGCCTTATTGCACTGGTGATTTTTATAATATAAATCAAGACTGTGTTAGGTCTTTCTTAAACATTAACTGCTTGTTAGTGACCGGATTATGTTAACATGCTTGATTTTTTGAGCCCATTCATTCCTTTAAAATTAAACCAGTGGGTATTATTTGCTGTTCCTTGGTTCTAGACTATAGACTATAGGTCTTTGAGGCACAGACTTTCACTTATGTTCATGCAGTGCCTTACCGTTGAGGTCCTGCTCTACAATCATAATAATTGTTACAAATGGCAGTTAAAGCTAGTATCTGGGCTTGTTTATTCTGCTACAGGATTAATGTTATTGGCATTGTGGGAACAACTTTCAATTACAATCAGAGCCTGTGTGTTTTGTTCTTTACAAACAGCCCCAAACCTCACCACAGAGAGCCAATGCCTTCTTCCCTGACGGAAAGGTCCCTCCATCTCTCCCCAACAGGCAGAGACATATATACAAAGCCAAGGCTACAAAGGAATGAGCTGAAATAACTCTCTTGAGCTAAGCAGCCCCAGGTTAAGGAACAGGTGTTTCCAGGAATTCGGAATTTGGGAATGGAGGAAGAGGTGAGCTCATTTCCATGAAGAGAGCTTGCCCCAGGCAGTCCTGTAACTCACTGTTGAAGGCTTTCTCAGGGACTAGCCATCTGTCTAAGGCTGACCTATACACTGAATAAGTCAGTCTGCCACAGAGCCGTGTCTGTAGCTGTTGAGGCCTTGCTTGTACAACCCAAAATATATTGCTGCATCTGACTCATCTGATTCCTTTTCCATACAAAAAGTGAAATTTGAGTTTCCAGATCACTGAGGCCCAATAGTAGAAAAGACCATCATTATTTTTTATGTTGCCAAAGGCAGATAAATCTATTAAGCAACTCTTGAACACATGATTATGTTGCTATGTTTATTATATAACCTTACTTTATAGCATTGGGGATAATGTTAGATAGTTTTTATAGTTAATTCAATGATAGTACAATCACATTTTGGAGACAAATAAACGCTTAGTTTGCTCTAGAAACACAAATATTTCCTTTAGGGCACTTAGTAGTCTTTTCCTCTTACTGTCTTCATTGTCCTAGAAAAATGTAAGTTCCTCAGTCACTTAGAGCTGTGTTTTTCTATGGCTTTTTTTTTTAATTGTTGCTCATTATATAAATAATTAGCTATTCACTAGGCCACAGAGAAAAATTAAAGTAAGTGTAGGACCTGCTAGAAGAGGAGACACCCCAGCAGCGTTCATATCACCTAAACCTTGGCCTACTTCCATAAAGACTAGTTTTAGGTAATAATCTAAACTTCCTTTACTATCAGCAGAGAAAGATTCACAGCTCACACTAATCCTTAGATAGGTCTTAAGACTGCTTTTCTGACCTGACATTGACTATAGAAGGATCCTAGATGATGGTTTAAACAAAATGACTACTGTTTAGCTGTCTAAAACTAAGCCACATAAAACTTGCTTTTAAATTTTAGCTTGTGCCTTGAGGATAATTTCAGTGCCATACACAAAACAGAAAAGCTGTAATGTGGGAGACTGTAGGAAGAGCAATGGATTGCCAATATCTACAGGATTTGTGTTTCTGCTTCAATTCAAAGAGATAGTACATCAAAACCTTGGCTTCCCAGGTCCCAGAGAGGGCTTCAGCAGTAGGGTTACCAGAAGCAAGTATCACCACCTCTGCCATAAGGGGACTTTCTTGATTCTCTGGATGGAGCTCACACCAAAAAAATTTGTGTCAGGAATGCTGAACTAGACTATTACAGTGTCTCTTTTTCTCCTTTTTTCTCTTTTTTTTTCATTTTTTTCCTTCAGCAAAAAAATATTTGTTAAATTTAATCCAAGTTCAAATATTTTCCAATGCTCTAAGGTTTTACTTTTTGTTAGAAAAATGATCCATTAAAATACTTTCACCTAGCTCTGAAAACAAGTTTGCCAAATATATCTGAAAGAGGACCAAAAATACGTTCTGCCTTGGAGACTTTCCACTGTCCAAGTGAAAAAGTGGAGATAATATCTAAGATTGTATCTCTCTTCCCCTCCCCTTAGCAAAAATTATTTCCCCTTAGTCTGATGCAAACTGGTAACATTTTGGTGGTTTGTATTCTTTCTTACCTTTTGAACCATGGGCACTTTTAAAACCTTTTGATTCCCTTGTTTCTTGTCTGTGAAAGAGCTTGAATTACTATTCCCTATGACTTCTTCCTTGGACAAAAGACTTACTGGTGGCATATCTGCTAGATGGACTAAGATGCTGGACAGTGCTAACAGAAAGCAGAATCTGAACGCAAGTCAGTTTAATCATCCTCAGGAGAAGCAGACCATGCTTTGAGCCCTGCTCAGTGACCATTAGCTCAGCAATCCCAAATCTGGAATACCTTCTAAACTGTAGGCCTCCGTCCTAATGTTCTCATGATCCCACCATAATCCATCACAGCTAATTATATTAACTTTCTCTATTTCATGCCATATGCTTCACTATTTCTGTAAGAGTCAAGATTTCCAAAGGACAGTCTATTATTTAAGGTTGAATGTACTCAAATAATTTTTTTATTTTTATTTTATCATGATATCCCACTTAGCTTATCCATTTAATGATATAGTCACATTACCATCAGCAGATAACAAGAAAACTATTTTTCTCTGGCTTTTCCTTTGTTCTCCTTTTGTAAAACTCAGTTAAGCAGTGTTTTCCCTTTCATAGCTGAGAACCCTTCCAATGACACAGCTGAAGTTAAAACTAGTTGAAAGGGAGTGCAAGCTTTTGTTGGGATCTGGCTGGAAATCATTGCTTAGTGGAAGGAAAAAGTGTTCCTACTTTTTCCACAAACACTTTACAAGGCAAGGAACTTTAAAGAGGAATGACAGCAAAAACTATTGGAAGATTAATGAGGATCCCTGCAGCCTGGTCTTTTATGGATCACCAGCTTTTCTTTCATCAGCTATATTTACTCAGCAAGTAAATCTACTGCTAAAAAATATGAAAAGCTCTTCCACAAGCCTGCTTAAAGGTAAGAGACCCTAAACAAAAGAGTTAACAGCATTCTACCAACAAAGAAAGCCCTGAGGGCGGGGAGGGGGAAAAAACCCTTAGGGAAACCTTCATTTTGCCTGTCAATTAGTCATTTTGCTATTCACTGCCATGCAGCTCCTGAACTATCTTTTCTCACAAACGAAAAGAAAGCAACACAGGGTGGTTAATCATATTACTGCATTGATCTTTTATTAAGCAATACGCTGAACCTCTTGGATTGTTATTAAAACTAAAATGCATTTATGGCATACAGCATGTATATCTAGCCTTTTGGATCAAAGTGTCTCCTGGCACTGTCCCTGTCAACATTCCCCTCCCACGAGGGGAGTTGAGCCTAGCAAACTTCACATTTATCAGGGGAAACAAAACTGTGTGTATTATACATTTTTAATGACTCGTCTCAGTCCTGATGTTAACTTGTAATAAATAACACTTGTAACTTATTACGGCAAATGCAATTTGTAATGATACAAAATAGTCCATGGAAATAGCATTCTATTGACAGAATTTTCTCATGCGTTTTTGCTATATTCTTGATGACATGGTGGTGATTCACACTCTATTAAAAATGATCATTCAAAACAGACCACTCCTATTTCAGGCCAAAAGCCCTTTCCTGTGCTCTGCTCATCAGCAGTGAGGCTCCCCAACACGAGAAAAGCTCTCTAATCACTGTGGATCAAGACCAGCAGGTAAACTAAGCTCCTAGTAAAATTTTAGCAGGAAGCTAGTCCATCTGCTACATCTTTACTCAGAAACTAAGCAGGGCCACGGCGTGGCTGTAAGGAGGAAGCTGTGACCATTTACACTCTCTCCCATCCACACTCCTAATCGCGGAGGGGCTCAGCGATGGGGCTGCCAGGGCAGCCAGCACTAGCTCAGGTGGGAGACCAGGCCGCCGGGACTGGTTGCAGGAGTCAGTAAGTCCACCCTCTTCTAGGAGGGAGGAGATGCAAACCAGGTTGTGCCACTTGATTTCAGGAGTAAAGAATAGGCCATGGCCCATTTTATTTATCAGCGTGGATGTAGCTTTTGTTTGTTTTCTGCCGTATCTAAAAGCTACATATGTGTTTGGCGATGTTGCCTCATGTTTTAAATGACCTTTATACCTTTTTAGCCATTCTTTTTGCAGTATTTTCCCCATAATAATGCTCAATATACAATTAGAGTTGGTTAGGGTTTGGGGTTTTTTTTTTTGAAACAAACCTTCTTTATTAAAATTAATCAATAAGCAGATAAAGAATTTCTACCTAAGGTATTTCTCTGAAAAAAAAAAATAATCTGATTTTATTTTTCTAATTTCTCTTTGAAAGAAAACAAAATCCCACTGCCATAAAAACACTCAAATATAAAAATATTTTCATTTTTTTCTTTTGAGTTTTCCTACAGAAAATATGAGAAAACCAGAAATGTGCTATTTTCAGCACAAGATAAAGCTTCAATTTAATGCAGAATCATCAGCCAGGTGCCTTAGAAGACAGAAAAACCTGCAGAGTACCAGGTTCCCTGCAAATATACCACCATAAGATACAAAAGCAATATTTGTGCTTAGGTCCCATGGTCTGTTACAGAGGACAGGCTATGATACTACCAGAAAATCAGACAATATGAGATAATGAAACCCGCAGAGTTTATATCGCAACATTTCCAGTTACATCGTGTGGCTGGTGAGACTCATGTAAAAGCTGTGGCAGTTTAAACATTTTTTGCTGTTCAAAACGTGCAACAGAAGGCACAATCAGGGAATCTTCTGTATTTTCTTCAAAGGCACATCAGAGCATCTCTCTTCTCTAAACTGCCTTCAGCCCGCACCGTTCAGCACTGTATCCACAGATAGGCACAAGTGTGCATATGGGAGAAGAGTGGCAAACCAAGCACAGCCTACTAGTTACGCATCAAAATCAGCTGAAACCAGACATTCTCACAAGTTGATATCATGCTTTCCTATTATCCCAAGCTACCCTATAGGGCTGGTTTCATTTTGGTTTTGCTCCTAACTTTAGTCCTATTCATAGGCAAGAAATCCTTTAACATATGTTCATTGATGCTTTCAGTTTGAGGAAGCGAGCCTAAGAAATAATACAGGTAAAGATTCAAACAAACACAACTCAGCAGCTACTCATACAACCAGGCTGGGGGCAACACAGTTGAATGTGATCAAGTCTACTGAATTTCCAGGGTCTTGTAATTTTCTCTGTGTGTCTATAAGAAAGAAGCAATTTCTCCATCAATATTTTGGATGCGCTAATGTTTCCATCCCCAAAGACTTACTATCACAGACACCAGGTACTGGGCCAGCCCTGACAACTCACATGCTACTACTATGTAATACACACCTTCAGTCAAGGGAGGCTAATCAAAAAAGAGTAATTCAAATGCATCATATTCAAATGAACTCTGCAGTGAAAGAATGAACTAAATGACCTTTTTGATAATGTCTGCGATGTGAGTCATTAAGAGGCTGCTTAGGAGGAACATTGCTCAGTAATTCCTCTTCATTTCCACTGATTAGACTATTGGTTAACAATAGTCTGCAAACATTTAGGTATGTTTTGACTAATGAATCCCTGACTGCTTTTGTTAAAGTTTGGATGGATCAATAGTTTTCAGGCCAGAAGTGATGTGTGTGAACCTCACCCATGTTCTGAAGTTACTTCTATTAGTCAATATTGTCAGCAAGTGGCTGGTCACCTAAGTCCCACAGTATTGATTCTAGTCCACGACAGACACAGCTGAAGTAACAGAATAAAGGGAAATAATCCTCTCTTTAGGAATACTTATATGTGTTAAAATAATATGTAACTTCTGAAATCAGTAAGGATCTGCACAAATAACCTTTACATTTTTCACATATCTTATCTTCCAGTCTTAGAAATCATCAGCAATCACAAGTTAGCACACATTTACCTGTGAATGTTTATGAAAATTTACTGTTTGACCACTCTGCTTCTGGTTACCCCCCAAAAATACTGCAGACAGGCCTGTATTCCAATTTTAACTTTTACAGATGTTCAGTAAGTTTATATTCTTATTAAAATACCACTGGTTTAATGCCTGGAAAAGAAGAGAATACTTGCTAAAGAAAATTCTATTGAATACTTACTGGACTGTTCACTCGTCCCACTTCCCCTTATTACCATTTTATTTGCTTTCACCCCTTTCCAATTTAGTTTTTATAGTCTCGAATGATAACATCATATTTTAGATCGTTTCTACTGTCTTCAGCATGGCCAATGTTGTATAAAGACAAACAGCAAATGAGAAAAAAATAACACAACATAATTACTCTCCACCTGCAGAGAAACTGAAATATTAAGTAACTTACTCCTGAATAAAATAGATTTTTTTTCTGTTTGTCCACAATACCTTAAGCATCAACTGTTTAAATGAATGAAGCTATCAGCCTAGACTTTAGCTTTCACAAATACTGTTTCCTAAATAAAGCAAAACACAAGATCATACATTTTGTTCTTCACATCTTCTGTCTTCTACAAAAACAACGGGTTTGTAATTTTCAGCATGACAATAATAATAATGCCATCAATAACAATGCCATTGTATTTTTAGTATCTTCTTTCTGTGAGCATTCTTTTCTTTTTTACTACCTATTCAAATCTAGTTTTTTGGTAATTCAGCTTGAATTTTGGCTCTAGGGTTCCTATTTCTCATCAGCCAGCCAAGCTTGCCATACAAGAGGAAATGAGGGGTGTGTTTAGTGGAAGCACGTGCCATATCATTGTACGCATAAATCACGCGGGCCAGCCTCTTAGTCACCGAAGGAAGTGTCAGGTTCACTTGCAGTAGTTGGTAGGTTCATTTGCAAGTTGATTTGCTAGGTAGCAGGCAGTGATCTTTAGCATGTGCCTATTCCAAGGCTACTATTACGAAAAGAACACAATTTTTCAGCAGTAGTCGATGAAAGAGTATCTTATTCTTTTCTTATGAAAGCACACCCAGGACAGCCAGACTGTATCTCTGCTGGAACACTGTCTTTGCCTGCTAATAGACCAGGAATTTGTTAGATACATGAAGTGCAGATACCAGCATATGTCTACCTACTGGTCTTTCAAGGCTACCAGCTCTAGAGGTAACATGACTTTTGTCAACTTGAAGGTCTGGCCCTCTGAAGCTGGATTCCCCCATTTGGTACTGGCAAACTTCACCTTGATGGCAGATTTCAGTTCAGTCCAAACAACCTCTAACTGTCTTGTCAGTTTGAATGGCCTCAAAGTCTGTGCCTGTACTAGTAAATAAAACAGCACTGGGGAATGTTGCCAAACACTGATTGTTTGCGCTGTTAGAGCAGAATCTGACCAGACCAGCTAGCACTTTCCTAAAGGATTCCTGGGCATGGGCAGGTGCAAATCCCCACGGGCAGCCTGGATGTGGCTGCCTGATTTGGTGGTTCAGCCAGCTGAGGAGGGGGATACAGAAACTCCTCTGCCAGACAGCCAGTGCCAGACAAGAATCACAGACATGGATTACCAAGACAGACTTGGCCAAAGTGGCTAAAAACCACTGCCAGATCCCAGAAAACTGGGATCTCCTTATTGTGTTCTCCATATCATAGAATCATAGAATAGTTTGGGTTGGAAGGGACCTTTAAAGGTCTTCTAGTCCATCCCCTCTGCAATGAGCAAGGACATCTTCAACTAGATCAGGTTGCTCAAAGCCCCATCCAACCTGGCCTTGAACACTGCCAGGGATGGGGCATCTACCACCTCTCTGGGCAACCTGTCCCAGTGTTTCACCACCCCCATCGTAAAAAATGTCTTCCTTCTATCTAGTCTGAATCTACCCTTTCTTAGTTTAAAACCATTACCCCTTGTCCTATCAAAGGACACGTGTTGTGGGTAGTCCTGCCTCACAGGTAGGGAACAGTAGCAAAGAGCTACTGCATCACCTCTAACATCCTTGAGTAGTGAGTATGTACTCATGGGTCTCAAACCATGGTTCTGATCCTCTTCAAAATGCCCTGAAGGACTTCTCACCATCTCTGTCAGAGACTTCAAAAGCCTAACAGGTCGTCTACCTTCCTAAGCCATAATACTGAAGAACCACAGCACTTCTGAGCTTTACACTGGTTGGACTTTCTAGCAATACTTATTTTGCACCCTACAGAACAGCTTCAACTTTCAAAGGGGACATAGACGAAAAAAGTTAATTTAATCAAACCATCAAGAACTGCTAACCTTAGTTCAGATCATCAGTTCTGCAGAAGTAGTAGACTCTGTTTCAAAGCCCTATGCAATCCCAGTGACAGAACATGTTCTGGGCTAGCACAAATTTGGGTGAGCTGGAAAACAGGTGCCAAATCCCTAATTAGTAATGGAATTGGAAGAAACAACCCAAAGGGGTAACCCTGTTACAAGCTGAACTTACACTAAAATGGGTGAACCTTTCAAGGACAGGAAAAAAAAAAAAAGCGAGTTAGATCCTTTATGCCATTGAACCATAGTTCTCCTGATCTATTAAATTGTGTCCTTTTTTAAAGTTATACAAACAAAGAAGTCATACCAAACTTCTCACTTGTCCCTTTGCAGCCATCCAACTCAAAAAGGTAAAACAGATTTTCTTAAAGTTTTGTGAGAAAAATATGATCCCATAGTGAACAGTGTGAACACCAAATTTCATCCCAGACTTAATTTTTATAGCCCATTTATAAATCTTCGAAATATAGGTTTGTTACGGAAATACTGACAGACCCTTAGCAATAGGGGTATTATAGCAATGCTATAATAAGATTTGTCACTTATGATTAATTGAGGACAGTCTTAAAACATCTTTTCTAAAAGCATCTTCTTTCCATCTGCTTTATTTCCCATAGAGCCACATCATAAAAATAAGTTCCCCAATTTTGTCAAGTGCCAGAGACATTCTGCTTATTTACCCTTAATGATAATCCAAGCTTCTGACATGTAATAATTTCCTGTGTATCACTTCAATCAAACTGATTTTATTGAAAACCTACAAAAGCATGGTCTAGGAATCTGCAGTGTTTTTAATAATGTATTTCAAATTGCTATATTGTTTTTAAATCTGTGAAATAGAAATGGATTTAAAATAGATGTGTGCCTAATTACACGACAGAACTAAGAATACAAAACAAAAAAGAATGGTTAGCTGAAGACTATTTAAAAAAATGTTTCATTCTAAATGTTTCACTTAGTGCATTAATACCACTTTGCGAATGCAGTTCGTTTACTCTAGTGTAATTGAATTTGCTTGTTAATCTGTTTCCAAAAGGTGTTTAGAGATACAGCTGTACAAGCAAATGGAATCTTACAAAAATGAATATTGATGAAGATCCAGATTTTCTTATTCCCAAAGGAATGTTAAAATTTTACTCTAAATCTTTAAAAAGATTTTTTATCTTGCTTCTTGCGTATATTAGTGATGTGGGCTGCTTATTAATCAATGTTTAACAATGTAATTACAGCTGGTTTTAGTCTTACCAGATAACGCAGATTAATAAATGACCTGCAACTAGTGAAGTGTGTAGAAAGGGTAATGAATTCCTTCCATCAGCACATTAATTTATTAGTAATAAACAAAGAGTATGATGAATTAGAAGAATTTGTGGAGTTTCTGAATATTGCAATGAAATTTCCAGATGAAAGCATTTAATCATGCAGTTTTCATTCATTTATTTCACTTTGCGTGCTATACTGTGCTGGGGTTTGCTTTTCTGCGTTGCATTAAGCAGTCCATTGAAAGCTAGGTTTCCTGAGTTTTATATCAGTTCACATTGATTCAGCTCATACTGCTACACACCAATTTTACCTGTCGCTGAAGGTGGTGTAACTTTGATGTGAACTAATTAAATTCTTTCCGTATAGCAAAACAACTTAATGCAGCTGAGCAAAGCAGTGCTGAATTAGCCCTGTCTCTACACTGGCCCTAACTGTGTGGAATTCCTTTGGAGAATGATACGCAGTTGCAGCTAGAAAGAAGCAGTTACAGAAATAGCCTGATTAATGTGACCTAACTGTCAGTTAAGGGGGGTTATCACACATATCTGCGTGCTAGAGAGACATAACAGTTAATACCATAAGCAAATGTCATTTAAAAATAATCTTGTTATTTTAGCCTCCTTATGAACTCTTCCGGCTTTCCAACATTTGGATACAGACAGACACCTTTTGAAATCAAAGTTCCACCTTTCTGAGAATTGGATAATTCCCTATGAATAGCAAAACTGAAGGTGAGAAAAGAAGATAAGGCAAGGATAATACACCATACCCGACAGCATCATCAGAAATTACATCAAACGGTAACAAAACTGTTTAGGTGACTATCACAGCATCCAGAGTGATAACCCAGCACATCCCTCTGCACAGCACAGCAGCCTCCCCTTTTTGTGGCTTTTACTCCTGCTACGCCACCTCCTTGAGCTGTGTCTCTCCTCAGTTCAGCAGGGAGGAGGTGGAGGCAAGCTGTACTCTTCCTCTTCCCTCACTCCTCTAGTTTTTCCAGCACAGTCGTGAAACAGAGCCAGACAGTGAGCAAGTGAAGTCACGTAGATCTGCCATGCCCTTAGGTGAGCGAGGGTGCTTCCCAGGGACAGGCAGTACTATATCTCAATGAGGATGTGCAGAAGAAGGCAGTTCTAACATCTCCAATCCCACTGCAGGTTACTGTCTCAACTGCAGGGCACATTTCCTCAGGAACAAGTCCCAGCCTCCTAGCAAAGTCAAACTGGTGGGAAGCTAATGGGAGAAGAGGCGGAGAGCGAGCTCTCCACTCCCACAAAAACCTGCAGAATTTTTGTTCCCCCCAAAATCTAATATTATCCAGATACTTGATATTGTAGATTTTTTTTTATATATCTATATAAAGACGGTTTGAAAGATTTGAATGGTGTAACTTATCATAAGGTAGAAATCTTAGCAGGTGCATAAAGACACTAACTCCAGGGGCTCCCATCAGGTAAGGCTCAGGCTCACAGTGCTTAGCAATCAGAAGTGTGAGCAGAGGAGTATTAGAAGAGCTCAGAACCTACCGTGCTTTGACCAACATCCAGCCCTATTACCTATGTGCATCTAAATCCCCCACTGACTTCTGTGAGAACTGCATAGATGGAAGAATTGCAGCAGTGACTCTCAAAGTGACACCGTGACAGAAGCATATCGAGGGGGAACCTGAGGGCACGTCTAAAGGGAATTTGCAAGCAGAAATCACTGGGCCTGTACAAGCTATGCCTAAAAATATGCATGGATTTCAGTAGGTTAGGATATGCTGTAATGAATTACGTAACTGGCATGAATTCTTGCCAAAAAGCCCCAACTAGCATAACGTTGTTGCAATTATGTCAATTCACGGGAGATAAGGGACCGGCCCTCTGTACACAGTATTGCCTGCATGAAACTATATTATCTCTACATTCCATTTATCTATGACTCGAATTTATGAGGAAATTATGTATGTAGACACATACATATGCATATTTGACAAATAAATGTACTGAAAAGTCTCAGTCTGAACAGATACACTACAGTACTTGTTTTGAAAGAAAAGTAACTTAAATTAATCTCTTAGTGAATCTGAATTCAGATTAAGCTCTTGCCAGCTGACAGCAGTTACTCACAGGTACAGTAGAGGCAGTGCAGACTTAAAGCTATGTACTGATTTCAGCTGGAAGGAATGTGACGAACTATGTTATTTTGCTGAGCCTGATTAAGCACCTAAAATCTAGCTTAATTATGCTACAGCTGGTTATATGCAAGGCACATTATATGGCAGGACAAAGAGGCTGGAATAGCATTAAAGCCCTACAATCACTGTTTCTGTCTGAGAGAGGAAAGCCTTTGCATAGGCATGCCAGAAAACAGCCTCCAAAGCACTGTCTTGTAAATCATAGCAAGGGGCAAAGCTAGGGGCAAGCTGGGGGAAGGAAGAGTGGGTTGAGACAGAGCTGCAGAAATCAGACTGAAACTGGCCCTGCAGTGCACCAGGCAGCCTTAGGAGTGTGCCATAATTTTACAGGCCCCCAGAGCACTTTTGGATACACTGAGGAGATTTTCAGCTTACCAAATCAGAAGGACACGAAGGTGACTTAATGCTCGCTCAGCCTGCCATGCCCTTTGACTGTAAATTGTAAGAGGCACGCTATGGTTTGGTTGGGGGGGGGGGGGGGGGGGGGTTGTTGGTTTTGTGGTGTTTTTTGGTTTGTTTTTTTTTTTTTTTTTTTTTTTTTTTTTTTGTGTAGCAACATTCATTGAGAACTCTGTGCCCATTTTGGGGAAAAACAAACTCCCACTACCCATATGGGATGATTAGGAAGATGCATGTTAACACTGAAGGAGGAAAAAGTAGTGTGGAGTTTTTCTCCTAGAATTCAGGAAGCTGATTTCTGCTGAAATGTCCTTGGCAGATGCCCTGGTCTGGAAGACTAGCTTTTCTGTTTTTTTTTCTTAACAGTGGAAGTTCAATTAGGTAAGTTGATTTCTTACTGTGGGGCTTCCTACTGTAATAAAGCAGTTATAGAAATTTGCCTGGTAGTTTGTGTACTAATAAAATATGTGAAGAAAACACAAGCTCATGCTACCTCACAGACAGCATAAATCTGAATTCTTTGTTTTTAAGGTTCAGTCTGCCAGCTATACTAATTCTTTTCCTTTTATGTAATGTTATTTGATTATTTGGTTATATTTGAAAATGGGATAAAGAACAAAAATAAAAAGCAAAGAGAAATAGAAGATGTTGTTAATTCATTTATAACAGTTGCCTTTTATTTTAATGTTTTGGATCGCACTATTAAAAAGGGAAAAAATAATATTTCAAATAAAATGATACAAGATAGTCTGTTGAGTCTCCCCAAAGATGACTGTTAAGACCTAAATAATTACAGAGTGTGAGGTAGACATCTGTCAAGAATTACAGTCTGGCTATGAGAAGGAAAACAAAGTGCATTAACAAATAAATGGTTGATTTCATCATAAACCCAAGCAAATGATAGGATGCTCCAATATATGTACTATGAGTAGCACAGTTTAATATATTTATTATCTATTGTAGAAGTCATAAACAGGGATGTGGCAAAAGATTTTTCAGGTTAGCCGGGATTAAGAAAGGTTATGCAGTGGATTAGAAACCCTACCTCTAAGCAACTGGGCAACGCAGTGACAGATGAATTACTGTAGACAGCTGCCATGTTATTCACTAGAATGAAGAAGAGAAGAAAAAAAAAGAACTATTCAATCACATTGATGGGCTTTAAATTTATTGCAACCACTTAAGAAAAAAACCTAGACAGCACTGGCAACACTACAGCTGAGTGACAACTGCTTATTGTGCCACCATTAGGGAAAAAAAAAAACCCATAAACCATAACAAACAAAACAACCCCAAACAGACCCCCCCCCCCCAAACCTACACCAACAAAAAATTGGAAAAAAATCAAAGTTATGGTCTTAAAAAAAAATTTGATGTACAAAAAAGCACCCCCCACTGCATCAGTTAACTCTGCTTACTGCTTACAGTTCAAATCACCTCCTCAAGAAAAACATGTACAAAAGGACAAATAAAAGATTTCTTGAAATGAAGTGTTTTCCATCTGAAGGAGCTTTAAAGATACTTAGTGTTTACCTAAGAGTGTCACTCTCATTCAGCTGGAGTAGCACCTAACTCTCACCGAAATCAATGGAACCGCTTACAAGAGGAAAACATTGTCTGAACAGAGGCTTTAGGCAGGAGGCAACTAAGAAATTACTTGGTAAATGTACATGAAATAATAATAATACTTAAAAGAAAAGAACCTACTCAGTGGTGACTGGGGTGAAATTATCCATTTTGTGGTGCACATTATCATGGGGACAGAGATAGCTAATCTGGTTGCATGAAGGACAGAAAGGGTTTGGAGGCAGTGTTGCAATATTGTGGTTTATTTCTCAGTCTCCATTTACCGATCCAGGCAGGTGTTAGCTTGCCCTTTAGGGTCGAATGTAGCAAAACCTTTTTTCTTCATTATACAGTCATGTAGCTTAATTTTACAGAGGATTTGCATCATCCCTGCATTTGTATTACAAGTTTATTACTCTAGATAAACCAGAGTTGACTGTATAAAGACAGTTTGTTAGGTACTTCTATTAACCTTTGTCACACTACAGTAAATACTAAAGAAATCACATCCTGAAACTACAGTTGGCAAATTCAAGCCAAAAGTAAATGTGTTCTGAATAAAGCATTACTTACCTGTGAAACTCACTATCACATGAACTTCCGCATTTGAAGGAGATAAAATAAAGTATGTAAGGTCTGGTGATTTAGCATATCTGCTAAGCATCAACTATCTTAGGATAAAACAAACTTCCACAAATTAGTATGTGTATTATTTGTCAGAAATCTGGTTTACTTGCAGTGGATAACAAGAGATCAGTTTTGGGGGGAGGTAAATCTACAGACCAGGATTGAAGTGGCAGTATGTGTGCACGGAAACTTGACAGAGTATGAGAATATGTGAAAGATGGCAAAGAGGGAAATCTGCAGAGGGTTATACTCCTGAGGGATGCAATTCTTAAATTATTCTACTTCAAGGAACACCTTCTCCCCTACACTTTGGCAGCTTTCCTGTCAGCAGTGATGCTCCACATCACTGCGCTTCCTGGATCTAGAGGTGAAAGCACTGGAACTCCTGCCATTGCAATCTGTGGTTTATCTTTCAGAACTAAATAAGGGTTATTGCATCTGTTCTTTTACCCTTCCCCCTCCTACCTCCTACCACAGAAAGGAGACTGAGAGGAGAGATGCTTCCATGGTCTTTCACAGAACCATAAGGAAATTGAGAGATTGAGACTGACTGTAAGAGGAGGTAATATATGGAAACAGGAAATCTACTGGGTCTGATTTTTCACCTCAGCTGGGCTGAAAGAAGAATCCAGGACTGTCACAGATGGAAGTGATCAGATGTCACTTGTGCTGAGGAAGAACAGGAAGATACTAACCTCACTGGAGCATATTGCTAGAGTTTATCTACTACTTGCAGCTAATTAACTAAAATAAGAATTAGCTACCCTTATGATCAGGCTCTTCTGTGCACAATTTTTAGTATGACAAACATCCTAGGAAAATAGAAACTTTGAATCTTATGGAGTATTGAAGTCAACAATGTGCTTATGTGTGCGGTTACTTCTTCTTGCACCTGGGCACAAAGGCATTCCTTTAATTCATAGGTAAGCAATGGAAACTATCTCCTTTCAGAATATATCCAGATGCTATTGCAGGATGATGGCACTGGCTTGCCCTGCTCGGGCTTCCCTGGGGAAGGTCCACAGCACAATGAGATATACTAACAGACTCCGAGGAGTGATCAACACAGAGGCAGTATATTCTCCAAAGGCTCTTGTTCCTCAGTGAAACAGTTTTCAAATTCAGATTTGTCAGGGGAAGCAGTCTTACAGGACCCAGATGCAGCATATTTTTGGACCCTGTACAACTCTCTGCCACCGTTCCTTGGGAAAGGCAGAGGCATTTCATGTTCACCTATATCTTTAACGTGAATTTAATTTGTATTGTTCTCTAGAACGTATTTAATTTCTATTAAATGGCAAGATGACACACCACCTTACCTCTATTTGTGGACAGTGTTTTTCAAGTGTATTGAAAATGCATAGATCTGGAAAACAGAATCTAAGTATCTATTTAGCACAGCGTATAACTTTAAATCCCCCAAGAGAAAATTTGTCAGTGAATTGTTATTACCATTCTGATGTACGTGAAGACTTTAAAATGTGAAGCTTTATAGCACTATTTTTGATTTGTGCTAACTAAAATAGTTTAGAAAAAAAACACCAAACAAAAACAAACTGAAATTTCAACTATAGGAAGGACTTTTTATATGAGCATGCTTTTCAAACAAGCCAGTCCCAATTCTCTGTGATTTCTTTATGAACCAGTAATATTTATTTAATGCATTACCTTCTTTACTATAATAGAGCTACTCTGACTTACAAATCCACCAGAAGAGCTGAAATTGACACTGTATGGAAAATTTATCTCTGGTCCAGATTAGGAATGTAGGTGCCATTACATCTAGAAGACTAAATGCAAAGTCTCATATAATGATTTCTTATACATCTATTACTTAAATGTCATGAACTCACTGCATTTTTATATTAAAGATTCTACAAAAAGGCGACAAAAATTGTACAAAAATGTGTACTGCATATTTCATAGAAAATCTTGTGTACAGGTAAAGGATTGCTTAGATTATGACCACAAATGATCAAATTCAGGGTTTAAAATATCTTCTGCTATTACTTAAGCCTAATTTCTACTTTTACTACTGTAAAACACAGTTCAAATGTTTTTCGTCAAAACCAGTTTTAAGGATCATTCTTGTATGGACAGAACCAAGACTCAGTATCATTTTCATTGACTATGTCTGAGGCTAACCTTCAACATCTTTTTGTAGCTATTGGAATTTTGCTTCAGCCCTGCACAGAGTAGCCAAGAAAGAATATTTGAATCCTGCAAAAAGGGAATATGTAATACAGTTACATAATTTTAAGTATCCTTGGATGTGTACAGACCCTATACACATATTATACACATACAGTATTAGATAGTAAAATATAGCACAATGCAGCCTGTATAAATGCAGGTGATGATGAAAACAAGTGTCTGGCCTAATACTATATGCAGGACATGGATATATCTTATTACCATTTAAGCTTTTCTGTCAATTTGTTCATTTAGTAAGTTTCTGCGTTTTTATGAACATAGTAATTCAAAGTCTTGATACAAATCACTTTTTTCTTAAAATGCATTCTGTAGGTTAAAAATTGTTCTTTTGGGTTAATGATGTTGTAGTGAAATACCTGCACTTCGTGCTAGGAAATCGTAGAGGACTAACTATGTTAAGGACTTCCTACATCTGCTTTAATCACTGTTAGAACGTATGCCACATGAAACCTCGCTTTATGAAAATTTGCAAGGAAGTTACAAAATACCTTCATGTAAGTATTTAAAACAAATTAGTCTTTTTAAAAAAAGATAAGCAAACTCACTGTTCTGTACAGCTCCCCTTTCTGCGTACGCACGTACGAGGATGGGAATGACAGATGAGAGAGGACGAGAGAATCAAGAGCGCGTACTTTGCCTACACTCATCATGGTATCCAGAGTATCAGAAGAGCATTCTGAATAAAACGCAAATACTGTCATATTCTATGATGTGAGCATTAATTATTCAGCAAGTGAAAGGAATACAGTGCATTTTTGAGGCTACCTCCACACTGTTCTCAGAAGTAAGGAGGAGACCAGAGGGAAAGTGCTCTCAAAGCCCGGAGTATGGTGGCTGTTTACCCGACAGTGCTGAGCATATTCTTATCATTAATTCTAATTTTGCCTTATGTACCGAAAGGTCCCACAAACACCACCCCCCACCCCCCCCGTTTAAATTTCCGTTTATGGCATAACATTTTCTGTATCGGCGTCCCCATTTGCGCGAGGATTGTTTCAGATCCTCGCAGAATCTTGCCACCGAACTGCAATTACACCCCCTGCGCTTCGCCGTCTTCGCCTGCTTCCAAGACAATCATCACTTATTCCGCTTACATCGCATTTCTAGCCTCCGAAAGGACGCGGCGATGCACTTTTAACGGAGCGGGACGAAGCAGCAGCCCCGGGAAGGTGCGCGGGGCAGAGTTAGAGGCAGGGGCCGGGCGGGGGCTCCGCGGGGCAGGGCGGAGAGAGCGCGGAGCGCGGAGCGGGACCACCGCCTCCCGCCGCGGGGGCTGCGCGGCCCCGGCCCCGGCCCGGGAGCGGAGGGCAGCGGAGGGCAGCGCTCCCACCGAGGCCGCCGGAGGCACCGCGCCCGTCGCAGAAGCCCCCGCTCCGCAGCCTGGCGGAGGGAACGGTAAGTTTTTGCGCCGCTCTGGTGTTTCACTCGTTGAAGGATGCAAGGGTGGGTTTGGGGAAGGGAAAACGGAGGGCTGGGGGCATAGCGGGTCCCCGGGAAAAGCCCTCCCGGCCCGCAGGGTGAGCGCTGACAAAAGAGATTTGGCAAGTTCCTCTCTCCCTCGGGTTTTGCTTTTTTTTTTTTTTTTTCCTTCCCTTCTTCCTCCCCTTCCTATTTAAATTGCCTCATTGTTAGCGGATTACCCTCGCTTCAGGTTACACCCGACGGGGAGGGGGGGAAGCAACCGCCTCTTCCCCCCCCCCCCCCCCCATTAAGATCTGTATTGTCATTAACCTGTTCTTCGCGTTGGGGGGAAACGGGAGGCGCGGGACGGAAGACCCCGGTAACACAAAGGGAAGGGAGCCCGGGCGATGTCAGCCCCGAGGAACTTGACTTTTGGCTGAGGGCACTCTCGGGCCACCGTCCCGCAGCTCCTGCCGAAGTTTCCCCTTCGGTGGGCGGCAGCCCAGGTGCGCTGGAGGAAGGCCAGGTAAGGAAGAGGGAGGGCAAAGAGAAGGGAGAGACGGAGGAGGAGGATCGGAACAGGAGGGAGCAACATCAGCTAAAGAACAAAGGCAGATGCGGCAGGGGAGAGAGCCGGAGAAGCCGGGGGACCGACCGCCGCTCGCTCGGAGGAGAAGCCGTCCGGCCGCCTACCGGGCGTGCGGGGCAGCCCCCCGGGCGCCGTCCCGGGCCCGCCGCCCCCGCGCCCCGCTCGGCCCCTCCGTCCCGCCGCCGTCGCCCCGCGCGCAGCCCGCGGCTCCCCGGCACGGCCGGCAACCCGACACCGCCGCACGCTCATTGGGCGGCACCGCCGACCCCGCCCCCCCGGCCGCGACGACTCAGGGGCCGGCTCGGCCCGCCGGGCGCCGAGAGTCGCTGCTGTTTGGCCGACGGCGGCCGTCAGTCAGGTTGAGGGACGGGCCGCCCTGCCGCTGCGGGCCCGCCCCCTCGCCCTAATTGATATTATCGGAGCGCGGCGCGGGCGGCCGGGCTGCAGTCGGGGCTGGCGGGCGGCCGGCCCGGTGCGGGAGCCGGGCAGCGGCGCGGAGGAGGAGGAGGCGGAGGAGGAGGAGAAGGAGGAGGAGGAGGAGGAGGAGGAGAAGAAGAGGAAGAAGAAGAAGAAGAAGAAGAAAGGCAGCCGGGAGGGAGGGAGCGCCGAGCCAGAGACTAGCAGAGCAAATTCTCCACCGTCCTCTAGCACCCACCAAGCGGCGGCAGCGGCAGTGTCTAGAAATATATAGCTAGAAATATAAAATCACCCCGCTCCTGCACCATGGTTTTCCAAAGTAGGCTCCCTTCTTGGATTATTTTGTGCTCCGTCTGGCTGTTCCGCTTTGCACACACGGGGGAAGCACAGGCTGCGAAAGAAGGTAAGGTGATGCGGAAAACAAAACTTTGGGCTTATTTATTGCTTTTGCACACGAAGTCTGTGGGGTGGCTTAGCGGAGGACCTGCCTGCCACTGCGAGCTGCTTGTCAGCCCACCCTTAAGAAAAAAAAAAAAAAAGACATTTTTTTTTAGTTGAGGTGGGAGGGAGGAAAGAGCAAGGCGTTCACCGGGGGTGTGCGTGTGTACGTGTGAGAGACCGGGACAACTGCCTTTGCTCGCAGGAATGAGGTTTGCGAGGCATTTGCACGTGATGGAAAGGCATGGGCTGGGGAGGCAGCCCCCGGCCCGGGGATCCGTGCGGGAGAGCCTCGCTCTCCGCTGGCAGCCTTCATCCTCCCGGCGAGGTGCAGGGAGGGCGGCTTACCTCGCCGCTCCGCGGGCGGGGGCTGCAGGGGCTGAGGGCCGAGTTTCGGGGCTCGGGACGTTCCGTGGAAGGCGCGGCGGGGCAGGGCACGGCCCGGCGGGGCCGGGGCCGCGGGGCAGCTCCCCGCCACTACCCACCGGGGGCCTGCAGCGC
Source organism: Aquila chrysaetos chrysaetos (assembly GCF_900496995.4). NCBI lineage: Eukaryota > Metazoa > Chordata > Aves > Accipitriformes > Accipitridae > Aquila > Aquila chrysaetos. The sequence goes on from NC_044005.1 coordinate 68,330,504, forward strand.
TCCGGCCCCGCGGGGCCGTGCACAGCCCGCGGGAAGGAGCCTCGGGGTGCAGTTTTGCAGCTCCCGGCCACGCAGGCTGGGCACGCATATAGAGGGTACGTACAGCCTGGCGTCGTGTGCCTGCAACAACGAATGCGCTCTCCCCCGGCGTCGCTGGAGAGAGAGGTTTAGGGATGGATGTTTTGCACCATCTGCGTATCACAACGGGGCATCCCGATTCCCATCGATCCGACACTGGTATCTGTGTAAAGCGAACCCCGGACATTTGTTTCCCCCGCGCGAGGAGAGAAAACGGGCAGTTTTCTATCAGAGGCTGATGGAGGTGTATAAAATCAATTCACAAAGTCCGTCTGGGAATCTCTTTTCTCACGCTGAGAAAATCCGAAATGATTTAAAAGAGCGCCCATCTCGCGTTTGACAGCCAAAGGCGAAGGTCCGTCTCCATCTTCGGGCGGGGGGTGGGGGGGACGGGACAGGGAAGGGGGAGTGAGGGGCTTTTTCGGTGTCTCCGCATATGTATGCGTTTGGGGGTTTCCCCCCTCAGCTGGACACGTCAATATTTTTCATCAAACCGTTGGCATGCGGTGAAATACCATTTCGAGCTTGTAACTGGAGCTTAAAAAAATCCCTCAATTAAAATGTCCTCTGCCCTTAAGAGAAGGCGGCGATGGCGAGGTTAGAGAGGGAAAGAGGAGAGAGCCTTCCCTTAGCCGCTGCTTTCGAAAGTTTATTTGGAGGGGCTGTAAAGCACGGAGACCCCCGCGCGGGGAGTACTAACGCGTGGCCGTGGGGAGAAGGGCCGGGCGGGCAGGCAGGGGGGCAGGCAGGGAGGGAGGGTGCGGGCTGCCTGCCCCGCTCTGCCCTGCAGATTGCGCCGCGATCGGGGCTGCGCCGGTGCCTCCCGGCGGTAGTCTGCCCCGAGTTTCTGTGTGTAATACGTGTATGGATGTGTATATATATATATATGCATCTGTACATATAAGCGTGTGTGGATAATGTGTGTATGTTTGGGGAAAATCAGCCTAGCCAAAGGAGGGTCAGGAGGGGGCGAGCGGCAGACAGGGATTCATAGCGGCTACCTGCTGCAAGCGCAGAAAACTCCCGCGGAAGAAAGAGCCAGGGGAAAAAAAAAAAAAAAAAAAAGTAACTTTGCAGCTTCACCCCCGGCCTCGCCGAAGGGCCGGTGGCGGCAGCAGCCCCGCGTGGTTTCCCCCCGCTCCCCGCTGGGTACGGAAGAGGGATGGGGGGGTGAGAGGCTGAAAAGTTTTCAGTTTCCTTTCGGTAGCTAAATAAAAGCCGCCGTGAGATGCTGGAGAGGAGCGGGGCAGGGTCCGCCTGGCTCTCCAAGCGAGGCGGGGGGAACCGCGTTACCTGCGGAGCCCTCTGCCAGCGCCGCGGCCGGGACCCCCGGGGGGGGGGCAGGTCCTGTCCCTCCGCCCCGTGGCTGCGAGACCTCGGGGCTCCGTCCCGGGCGCTCCCCCCGCCAAACGGGCGGCTGCCGGGCCGGGATGGGGGGGGCTGTGTGTGGGGACGCGGCGGGGGGCGACCGCGGTACCGGTACTCCGCCGCTGCTCGGCCGCCGAGCCCCGCTGCCCAGCGCGGAAGCGCGGCCGCCTGCGCGCAGCCCCGCGCAGCGCCCGGGCTGGACGCGGGGCTGCGGCTCCCCCCGCTGCGCGGAGCCCCTTCCTTCCCCGCGGAGCCCCTCGCCGGTTTTACGCCTCCTTTTCGCTCGCTGCGCCCCCGCGGAGGCCCCGCGGCCGGGTGTGCTCGGGGCGCGGGAGGCTGCGCGGCCCCGCGCGGCTGCCGGCGGGGTGCGCGGAGCTCGGCGCCGTCCTCCCGCCTCGGGTCCCGGCGCTGCGCAGCCCGGGGTGGGCGCGGCGCGGCAGCCGCGGAGCCGGCGGAGAGCTCTTCCCCGGCAAGTTTCGGTGCCGCAGGGAAACGGCGCGTTGTGTTTGCAGGGGGTGTTGGCAGCGCAGGGTCTGAGGTTGGTTTGTTCGCTTGCTGTCTTTTTCTTCCTGGGATGTTGCTCCGGGATGGAGAACTGCTGCCAAGTAAAGAGTGTAATGAATTGCAGCCGTGGGACCTTGTGCTGGTGCTGAAATGGTTAAGTTTCTCGTGGTACCTCTTTTTCCAGGACCATTATAAATGTTCTTGTTTAACAAACCGCCCCATACACCACCTGCTTTTCTATAGAAAGTGTTACAAAGTAAAGCCCCTTGAATCCACGCTTAACGAAATAAGCACATAATCTTTCTGGAGAGAGACTATCAAACTTCCTCAATGAGTAGTTCCACTTTATTACTGAAATACAGGCCTGGAATCTACCGTTTTGTGTTCAGCTAACGTTCCAGATATTACTGTATGAACCCTCGAATAACTTTTTTAGTCACTTCATCTTTCTAGTAATTCACTGAAATTTTGTGTTATATTCTACTAGGAGAAAGGGCCGAAGCCAGAATTATAACCGTTTCCAAAAGACCTGACAAAAAAAGTCGCTTCAGGTTACAGCCTTAAATCATGCATTGCAATATCAGTACTTGAATGCTGCGCAGAAAGTTATAAATAGCGTTATAGCTAAAAATATACTGAATAGATTTAAATTAGAAATGTTACTTTTTATTTAATCAAATACAAGTATGAAGTTAAATGTGCAGCTGCTTTGAAGAAGGAATCTTCAAAGTGTACCAAACCTAGATATATGGTTGATCACTCTACAGCTTTGGCAGTTTGAAAGAAGGTATTACGGTAAATTACTTCACTTTGGGGGTTTTTTTGGACATCTCAGGTTAACGTATGTACCGTTTGAAAGTCTTACAGAAACTTACAATAATATGCTAAGAAAGAAGCTTATAGCTATAATTGAAATATAAGACACATATAGAAATGTATGTTTGGAGGTACCAGAACATCAGTAATATAACCTCCAGTATGTACTGTAAAACATGTAAGAGTTGTTTTATTAGGTGGTGATTAACCACTTTTGGAGACGGGGTTACATTTAGCTGAAAATAATTGCAGTGCTACTAGAACTGATGTCTTTTTGCATAGAAGTGTCACTGGGGTATAATGACATGAAGATTTTAGTAAGCCATTACCATAAAGCGAATTAGTCTGATTTTGTGTATGTAGTGTTTTGTGTATGCAAAGTGTGAGGTAATTGCAGAGTCTTTATTTTCTGTATTCCTGGTTGTCATTTGTTTATCGAATTACTGCTTTGTCACTGAAGGGACGTTATTTTTTTTTTTCAAACTCAGAAAGACCATTGCTTTTGCAGTGCAACTCCCGGTAGGGTATAGACTAGTCCTGTCTAAATCAGTTTGGAAAACTGTTGAAATGTTGGTGTGTATTTGTTTGTTTTAAAGTCATTGTAATAACCAGCATATGGGAAATGTCCTTCTTATGACAAAGGAGATGAAGGGAGCATGCATCTTAATGACTGATTAGTAACACTGTAGAACACTAAGAAAAACAATACACTTTGATTTAAGCAGTGAAATTGTTGAGATTAATGTATATCTGCTTATATGCGGATGGTACATAATCATTTAATCATCTGTTTATGAGTAAATGCATAATTGTGGTTGCAGATAATTTTTTTAATAATATGAAGAGAAATATTAATTTGTACAAAAATTGTATTATTTTTATAACTTCTTTTTATTCAGACTTTGTTCTTTAGTTTTATGTTTCCACTTACCATATTTAACAAACAGTGGAAATTCTTTTTTTTTTTTTTTTTTTCTTTTTTAGTAATATTGCTGGACTCTAAAGCACAACAGACAGAGTTGGAATGGATTTCCTCTCCTCCCAATGGGGTAAGTACTCCAGGCAAAAATTAAGTTCCTAAAGATGAGTAGTTACTGTACCAAAGCAATTGAAAGACTTGCTTTAAACTAGCTGCCCCTCATATTCCTCTCAGTAATCGTACCAAGTGTTTACAGCTTTTTCATTTTTCGAATGGAAAGAAGAGTACTTCAGGTTACAGTGTACAAATGTACAAGCTAATTAAAAGGAAGAGTCTGTTTAGAAACTCACCTAAATGTTCTTGGTAGGTTTATGTTTTGTGGTGTAATCCTTTGTGCTGTACCAGAAAGCTCTGTATATTTATAACATGGCATTTTAAATCACTTTTTCCTTCTTCCTTTAGCAACAGCAGATTTACTTCTGTGTGGAAACTTTCTAAAAATATGTTTTTCATTTTCTGTATAATGGGTGATCATAAATTTGTTTACGATGTTTTCTTTGTAATTGAATGGAACAGATTGAAGTGCTCTAAAATAAAAACATTTATACTGCAGATGTGTTTGAAATGACATTCCAAACTTGAAACATCCCCAAGTCTTGAGGAGCTTGATATCTGGAACTAGGCATGAATTATGTGGTTAAGGCCACCTCTAGCTTGCTTACAAATTAATCCCATGGTACTCCATGAAATGTACCACTGTAAAGCACATCATTATAAAAATTGAGAAGTTTCGAAACATTGGTGTTGTTGTCTTATTTATTATATACGTAACATTGAGAAATGCTGCTTTCAGTCTGAATTAAAAGTGGTGTAAAACCCCTTCTTCCTCAAGCCTTGAGGAAGAACATTTTCAGAAAGATATAATGGGTATATTGTCCTACCTTAGCTCGGTCCTGCCTTAACTTAGTCTGAAAAATCATAAATTAAATGGACAGTTCTTACTCATGGAAGCAGTCTTGCTGAATCCATTGCGACTTCTTGCATGAGCAAGGACTTGGGGGATCAGGCCCTTAATCTTTAGCGCATTAAGAAATCTGGAGCCAGAAGACCGTGAAATGTGAGTGGGGATATAAAAGTGTAACAAATCCTTTAAATAAGAAGAATGAAAATCTGAAAGTGTCTTTCTTTAAAAGCAAGATCGTAAAATCAATACAAGCATAAACTGGAAACGAATCTGAGGACTTCAGAAAGAATGTAATGCGAGCTCAACGCATATGATGGCTAATAACCTCGGCATTAGCGTTTTGCACTGATTGAAGCCTTTACCAGAGGTGTTTGAAAGATTAGCTTGGTGGCAATTATATTAGGCTAACCTGTAGATAATGAAGGACGTGTCAACACGTTACACATGTCAGCATACTGAAAGACGAAAGTAGAGTCAAATTCAACAAATAGTAAAAGGCAACTTTCAGAGGTAGAAGCCAACTTCAATGAGGATTTAAAAGTGAATCAAAACTAATGGCTAGATTCATGTGTGTGAAAATGCTCAGAAATAGTTGCCTGTAAAATAACATAAAAGTACAATTTTAATAATGTAAGTTTGAAAAAAAATGTTTTTCTAGTTTTCATTACTGAATTTTCTGCTATGCAATAAAGACTTCATGGGAGTAAACACAGAAAGTCTTCTTCTTGAGAGAAATTACAGCATCATCACACTACGGAATATATCAGCCAGACACTCGTTAAATGCCTCATTCAGCCGCAAATGTTACATCTAACAATGATCTCAAACAATGTTAAGATAACTAAGAAGTTAAACCACCATATATTGAAACCAATAGAACAGGGCGCATTGAAGTGGAATTGTTATGTATATCACCATATGTTGCAGCAGGACAAAGAAAAGTTGAATTTTCTTGCTGTAAAAGCTATCACGGAATTGATCACTTTAAAGAGACTTTAATGAAACGTGACCTCAGATGGCATAGGTGAAAACATCCTGAAATACCGATGTATTTTTTTCCCCACAGAGAAGCAGGTACACCTCCAGTGGACTACTTGAAATAATAGCTCTGTGATTACACAATTGAATCATGTCGTATTTCCTTAATTTTTTAGGAAAACCATACTCCATGGCTTTGGGAAAATATGGAAAGATAGACTTCAGTGTTTAATGCTAGGGATAACGTGAAGTAGGACTTCTTATCTGAATTTAGTGTTTTGTATTTCCTGGACTATAGCATATGAATCTCTCTGATACTAGCTAGTCTCAGGTAGTGGGCTTTTGACTCCAAGAAGGCTCATTTGTGTTGTATTACGAAAAACGGTTTGATTTTGTTAAATGTATTTTGTTTGGTTTTGTTTTGCTTTCTGTTTGTTTGTTTGTTTTTTTTTTTTTTTTTTTTTTTTTTTTGGGGGGGGGGGGGGATGGTGGGGAATTGTTTTGACAGAGCAGTCCACATCAAAACCGGAGGAGTCAGATTCTGTTGTGTGGTGCATTAGAGTTACTTTCACTTCAAAGATACGATACGTTGTCTAACTGGAATATCTCATTGCAGAATCTGGCTTGGTGTTTTGAGGGAGGACAGCTTACGCAAGATAAAAAATAAAACAAACAAAACCACCAAACCAACTCAAAAAACCCCAAGCCAACGCTACCTGATGTGAAATGGAGAATATAAATATCAGTAAAATTTTAGGCTTCATGCCTTTTTCATCATCTTTGTGGGGTTTTTTAATTGTGTTTTCTCTTTTTTTTTTTTTCTTTTTCAATGTGGCAAAGCCAAAAGTCTCAGTCCAGGGCCCCGTTTTTTTCTTTTCCTTGTTTGTACTAGTTCTTATAGAGGGGGAAAAGATCTTATTCAAATCTAATAAATCTATTATGAAGATAGACTTCCTTCTGTTCTGACATTAATACAGTTCCATATGCAATCAGTTCAGTTAACTCCATGAGCATTTAATAATATATTTCAATCATTTAATGCCATATGCATATATAATACCATACGTACCACATCTATATTAACTGTAGGTCTTTGAAATGCACTTTGATATTTGCAACTTCTGTGCATTTCAGCATCTGCAGCCTTGATATATTTTGTGGTGATAACTTCCAGCATCAGTTCAGCCACATCTGCTTTTTCTTGGAGCAGTATACCAACATTAAAATGATCTCATTTGCTGTCAAATAGGCTTGCAAAGTACTGTATACTGCATGGCTGCTGGTCTGGGAAACCAATGCCTTCCACGCTTGGTTACCGGTGTCAGGAATGTCTGTGGGAGCTCCATCCTGCAGAGGTGCCGGGTATGCTAGTCCCACAAAGCACTTAAGCACATGCTTACCATTAAGCTCATAAGTACTGTCATTGATCTTAAGCGTGATCTTAAGTGCATTATTGACACCGGGCCAGAGGGCTAAGTGCCATACGGAGAAGTTGTGGTTCCCTATGTCATTGGGTGAGGATAGCTCAACTCCCTCCCCCACCTAATTTATTACAGCTGTGGTTTCTGCAGTGAATTAAATGTTACAAGAAATGTGAAAAAAGGTGAGAGGCAGATATTGTTTTGGTTACACCTGGGCGGATCTGCCTGGCTGATTTCAGTGGAAGGTTTGCCATTGCCGGAGGTGCAATTTCCCACGCCACCAAAGGCAGTTAAAGACTACGGGGCTGTTGGAGCCTTACCAGTTTGTTACATAGTTGGTATCCTGAAGAGGGAACAACAACAAAAACCAGGCTTTGAACCAGTGAACTTTCAGTCATGTGGGTTGTTCTTAATTACGTATGTAATCTCATGGTTCATTTGAACTCCCAACTAAATGAAGTTTGCTCCTTTTAACATGGATGCAGCCACTGAACCAAATGTGAGGTGAGGAGCTCCTGCTTACCTTCTTTGGTTTGTAAGTAGAACAGGAGGTGGACTGAACAAAAAGGGGACAACCAAAATGTTTTCTTGCTTTCAGATTTTTAATTCTGTCCCTTTTCTCTTGCCCTCTCTCTCTATGCCACTTCCATCATGTAGCAGTGTAAATCGTCTGACTCACAAGTCTCAGGACCCGGTCCCATGCTTTCTGTACAACTGAAAGTTCCACTGGAAGTTTTATGTACACAAGTTTTATGTACTGTAACATTAGGCAATTTCAGTTTCTAAGACTTCACTGATTTTAGGTTTCTCTGGAAGCAGAGCTGCCTCCCTCCTTCTGGTCTCTGCTTATCCAAAACTGTCATGACCTTAATGAAAAGTGGGAGAGCCTAGTGCGTAATCAGAATTTGGTATGCTGAACAGCCTTCTCTGGAGCTTCCTCTTTACAACTGTGCCCATGATGAGACAATGATTTTTCAAAGTTATTTATATGTGGGAAAGACATGGAGGAAGAGAGAGCCTGCAGCTGCGTTAATGTGTATTTTCTTCATTTGGGTTCTTAACAGTATTTTAACAATAACCTACTTTTTATGAAACCATACTGTTAAAAAGGAGGGGGACTTGAGTTGTGTGAAGCCTTTTAAAATACACAGTAGTTACATCTGGTGGCATACTTGTTTTGTATTACTAACTGTTTGTTATTGTTTTAGTGGGAAGAAATTAGTGGACTGGATGAAAACTACACTCCTATACGAACATACCAGGTATGCCAGGTGATGGAATCAAACCAAAACAACTGGCTTCGGACTAACTGGATTGCAAAAAGCAATGCACAAAGGATTTTTGTAGAACTGAAATTCACTCTGAGGGATTGTAACAGTCTTCCTGGAGTTCTGGGGACTTGTAAAGAAACTTTTAACTTGTATTATTATGAAACAGACTACGACACTGGCAGGAATATCCGAGAAAACCAATATGTAAAAATAGACACTATTGCAGCAGATGAAAGTTTTACCCAGGGTGATCTTGGGGAGAGAAAAATGAAACTTAACACAGAGGTGAGAGAAATTGGACCTTTGTCCAAAAAAGGATTCTATCTTGCATTTCAGGATGTAGGGGCCTGCATTGCTTTGGTCTCTGTCAAAGTCTACTACAAGAAGTGCTGGTCCATCATTGAGAACTTAGCTATTTTTCCTGACACAGTGACTGGCTCAGAGTTTTCCTCTTTAGTTGAAGTACGAGGAACTTGCGTCAGCAGTGCGGAGGAGGAGGCGGAGAACTCGCCGAAAATGCACTGTAGCGCGGAGGGAGAATGGTTAGTGCCTATTGGAAAATGTATCTGCAAAGCAGGATACCAGCAAAAAGGAGACACGTGTGAACGTAAGTAAACATACAACTTGCTGTAATATGTATACTATAGGTCAGGTTCTACCAGCTTTTTTTTTTTTTTTTTTTTTTTTTTTTTTTTTTTTGCAAGAGAAATACGTCATCAGTCTGCTTTCAAAGTTTTTGGATCTTCAAGCTGTAAACTTCAAGCTGACTAACCTAAAGCAGTCAGCCCTTCTGGATATGGAAATCAGCGGTTGCATACTGTGTTTTTAAATTTAAACAAGAAAAGTTAAAAGTTGTATAAAGTATAAATCTAGAGTCAGGACTAACATTTTAAACCAGTTAAGGTGATGTTCCTTGTACCTCTTGGTAACGCAGAGCAAATCATACCTATCACAGAACATTGTATCAATAGTCTTGGACATAAGTAGTTAAACAGTTTGTTCTTTCGTATGATCTGTGACAGAATTATAAGGAAACTAAAACAGGGGGTGAACTTGGAATGAGGTGTGGTTAGTAATGGGAAGAATACACACACAAAAACTGAGTTAGAGTTTTGTGTCAAATGTATAAAATTTCAAACACAAGATACATCTTTCAGACAGAGTATCAAGTTTTCAGAAGAAAGTATGTTTTCCTTTCTACAGTATCTTTTTGCATAAAGCTAACTCTAAACTTTTGGCTTACAGTGGGATCATGGTGATTAGTTTAAAATACTAGCACATCAGAGACTACTAAATTGTACTTTCTAATTCAGAGTCATTCAGTTATCCATATTCTTAGAATGATACCTACCCTTAGCATTGCTTTCACTGGGGCTACATGTGTAAGATATTTCTGCTTAGCGTGAGAAAGGATATTTCATTGTCTTTCCTTACAGTAAAATCAAGAGAATAGGCAGTTTGTTTGAAGACGGGTATTTTCATGTACATTTAACACAAGGTCTGTCATCTTTATCGTAAGATAACACAAGGAGTTACATATCACCATATTTTTGTTGTAAGATAGGCAGACATTTGTTGGTGAGAAATGTTGTAAGTCAAAAACTGGAAAAAAACCCCACAAATCTGTGAAGAGGAGAAACCTACAGAATCTCAAAACCAAAGCTGGCATCAGTCACTGAGTCTGAGATGTCTGTGTGAGGACTTCAAAATCTGTAGAGGATTAGGGACACCCTAAAACAAAGTAAATGAGTCTCCTTATTAGTCATTTGTCCTCAGAAAAAACCACACTTGTGTTCTTGGCAAGTTTTTACGAGGAAATTCGGTACAAGGTGAAGTGAGTGGAGTTGATCTGAGGCCTTTGTAGCCTTGCACAAATCTTTCATTGTTCTGTTGGGAAGGGATGAGGGCTTGTACACTGTGGAGGGTGATCTCATTAGGAGTAATTGTAATGTGAAAAACTGCCCCCATGAAACCATTCAGTAGACTGTATCAAAGCTCTGTTAAAAATATTAAGCGCTGTGTCCTGTAGAAGCCTGTTTTGAGGTTTTCGAATGCTTTTTTGGAGCGACTGACTTTTTTTTCCTTTTCTTAGCTAACTTGCTCTTGATTACAGACCTAGTCATGTATTGGTGTAATTAATATACTAATTTTATTTGACTTTCAATAAAGGAGAGAAAGTATCCAAAAAAGAAAGCAGTGTATGTTGGGAAGTGTGTGGTGGGCAGGAGCTGAGTGAGCACGGGGGGGATGGATAGAGAAGAAATTGGTGTTTGGTAACTGGAATTCAAGTAACCTGTTTATTAAACAGGCTTCTTAATTTCTAACCGCACTGATGTTGACAAAAGAATTAAATGATAACTTGTACTTGAGTATAGTAGCGTGCTCATTTGCAAGAACACTTCCCATTTTTGGCTTGCTTTCAAAGCAATCGCTAAGAGAATACGCTACTCTGGAAACAGTCCAGAGGATCATTTATGGTATTTTTCCTCTTTTCTTTCAGTGATCCTGTTAAGAGTTTCAAAACAAACTCTGGCTCCATATTGAGGCAAGTTAATGTATTTGAGAGGGAAAAGGTGGGAGGCAGGCGCTCGCCGAATGCGCGCCGTTGGCAGCTCCGAGCCAGAGCAATCTGGGTGACTGTGGCGCACAATAGTAATTGCCGTCTGTGATACTTGTTAGCCGTGTCTGTGCTTGAGGCTGTTATTAAGTATGATCAACTATGTAGTGACCGATAATACAGCTGGCACGCTGATACCGTGTCTGTTTTTTGTGACAGATATTGAGAGAAACTTATCTGAACATTGACACTAATGCAACTGGCTATCTGTTACTGTCAAGCTGTGTAACAGATCAAGCAGAAGCAAGTTGGCGTGTGCTTCCTTAACCCAGAGCTTTTATAGCCCTGTCTGAGGGCTCACTTCTGCAAATACTTTGTACCTGGCATGCTGCGTGACTTCTTTGGGACTGCTCGTGGCAGAAAGCATTGTGCTCTGTCAGGATGGGCAGAAGTCTGTGATTCCTCTCTCGCACTTGCTAAAGCTCAGCTGAATTAACTTAACACAATAGGAGGGTCTTTTAAAGATACAGAATAATACCTTATCTGGCTGCGTTGTAGCAAAGGTAGGAGTAGATGGCCACATTGTAGTTCCAAATAGATCTTCAGCCTGTAACTCAGTGGGGATTTTCATTTGTGTGACGCTAGCTTGATTGGCTGACTGTGACTGAAGAATGTTCCTTTTGCATACAGCTTCTCTCCTGTGTGTGAAATTTATTGAATTCAGATACTAAAACAATTGAATTTTGATTTATACAGAACTCTGCACTGGATGTGTTGCCAGAAGATTTTTTTGTTGCATGAATGTAAGTAACCAGTAGTGCTGGAAGAAAACAATTGTGAGCGATGAAACACATAACCTGGAAAATGAGCTCCCATGTGTTCCTTCTTCAGTGCTCAATCTTTCAAACTGAATTAATCTTTTTTTTTTTTTTTTTTTTTGGATGTACACTGATTGCTTCTCACTACAGGGGTGTCAAGGAGTCCATGCCACCTCAGTGATCTGTCGTGATAACACACATACATGAGAGCGCCAAATTCCAGAGATCTCACAATTGTCACGTAAAACAAAATCTTAAAGCTGGGTGAAACAAACATGAGAAAACTAGATGAGCCTCTGAACTTTGAATTGCAGATTCTGTTGCTTATGTGCAAGGACGCTATCTCCTCAGTGTTGATCTTATGTCTGCTGGTGTGTGGCACTAGACTTAGGTGTGGAAGCTGTACATTTTAAAGGCTTGTCTTGAAAAGTACCTAGCAAAGGTACCGGAAAGGTACTTAGAAATATTCAGTTCTTCCAACATCGTGTATTGCGTCTGTTCTGGAAAAAAAACCCAAAACCCACCAACCACAAAAACCCAATAAAGTTCTCAGTAGCTGTAGTGGACTCCCAATAGGTCTAACTTCGATTTTTTTCTCACAATGGAGTTCAGTCGATATGTTGTGCATGTAAGGAGCACACTGCAATCAGTGATTGGTATTTGAAGGAGAAAGCAATTCTTTGAGAACTTCTAGTGTAATGTATTTTCCATCTGTTTCATGTTAGTTGGGGGTGGGGAGGGAGGGAATTAAATTTATTCAATCAGAACAGTAGAGTGATATTTCAGAAGGTGGGAAGATTCTCTTAATATGACTGTACTGAGAAATTACATAGATGATTGGGCACCAAGTCCAAAAATTCAGATTTCTAGGGAAAGCCAAATGGGTCCATTTTACTGTTAAACATTTTATAATTCCGTACGCATTAACAGTTGTTTTATGGGCCCCCAAATGGGGAGGGGGTTATAGCTATTTGTACATTTTGTCTTGGTGAGGTAAAAAGGGAGCTACAGGCTTTTCTTTCCAAACTTTGTCATGTGCTGTACACTCTGCCAGACTGCAAGCTGCATCTGTTCCTTCTGTTTTTTCTTCTTGGGACAAACTTTTATCTCTTTACTTTGTGAAATATTACTTGATAACAGATCCAGAAACCGAATTTGCTTTATGCTTGGCATATTTGTGGTAAAGTATGTGTGGCTGTGGTTTTTTGTTTGGTTGTTTTTTTTGTTTTTGTTTTTTAATATTACTCCACTTAGGAGCAGATGTGCCACAAGTTTATTAGTAGAAGGCAATGAATTAAGGGGGCAATGTCAATAAGTTGTCATAAAAAAATGTTACCCTGTTTCTAAAAAGCCCAAGTTGCGCATATTGTGAATTAGGTGTAGAGTTTAGCTCCGGTAGTGTGTCCCAAAAGCTGTAGGTGACCTGCAGCTTGAGTAACCTATGTTGACATTCCTACATTTTCACCTTGAAAATGTTTTGCTTTGTGCAGAAGGGGAAAAATTGTAGGAAACTTTTTCAATGGCATTTATATCATCATGACTCTAAATGTTTCCTTTTTTGAAGAAGAGTTACCTTTCTTCCATTTGCCTCCAAAATTACTCTAGGGAAGAGAATGTAATTATTCTCAGCAAATTGAACGAGAGCAGAGAATGAGGATATCTCCGAGTCTTGTCATTTTCTCTGAAGCCAATGGAAGTTCAACAGGAGAGTGTCTACCTCCTTCCCTTTTTATCCCCTAATACATTACATAATTTTTCTGTCCTTTTTAAAGAAAGGTCAGTGTGATCTGATATGAGATCACAGATATAACTGCATAGGAAGTATTGGATTTTAAATAAATAAAAAAAAAAAGGTAAATATCTTTCCAAAGTATCCTAGCAGGGTTCAGAAAAATATACGAGGTACTTTTAAGGTAAAAGTAAGACCTTCTAGCTAGATGGTCAAGAATACTGAAGGTGTTTCTACTATGAAATGCAGAGCTGTGATTTCTGCTTCCAGCCCCCTTTGGAGTTTCTAGAAAGTCGAATGTCCTGGCTTTCTTTCACCCTGGAGTCTTCTTGTCAGAGAGATGTGGTAGAAAAATATTTTTTTTTTGCTATATATTTCTTTCAGAACAGTCTAGTGTTCATAAGGAGGATGATTTTCACAAATTTGTCAGTCTCCCTAAGTCATTTGGGTTTCTTTGACCTACTTTGTTCATGTTCTTCAGCCCTTTGGATGTGTCAACACAGAGAAGAGAGGGGGAGAGGAGCTATGTCTACTGTTAAACACGTCCTCTTCGAAAAGTGGTTTCTAAATTAAATCATAGAAAATGGCTTGTGTTCTCACAGCATTTGTTCCAGGTCTCTTCTGGGTTGCCTTTTGGCCCTAAGATCCAATTATTTTTTTATACTGTTCCTTTGCCTGAAATGTCTGAATTAGTTTCAGTATGATTATAGGCCATCATCGTTTTGGTGATACAGCATCCTCTCTCGAGTGTGACACGAAGATACGTGAGAAGTAAGGTGATGTTAACTTGAAGTGATCAAGTGGTGGAGGCGGTTGAAACCAGCTAGTTATCATCCATAATGCCATAGAGTGATCCCTAAAATGAATTAACTGCAGAGCTACTGACGGGTCTAGTTTCCAATGAAATAGTTGTTTTGCTCCAGAAGAGCTGACAGGAGTGAAATAGCACATGCAGGTGGGCAATCAGGAGCCGAGATTCTACAAGTGAAATTGTTGGATAATGTAGTTGAAAGTAGAGCTCTTTCCCTTCTCCAGCCCCTCTTCTGCCCTAGCCCACCCCACCTGCTGACCCTCTGTTCCTCTTCCCAGTTTCTGTTGTCTCCAGAAACTCTGGGAATTAATTTGATTTTTGCATTTTACTAGCTGTTTGCTGAATATAAATTTCTTAAACTAAATTTGTTGTAGTTTTTTTTTTTTTTTTTTTTTGGTCACATTCACTGCTGTGCACAGATTTTGAAATCAAAACAAAGCCAGCAGTGAAATCTAACAGAATCTTAGTAATTTCTCCTTTAGTTACAGAGGAAGCACTACAACTGTCTTTTTACGGGTCTGGGATGCCACTGCTGAATTAGCTACGGTTGCTCAACAGCTGGGCCATTAACTCCTTAGCCATAAAGTCTGTCTTCTGTTTGTTCTAAATGAAGCTTTAGTTGGTATTTAGAAATGGAATCTCATCGTGTCAAGCCTGTTGCCCAAAACCATACATCTTGCTTCTCAGACAAACTTTTCTGCCCAGAAATGTTTTGTGAAAGGTGCAGTAGGCATGTAATAGCTTTGTTATTATTTTCTATGTGTAAAAGATTTTCCTAGATGAAAAAGCAACTGGCTTGCTTGGAAATTCTGTAGGTTTTTTCGTTTGGTTTGGTTTGGGTTTTTTGTCCAGGTTTTCTGTTAACCTCTGCGAATCAAGCCACTAAAAATAAATTTAAGTATTCTTTCATTTCTGAGCACAAATGGGAGAAGCGACACATACAGTCCTTGTTAGGGGACTCTCAAGTGTACATGCATTCCATTAAATATGACTGTTAGCTTCTTAAGAAAACAAAACAAGACAAAAACCACCCCCCCAGCCAGAAAACAATGTTCCAGGAACTGAGAAAAGGAGAGTTAGTAGGTTACAAAGAAACTGAAAGTAGAGATCATTTAATGGAAGAACTGATCACAGGAAAGAGGGGAACATGTTAATAAGTGTTTAACTAATCTACTTTATATCTGTAGGACATCTATTATATGGAAGGTGAAATGCTGTTCAAAGTTGTTCAAGTAAACTGCAGTTCAAAGTGTAAGTTGTTCTCTGAAAACAAGGAGCCTTAAGCAAAGGAGTGAAGTGGAGGTTCTTATTCGAGAATTGGGACAGCCATACAGAGAGATCCATGTTTGGTACTGAAGTTGAAAGAAAATAAAAATTATGTGAGCAAAATGTTTGCTTAACTGGATTAGCTTTTGAATTTTGCTGCATCCCAAACTTCCTCTGCTATCATGAAAATATTTGCCCCCTGTCCCCTCAATAGTTGATATATATTAAGCAGTATTAAATCTTTAAGAATATCTTTCTGTTTTTGCTTGGGAAACTGTGGAGATAATTTTCTCTTTATGTGGGTTTTCACTTAGTATCGTGCTTATTACCACTTGAACTACAGTGTAAAAATTAATTGTTGCTTCTTGACTTCTTGGCATTAAATATCAGTGTTTTTCCTGTACTGTGCAAGCTCTGTCTGCAATGCTAATTTAGTTATTAAAAACAATAAGCTGTACACAGCTTGTGGATTAACACTTTTTAAATTGAAAACAAGTAAAACATTTCCAAATTAATAGCTGCAAAGACAAAATGGATCTTACAAAGTGTACTCAGTACATATACTTTGTTTATGTCACGATTGGTTCCCCCCCCCCCGAAATACTAGAAATAGTACTTTGTTAATAAAAACTTAAGGCTGGAACCAAGTTAAGAATAAAACAATTTGTAAGGGGTTTCCTTAAAAGAATTAGAAAAGTATGTTCAGGGAGCTTATTAAAAACCAAACACAGTTCACATGATGGGAAAAATATGTAGATGTTTTCTACTGTAAGCCTTCACGGAATGTTGTGGCATCAAGCAGAAAGAAAAAAAAAAAGGGGGGGGGGGGAAGGCAGGTTCACTGTTTCATTCAGCATTACCATCTTTAATTTCATAAAAAGTAACCTCTCTTTAGAGGATGATGTATCTAATTTCTTCTAGAACTTTGCATTATTGAGAAAACAGCAGCAAAAGCAAATATCTTTAAGACATTTTTATGAACAGTCTTCTCCTTACTTAGAGAAGCTTTTATCCCTGCGCACTTCCAAATCTTTCTGTTGCCTGTATCTGTCACAGTGAGTTCTCTTGTCCCTGATACTAATGAAAAATATGTTATATGTGCAAGTGAATAGTATCCTAGTTAATAGTTCAGAGCAGAAACTTTCTTTTCTGTGGGAATCTCATATTTCATTTCTTGTTCTCAGACATATCAGCAGTATGGCCGGTGTCTCTGGTGAAGGAGTATTCTTGTGTACTTTTCCATTAATGACTGTTTCTGACTCCGTCATGTCTCCCTAATAAACACAACATGCCAACATACTGGAGAGTGACGGTTCAGTATTTAATGCTTTTTTCCTTACTTCTATTTTTCTTCATTAAGAACAGATTTTCCTTTTAGGAAAAATTATCTTTTAGAAGCTATATGCATTTCAGGAAATTTTGCTCAATAGTAAGCTAATTTATAAGTATAATTCAGAGTAGCAAAGGCAACCAACTATAAAACTTGTGTGAGATCGGAATTGGGCTCAGTTATTGTCCTTCTACAGTCCTGATCCTGTCAATGCATGTACCTGTATAGCTTTATTTAGCTGGGTGGCCCCACTGCCTATCCTAAGGAGGATAAAGTTGCTCACATCTGTAAGAAACATCAGGGTTTTTTACCCAAGGTAAACTGATATTTTAACTTCTTAATTTTTATGGTTTGGATTAGTTACATGTGTCTCTTGGCAAGACATGGCTCTCCTGCAATAATAATATCAAGCATTTTTCTAATAAAAGTCTAATTAACTGTAATTATTAGTATTTTCTGACACCTGGCATACCTCAAATGTGTGTGATTGATGGATAAAAGGGAAGTACATGATTAAGAAACTAATTGGTATTATTTTGCAATGTATTTAATATACATAAATGAAAAGATTATTTCTTGCTGTAACTCTGAAATAAGTTAAGCGCTCAATTTTGAGAAGCTTGGTGCAAGTGTAGAGCCCTGGCTTGCTGGTTGGATACTGATTTTTTCTTTTTGAACAAAAAAATTTCTGATAGTATGTATTACCATAAACAAACATGCTGTAGAAAGTGTAAAAATGGGGCTCCTACTTTTCAGTAAAGTTATGACTATTTTAAGGAAGTAAAGCCTAACGCAGAAAACTATCTGTAGGACTGCGGGCTGAGGCATCATCCCTTGAACTTAATGGCAAGAATCCCATTAACTCGATGGGAGTAACATCATGTGTTAATATATTCCTACTGAGGAAAGTACTAAAGTTTTAAGTAACTAAGAATATACAAAACCCTAAAACCTTTATGCTGATGAAACATATTTAAATGCATGTTTGATTAGATGTGCTTTTCTGAATTGTAGGTGTTGTGCTGGTATAAATGTGTACAGAGAAGTAAATATAAATGGGACTCAGAAATTCCACTGACGGTACATGACATGTATAATCTCTAGGATAATTAGTGGCTATAACTTGTTATTATTCTTTCCTTACATTTAGTCAATGTGAAATATCACCCAGCCTAGATGACTGGTGTTCATTTTTCCAGTAAATTGAACACAGTGGATTGAACTAGGGTGGTCCTTGAAAGTGATACTTGGAGGTCTTCTGGCAGGTGACTAATATGGTGGTCTCATGTAGCCGTATGCATGTGACCTGCTGTATGTTCCCTTCACCTTACTGGGTATGTGATATGTCCTCATGATGTGACTAAATTACAGGTGTCCCCTGACCCTTGATGGAGCTTATTTTTCTCAAATGACCATGTTCTCGTCTTATGACATAGTGTACATGTGCATATTTCTCTATAGAAGTCTGACCCCCTGTGTAGGAGAGGGGCAGGATGTCAGTGTTCTCCATCCACTTCTGATGGACCGTCAAGGGAAAACTCGGGGGTTGTCTGGACCTTGGATTAATGACCTGATCCACCCCACCTGAAAAGTTAGTACTGCCTGTGGCCTCCAACCCTCCAAATCCCTCAGTTTCTTAGCTTACTAGCTAGTCCTCATTTATGAGTAGTAAACATAGTATTCTTTGAACTTCCTGAATGTACCATCTTTTTTTACACTTAACTATTGTATGGGTAGAGTATAAGAACAAATGATACATTTCATGAATGTCTGTGTCGTGTCTATTTGAGTCGATCCATTTGTGACCATGGAGGGACGTAGTTGGTGTTGAGAATCTCATTAAATCTCTAATTTAAAATCTTGGAGCCCTTGCTTAGCTACCATGAAAATGCTTGAAGAATGTTGCCAATTGAGATTCTATAAGTAAAGTTTATTGTATTCCTAAAAGCTTGGCAGTTTGTGTGCCAAACAGCTCAGCTCTGTTATTGCTGGAACAAATTACATGTTCAAAAATTTGTCTGTGGAACATGGTCTGAGTGGGCAACATGTGGCTGTGATCACTGATCATATTTACATGATCTCATTCAACTCAAGTTTTCCAGACTTAGGTCAATTATTTTTCTTGCTGAGGAGAATTTGAACTCGGATCTCTTGCTTCAAATAGGGCACGCCTATTAACCAACATGCAGTCACTGTTAGAAGGTTTTATTAGCCCCTGCTGACACTTGCTCTTCCCATAGTCTAGCAGTTGAACCATCTTTCATATGGAGCGATGGGTTCCAAGTCTTTTAGGTTCTGAGCTTTCTTTTTTATGTATATATATATTTAATATATAAAACACACACACGTGTATATATATAAAAGGTAAAACATTTCATGTTGGATGTTTAAGCTCTCGTGTTTCAAAATGTTAACATTTTTGTCTTGATCAATTTATTTGCACTATATATATATGTATATATTTCTGAGGTGAATGACAGAACTGGAGAAAACGTTCTACTGATTTTTCATTTGTTTATAAGGGTGATGTGTTTGTATGTCAAAGCAAATGGAGACATATTGATCTTTTTTCTTGTTTCTGTTAGACCGTATACAAGTCTTAGAAGTCTTAAAATATCAAATAAGATAATGTAACTAGAAAGAAAAAGATTGCATGAAACAGATTTTTTTTTTTTTATTTTTTTTTTAAGATCATCTTTGGTATTTCTTTTTTAATTGCTGCATAAAGATACTTTTGGAATGTGATTGGAATCCTGTTGAAGACAGGGTATTCTTACTTGATTTTGTTGTATCAGGCCCATGATACAGTCCCTTAGCTGAAATCAAATATTGAATCTTAGATGTTTGATTTCTCATGTTTCAAAATGTCAACATATTTTTTCTTAATCAATTTATTTGCACAGTAAATAAATTAGATAGATAACTCTCCATTTTCATTTTTGTCCAGCTTATTGAAAAATTTTGTTCTGTACCAGTAGCTCTTCGGTAAAAATTAACATTGTTTTCTTTCTGGAGTATATTATAATTGTGACATTGTTTTGTGTTGATTGTGTAAGGACAATATGTTTATACAGACAAATGGACAACTTTCAAAATGTGGGCAGTTTTATTGACTTTAACTAAAAGAAGAAAAAAAAGAAAAAGTAATGATAAAGTCCTCCCAAATGATGCCTAAAGGAAATGGACATTGTTTTAACTGTTAGCAAATCCCAAGGCTCCACATTGTCACCTAATTATCTCACCTATGGAAGTCCCAGCCAGATTTAATCTGCAGTCTGCTGCTGGGTAGTGTGAAAGTATCATGTGCTTAAAATCATAAGCAGGGTTGAAAATCATGTCCCCCAGTGCAGATTGAACAGAATATTCAATCTGTGATCTGTGACTGTCTCTTTTGTTCACTTTCACTTATCATTAGTTATATATCACTTAATTTTCTGATTAAAAGGGGCAATTCTTTGGCTTTACAATGTGTATGCTTGTCTGTCTGCTTCAGTTTGTCAGTTGAAATAAGTCTCCATTTGGCTTATTATTAAAAAAGTCTTGTCAGTGGAATTGCTAGTGAATAATGCCAGTAAACAAGGGAGAGAAATAAGATCTTTTTAAAACACACTTTTTCTTTTTCCTGGGTGAGTGCAACAGGGGAGGAGACAATGACATGCCTACTTTTGATCTTTTATCTTAAAGATTTTCTGTCATATGTAGAGCTACACAGTCACCGTATTCTGTATTACTGTTGTAAAAATCATGTATCCAGGAACATAAGATTCAAAATTGCATGACACAAGTAGACATGAGTGTTTTTTAGAAAATAAGGCACATGTTGATAGAACAAACGACATGCAATCTTTAAATGAGGAATTTTATTTCTCTCCTTAACACAAGGACTAAATGAAAATACAATCCCTGTTCTCACAGAACAAACCCCATTTTTAAAATTCCACCATTTAAAGACATTTTGTGTATTTAAGCAGTGACAAGGGTATTCATTATTAATTAACATTCAGGAGATAACTGACTGTCAGTTGCCAGTCAAAGTGGAGCTTGGAAGAATGTTGACATTGATTGACGGACGTGTTCTGGGACTATGCACAAACAGGCTGCTCAGGTCATCTGAACACATAAAAACATTACAGATCAGCTCCACATACCTAAAAAGATGTTCTGCTTGGGCTGCCCTTCTTTCTAAAGGGAGGATATCATTCCACGTATCCTAGATTCACTTGATTTGCAAGTCAAACCTTAGCTTTCTAGCACCGTGGTCGCCAGTTAAGAGGAGTTTAGTTTGGTCTGCTAAATATGGGTAACGTGTCATCGTGCTCTTTCTAGCTGTGAGTGGCTGAGGTGCTTAAGCATTCAGGTTGAAACGATATTTTTGGTGTTGCTCTATAAAGTGCTATACGTACTTACCTAATGGGTATACACTAATGTAATTTCTTCTTGAGGTAGAAGAAAATCCCCAAACCCTAATTTATATTACACAGAAATGCAGAGATGGAAGAGGGTTTTCAATCTTGCAATCGCTACAATCTCTTCAGAAGTATTAAATCTCTGTGGTCATACCAGTTGTCTCCATTTCCCTGGGTCAGTAGTGTATTTATAGTCAGTGAAATGAAGATCCAGCTTGTGGCACCCTCACAACTCCTTTTAGAGGAGGGTAAAACAAGCCCTTTGCCACATACAAATTACACTTGCCCTAGTCTGGGTATCTGATGCCCGGTGGGAACAGTGGCTCAGCCTCTCCTGCTTCTTGTGGTGGGCACCTGATCGTACAACAGGTAGTAGTTAAAGGAACACAGTATGGTGGTTTATGGACAGTATAGCCCGTATAGAGAGATGATACTTTCCTGTATAGGTGAACAGCCTGGTCACCTTCAGTGTATGGTAAGCACCTGTTTCACAGGTACTTACTGCTCATTATTTTTTCTTCATTTTAATTTTCAGAATATGCTTACAAATATATCATGGTTGACTTGCATTTGTTAACGAAAAGAGATGGAGGGCTGTTCATTAAGGTGATGGGAAAGGAGAATATCTTCTGACTGGAGCCCTTTTCCTGTGATTATCCATGGGGGAAAAACTCCTGTGCTGTATGACATGTCTCTGTGGGTGAAAAAATGGATCTGTCTTGTCCTCTTTAAAATCCCCATAGCTGTCTGCTATAGTTGGAACTATAGGTGGAACACTATAGTTCCACCCAGTCCAGATGGAATTAGCGTGCTGCTGGGGATCCCTTGCCAATCTCCATCCCTGATAGCGGTTTCTGAAGCATATTGGGGAAATCTGTTGAGAGATGTCATCATTTCATACTTACGTGCCAGTTCTTTCTCTCCCTGTTCCTTCCAAGTACCTGTGACTGGGGTTCCTTAACGCTTCCTTTGGGGCTGGCAGGGTGCGCCGAAGAGGCAGAGCTCCTTAGTTTTACCCAGTGGAAAAGGGGACCACAAACGTTTTTGTTGCAAACCTGCAGATTTTCCCTTGGGTAAAATCTTGCTTGCTTTATTCATAAAAAAAAAAAAAAAATAATTAGCCCCTTGGGACTACTTGTGAACGTAAGAAAAACAGGAATTGGCCCCATGTCATAACCATCTGTTATTAACACAAAGAGCAAGGGCCCAGTCTTGCAGTCCTTGCTAAAAGCAGTTTGTTTAATAGGAGTTACTACAAATATGAAAAATGTGTGTTTTCCTCATTACTGTGGCAGTATTCCCCACCAGTAGTGTAAAAAAAGGAAAAAAAAAAAAAAAAGTAATCATGAGTCTTGGTGTACAATCACACAATTGCGTTATTTTATATTGCGGTAGGCTGTATGCAATAAACATCTCATTCCAAGAAATATATGTATTGCTGTATTTTCAAAAATCACTTCAGCTACTTTCACACATATTTTTTTCATAGTACATCTTTTCATTTTATGGCTGAATTATGACTGGGTTTTCTTTTCTACTGTTTTTATGACTGAGGTAAACTTCCTTTTTGATTGCGGCTAGTTTGAAAATGGTGCCATTTTTCCTTCTCCCCCAGCAGAAAATGTTTGCCTTTTTACTTGATGACCGCCCACTCCCTCCAACCCCCTCCCTCAATTATAACCACAAGCATTATTGGAAAACTGAAATAATTTGATCCATCATGCCACACTACGTCATGGCACAGAGGTAGTTTTGGTGGCTGATACTTCATTCACCTTTATAGGCTGGGCTGTCAGGTTGGATTACGTTCCCCCCCCCCCCCCTTGTGACCTCACCTGTATTTGGCATTTCTACCTTAATTTTTGAGGCAATTACTCCATTATATTTACTACAAAATCCATAGCTCTGTAAAAAAATCAGTTTTGGTGCCCCCCCGCCCCATTTTTTTTTTCATCGGTTTTTATATGCGTGGTTTTTAGATCATCCTTAGCTCTGAGACTTGTGCCAGTCCCTGCTAGATAACTTGTGCCATGGATTTTAATAGGGGCGTTTAATCCGTGCTCCTGTGCTTCTGGCTATAAACCTATGTTAGGCAGAGCAAGGGTTGTTATAATCCTGTTGATTGCAACTCAGTGGGAGACGAGTCCTCTGGCTAGCTATAATGCCTTTAAGGGTGGCTTTGCAGAGTCAGTCTGGCACAGAGCACATGCAGCGCAGCCCACAATCTGGGAAAATATATAAATTATGATAGCAGGCTGGGTGTTTCCATGGTGTATGCAGAAAGACGGGAATTGCTGTATTGGATCAAACAAGTGGCTTGTCAAATCCATTACTCTTTTGCCAGCAATGTCCAGTAGCAGATGTTTAAAAAAAAAAGATAAAAGAGCATCAGCTTTGTTTTTCTTCAAGCCCAAAGCATTCTGTACAGCTCTGTTACGTTTCCTTTATATCTTTTCTCCAGTCATTCTGTCATTCAAATGTTAAAAGATGTCTGTTTTCATTCTGTGTAATAGATATGTTCTAATCCATTTAAGCTCCTAATGTATTTTTGTGATTTTTATTAAGTTTGTGGCCTCGGATTTAAATAGACTGGAAATTCTACAGATGTTTACATTATTAACTATTCAAGTCTTATTATTTATAAAATGTATGCTTTGAACTTGACTGAAAAGGCCCTTGAGGATCTGACATAGAAGCATGCACAGTAACAACACTAAACTGATTTCTGTGCATTTAAAGATGTGTATTTAAAATAGTTAGATTGGAAAAAACTAATTCAGCTTTTGTGAACTATGTGTGGGACAAATGCACTAGAATTTTTTTACAGCAACTTCTTTTTCTGCATTTATAGACCTTTTGAGCCATTGAAGGGTTAAGCCCCCCGCAAGGCAAACAGCGTATCACTTTCCTTAAAATGCCATTGGGAAACCGAGATAAATGGTGAAGCATTTTCTGTGTTGACATGATGTTCGCCTGTCCGATTGCATCCTTCCCAACAGACAGCAGAGAAGCAATTACGAAAAAAGACATCTGTGCCAAGGTTTGGCTAGCCAGGGAGGGCAAGCTCTTGTGTTTAAGAGGTAGAGAATCCAATCGATGAAAATGTCTGGGCCTGTTAGCACCAATAAAGCTGAAGGCCACTGGAAGGCTCAGAGAGGGTCTTTTGTTGCAGAGATAGAAAAGAGGCCGAAGCTGTGACACTTGGGGAGGAATAGGGTCAGCTAGTACGATCATCCATCTTCCTCAATGGCAGCTTTCTGTCAGTTTTTAACCCTGCTCAGCAGAGGATCTAAACCTCTATTGTTGGCACCAGCCAATTCTCAGCCAAGTGTAAATGAAGTTAATATTCACTGACCTTATGCATAGCCAATGAAGGCCCTTGATGTCATCCTGGAAATAATGTTATCTGACACTTCAAAAAGCAGATGTTGGCAGGTTGGTTGTGGGTTTTTGCTGAGGCAGTACGCAAAGACGCATTGTTTAGCCACCTCGCATTTAAACTGATTTCCATAATAACCACAAATAGGCCTTTTTGACCTTAAATTGACATCGTTATGGTTTTAGTTTGCATATCATTATACGCTGCTCACAAAGCCTGGCTAACCTGCACTAAATGATCTGGGAGAAGTAGCTCGGTTCACTTAGATAAGAAATATATGGGTCACTGAGCAAATTTTATTTATGCTGATAAAACAGTGAGTAATTAAAATAGTTTAAATAGTTCAAAGCAGACATTTTTAGAACACAGTGAAGAATAGTGTTTATTTTGCAACATACCTTCATGAAAGGAAATATATCGCAGAAGTAAAAAAAATTATTGCTTTCATGGGTATGGTTTGTGTTTTGAAAGGCCTATTACAAGCAATGGTTAAGGTCTTCCTTTGTCTCCAGTAATATTTTGTCACGGTGAAACATGATTATTGTAATATTGTTTTAATTACAGAAAGTTGAACGGTTTTCATAGGTTCCACTTTGCCAAAAATTTATCTAAGACAGAAGCGTACTGATGATAACTGCATATTTATATCATGCATTTCATCCACTTAGATCTCTAAACCTTCCACAGACTTTTATGAACAGAATGCATCCGCATTCCTCTCGTGTAAAAGCCAGTGTCAAACATCTGTTGTAACTCTGGGGTGACACACCATGACTCTTTTTAAGGCACAGTGGTGCTTCTCAGGAGCCTGTGGTTCTGATCTGAGGAACCATATAAGCATGTACCACACATGGGATGTGAAAAGTAGTTTGATTTGGGTTATTTTCTTGTAAATTGGCTGTAATTCTAGCTCACGTGTGCTTACCTTATGAGAGATGAGCATAATGGCTTATGGTAATAAAGTGCAGATGCAGGATGAGTAGTCATTATTAATCAAAATTTTCAGCTGTATCCAGCAATGAACTTCGCACAACCATGCTTTTCCCTGCTGTGTACAGAACACAGCAGCAGGTAACAGAAAAGAACTAGAAAACTCTCTATTATGCCGCAGCATTGGTTTTAAAAACACATTTGAATGATGAGTGTAGTATATTTTGCACCTTTCAGGCTGCAATCCATACCTGTCCTTTTGAAAAAGAACTCAAAGTGCCATGGCTTTTTTTTTTTTTTTTTTTTTTTGGGCAAAGAATGAGTTAATGGTTGAACTGAGAAAGCCTGATCACCAGAGTTGCTTGGGAGGCAATTATCTGACAAGCTGGCAAAGCTGAGAAAACCAGAACAGATCTGCATCTAATTGAAGTCACTCAGATCTGATGTTAAGATAAACAGTCCTAGGATTTTTGGAAACTATTTTATTGATTGTGTTCTTCCCATCAGTTGTGTTTGTTTGTACCTGTTAAAGACGTGAACATGTTTCCTGGAGTAACAGATTTACTTAGCAACTCATCAGCTAGGGATTTCTCTGTATGCCCTTGCTTGCTACTAACTCCCATCAGATGGGATTTTAAAAAAAAAAGAGAGAGAGAGAGAAATAAATTCACGAGGTTTCTGGATGAAATTTTAAGAAATCAGTGATTGATTTTGTTTGAAGTACAGCACCGTATTTCATTAGCTTCTGGATATTTGTGTGCTGGCTGTGACATGTGATGGCTGAGTCCTATAGCTCAGATGATTAAAAGGCTACTTTTCGTTTGGACCGATTTTAATGGGGTATCTGATAGGACTAATTTGTCCCGATAGATTAACTCAGATTTCACCCCTCCACCCCCCTACCCCCCCAAATCCTATATTCAATCCATTTTATAATCATTCTGAAAGTACCTGAAGTTAGAAGAAAATTTCTGAAATACGGAATTACAGCCAGCTACTGAACAGTGTGGAAAGAGCAATGAGCCAGAGAGCATTGAAAGCAATGAGGCACCTTAGTGGGCCTTTAACAAGCCCTAAGTCTGCTAAGCAAGCAAATTAATTTGTTTAAGACTTTACAAAGACCCATTTCTTCTCTAAGTTATATTGCGTAATAACCAGATTGAGTCACATTTTAATTTTACTACACTGCTGTAAATCGATTCCTTTCTGGCTCAGTTTTGATAGTCTGTCCCTTTGTCAGGCTTTATCCTATGAAAAGCATAGAATGCCAAAACCCCCCACCAAACTGACCCAATTATGCCCTCTCCTCCAGCAGAAATGGATACTGAAGTACAGAAGTTTATTTCCCATTTCTGGGACGAGACTGTGAAAGAGAAATTTGCCTTTGTGAATTAAGCCATGGGCAGACTGATGCATTTCATCCTGTCAGTATTGAATATTGTTCCTGTTTTAGTTGAAAGTTTGCAAACTGCTAGCTTTCCATGGGCAGGCCGCTGAGGAAGTGATCCAAAAATAATGTAAATTGAAAGTGCTTGGTTTAATGTACTTTCCTGTTTGTTTGTGGGTTGGTTTTTTTTTTTTTTTTTTCCTCTTTTTTTTTCCCCTTTAAACAAAACAGAAGAAGGCAAAAGATGCTTTGGAGTAAACGTCAGCAGAAGGTTCATTAGGAGGGCAGTAGCACAGGTAGGTGTGAGCGGCGGGGGGTGGGGAGGTGGCTGGTGGCGTCTCTCTTGCTGTCTGAAGGCAGGAGTAAGCCTGGCAGCACCAGCCCCGGGTTTGCTGCGTCTGGCTGCTCTCGTGGAGCACACCTGGCAGGGACTGGGAGTCCGATGTTCTTGCTTGGAGCTAGGTTGATCTGGTTCCCGATTAATCTCATCCGGAAGGGGTGAGGTCTTCGACAGCAGAATTTTTTGGCCGGTTCTGTTGTTTAGAATAATAGATAATTTTCACCTCTGGACTCTGGGCCTCTGCAGAAATAGTCTGTATGGATCCGAGTTCATTCTGTATTGCGTTGTCAGCGTAGCTGTGATTTTCTTTGACAGTTACATCGGTGGGAAAGAGAAGAATGGAATTAGGTATGAAAAATTGCTTTGTTCTCCAGAGTTTCTAGAAGAGGTCTTTGAAGCTGTAGTGTGAAATCTCTAGCACATCTGCAGATGATTTATACTAATAAAGACTAGCCAGCAAAACTGTGTTGGAGAAAATAATATTTGAAGAAAAAAGCTCAAAAAATCAATTGTATGAGGAGAAAGAATATTTAGTACTGAGTCATCTTCCCTAATCAGTAGAAAATGGATTATATGACTAATAAAGAATCACCTCAAAGAGAACAGTTAAACCATGTACCATTTTGTTGGACAGATCAGAAATACTGTAAATAACTTAGCAGTAATGAAATATGTGATTTTACAACAAACAAAATTTGCCATATGGGGAAAAAAGTCTTAATTAAATGTACCACTTTATTCTTTTGTGTACTAACAAGGCTATCCATTTGTGGGGGTTTTTTTAAAATTTTTTTTAAAGTCAGTAATATAATTTACTCCACCCACACAAAGCATTGTACTGCTTAAAGTACCTGCTGTCAAACTGAAGCCTGGGGATATATCCTGGAGGAGAGGGAAGGGGAGGGTATGTTGATGAGGAGGGACTGTGGACAGGTGAGGAGATGCAACGTGAGGGCACGATTTTGGGCATGGGCTGAGCTCGAGGATGGAGACGTTTCTCAGCCTCTACCCCATACTTTGGAGTGCCGGTGGATGTGTCGGTAGGTGAATACAAGTGTAAAGCGGGCGTTTTCATCACTGCGGTAGGCATATCATTTAATGGTTCGCATACCAGAGCCGAGTGGCATCTGAATGCTGTGCAAATAGCCAGTGTCTCAGCCAGTGCGTGGTGTGTGGCTGAGAGCTGCCATCGCTAATGACACAGGATCACGCAGGCATCCTTGGTTTGCACGACGAGTTCTTTACTTAGGGCTTTGCCTTTGTTTCATAAAGTCAATAATGCAAATGCATGAGAATAAAGGTGAGGCCTGACCTTGTCCCCTTGAAGTGACTGGGAGATTGTCTTTGTCTTTCATAAGACCTAAGGTCTACTTCCTGCTTCTGTTTTGTTTTTTTCGTAACAGTTTTCAAAGTGCCTTTCACACACACACAAATAACCGTTTCAATAGATTAAATATCAATGGTAAACGTTGTGGAAATACCTTTCATAAATAATAAAAAAAGAAGGGCTCGTTTGGAAGTGCGGGCATATTCTTACTTAGTGGAGGAGAATAAGGGGCGTTCTTCCTCTTCCCTGCTGCACGCTGCTCCTCTTTCTCCTCAAATGGCAGAGGGTGTGACAAAGGTTAGATTTTTGTATTACCCATACAAAAGGCTTCACTGTGTTTTATCCACACGGCAAGAGAGGCAGGAACTGTGTAATATCACTTTAGGAAAAAAAAAAAAAAAAGATACACTTTAAATTTATGATCTGGACCTAAGGCGATTGAGCTCTGTGCTTCTCATTAAGCAGGTTGGAATGTCTCTCTTCTCTCTCCACCGTCCCTAAGCGCCTGCAAAACTGGAAATTAAAAGATGAGTTCAGTAGAAGAAGAAGGGTTCTGAATCTGAGAATTTACTGGGGTTTTGTGGGTTTTTTTCTTTTAATTTCTTAATCTTTAAACAGACTTGCATAGCTCATGTCGCTGAAATTAATTGGGTCCCCACAAAATCAGGAATGTCTGAGATCACCATTATTCTTTAATCTCTGTGTATGCATCTGTTCAGTCTCTGAAATGTAGTTGGGTCATCTTTTCAAACGGTTTTCCACAACTGCAAGGACTAGAAGCCATTTTTTCCTCAAGCTAGAGTTTAGATGGTTGTTCGGAAACAACGATAACAACAAACCCATGTGATTCTTAGAACTGGAATTTAAAATAGATTATCAATTGCTTTAGGATTGAGAATTAAGAAGAACAAAAAAAAAAGGAATTGGCAACTTTATGTGCTCAAGAATACTTTGATTCTGAAGCACATGTTAAAACCCGCAGTTAAAACAACTGCAAAGTTCTTTTTTCATATCCAGTCAGATCAGTTCGTGATTCTTTTGCTGTTTTTTTTAAAACATGCTTTTAGTTCTGGTGAATCAGTGTATCTCGAAAGTGTAAGCCAAGGATCCTAGTTCATCTCACACACCAGTGACAGGACTGCTTAGGAAGTTGTGATAGCATAATCATAATGGCTTCAAGTAGCTTTTGCCTATATAAAACCATCATAGGCAAAGTGTCTCAAAGTGTGGGAGAATTCATGTTTGTTGCATAGGTGTGAGAGAGGACATAATTTAACTTGTGGAAAAACTGTTGCCACTGATGAGGAATGGGAAGGAGAGAAGCCCCTTGGGGCTTTGAAAGTCCCTAAGTAAAGACCGAGTTTGTATGGCTGGTGAATAGCAAAACCATCCTTTTTCTTGCAAACTAGGGATACTTGCGGCAGAATTCACCGAGCAGACCATAAGCATGGACAGTTGTCTCTCTCCCATACGACTGTAGAGGCCCTTTTGGAGTGAAATCTTGCTACAGCCTGCGTGTGTAAAACACCCTCAATGGCCAGACTGGAGAGGAGGGTGAGCGCACGAGGTCTGGCTCTTCCACAGCTCCTTGCATGCAGCACATCAGGCAGCACAGGACTTGCATTCCAATGTCTGTGTAATTGGAGTCTCCCTATGGGCAAAGTTTAAGTTAAGAGCGAGGAAATATCCTACGCTGAGCAGGAGCAGGTTTCTTGTCAGGGCACACCTGTTCCTCCTGCACATCCTTTTTTAGTGCAGGATAAAACAGGAATTGGTGGAGAACGAGCATGTCAAGGGGAATCTAGGTTTAAAAGCGATTTAAACTAAACAGGAACAAGTCTTATTCTGTTTGCATGGATTTAATCAGGAACAACTGCGTGTGAAGTCTGCAGCGATCCTCAGCTTGCCAATCAGGTGTTTAGCTATGAGTTGCAATGTCTGGTCTCTTTACCACTGACTGCTAAATGGGAATAAATTCTTGTATATGCAATACCAATCTCATTATTTCGGAACTGTATTCCTCTGCATTTTCTACTTTGCATGTAATTTTTTCTTCCACTTAAGTAATGCACAGTGCTCTCGGTATACAGCCCTAGAAGTTTACAGCCTTGCTGCTGCTGCTCATTCATGTTATGACATCTAACATTCCTGGAATGATCAGCTCCTGCTCTGCTATATTAACTAAAATGCTCTATCCTGGTGATACCCCGTCATTCACTGAATTTCTTTGCACCACTGGGGAGAAATAGAGAGGGTAACTTTTAATTCTGTGCTAAGAATGAAGTGCAGGAATTCAGTAAAGTTGCTGGACAATTAAATAAGTCTGAATTTGCCTAATTGTGTGAAGTGCCTCTTGCCAGCTCTTGTAGTGATATCATGAGCTTTATGCCTACTTGCTTCTGTACAGTATCAGCTCCTGCAGAAATATATTTCAGTTTTCTTTTCTTGAATTTTTTAAAGGGTAACTGTCAAACAGTTCTGATGTTTGACAAATGCTGTGTAGTTAAGGATACTGAAAGAAGGTAATAAGTGATAAGGGATAATCAAAAAAGGAAAATGGAAATGGTCATATTTTAAAGTCGCCAGTGCAAGTAAGTAGAGATTGACCTCCTGTTGTTAACCTTTCTGTATGCCCATCGTTCATTAAGCAGGGAGTTTAAAGTTTTTTGTTGAGATGTGTTTTTCAGACGTGGGCTATTTGTTTTGGGCTATATGAGTCCAAAGTAATCTGCTTGCTCCCGAGGAAGAAAGTAGTGTCTTCTAAGGAGTATTCTTTTAGGAGTAAAAGAACGTCTTTCCATTTTTGTCGCAAAGCTATCACCTACGGTGCACTTCAGGCCTGAAGGGAATCATCTCGATGGAGGAAAAAATGTTGTTCTTTTATTAATAAAACACAGTGTATTATGTTTGTGCCTGTCCTTGCTGCTGCACAGAGGCATCCCATTTAGAGTCATTAAAAACTCATTGATACATTTATTCTCACCACAATGCATTAATAGCATTCAAAGCCATTAGTAGCTGGCTATTGTGCATTTGCAAAAAGTTTTAGTGCTAGATCAGCACACATGCTACTTTTTCTGTGATAAATGAGCAATATTAACATATCAGGCCAGAAACAGATTAAAAATATTTATAGCGTCAGCTTTCTGTCTTACATTTCACTTATTTTTTTTTCGCTTGCTACACTTTTGAGGTAGGTGCTAATTAGTGTGTCATATGGGAATAGTCATTTTACATTATTATTTTCAATTTGAAATAATGATTAATGTCATGTGACAAACTTACAAAATGAAACAATGTAGTAAGAGATAGCCCTCTAACATGATCAAAAGTCTCAGACTCCTGCTTGCTGCCTCAGTAAGCACAAAGAGTTAATATAATCTCACAGCACATTGTTAGGAATTCAGAACAAAACAAAATGATGTGTAGTTCAGGGACAAATGAAATAATTTTCTGCCTATTTGTAGAATAACCCCTTTTAATTTGGCCACTGGGACAACTAATAAGTTCTTAAAATCATAAGCTTTGTGTAGAAAACAT
This sequence comes from Aquila chrysaetos chrysaetos, assembly GCF_900496995.4. Lineage (NCBI taxonomy): Eukaryota > Metazoa > Chordata > Aves > Accipitriformes > Accipitridae > Aquila > Aquila chrysaetos. The sequence goes on from NC_044005.1 coordinate 68,362,643, forward strand.
CACTTTTTACAAAATATTCCAATGTATGCATGTTTTTCTGCCCCCACAGCTTATTTGTGTGAGATAGGTTAGTCCATGTTTCCATGAAAACGAATGCCAAACCTCCTGCTGAATTTATTTATCAAACGTTGCATAAAAACTGGATGCCACGTTCTGCTCCGCTATTCCCACTGGGTTTTCATTGGCGGAAGTTAAAAGGTGAAATTTTGGCCTTACTGAAGTGAATGGCATGAATCTTAGTTTAATTGGACCAGGAGTTGACCCAAAGTATTCTGCTTATTATCACATATTCGTTTCCATGACAGCTAATTGTGATGTCACAGAGCAGAAGCATCGTGGGTAAGACAGACATCAAGAGGAGGTACATTTCTAAGCAACGTAGATAATGATTTGTTTTAAATGTGTCCTGTAATAAAAGAAAATAAGTGGTGGAAAATCAGTGATGTTTAAAGGTATTTCACAACTTGCTATTAGAAAGAGTTGGTATCTTTATTAGGTAGTGGTGAAAATGAAAAGGAGAATTATAAATTTCTTCATGATTTTTAGCATAATTGCAATGAATATCTACATGGGCCACTTTGCTATGCTAAATTTTGATCTGAACAATGTGCAGGGGACTGACCAATACAGGACCAAGGTTTCTCTTTCTATTTTGATTCCAAAAGTGTTGTCCACTGTCACAGGAGAAGTGAACTTAATCAGACGTGACTTGACTTTACATCTGTGCAGGAGGTTATCTCTTGTAAAAGGGTAGAGTTGTGAATGAAACCTTTGTCTTCAGCTTCCTTGTCATCCTGCAGTACAGTTGAGCATGTTAGCTCAGTTGGAATAATGTGCTGATTTTCTAAAGATGAAAAAGATTTTTAACCCTTTCCTCTTTTTAAGTTCTCCATTCTGTACTTCCTTGGATTTCACACTACCTGCCTTGGTTTTAGCAACTCTGATTTCAGTCTGTCACCTTCCCTGGCTAAATATAAAAAATGATACGCTCGTCTCCTTGAAGGAGAATATTCAAGAAATGCAATCCCGGTGAGAGTGCAGTTTTGTAGCAGCAGGGATTCTTTTTTCCTGTCATTTTCTTAATTCGGTCTCTGTTTCAAATCTTTATCAGCACCTGTCCTTTTAAGGAAACAGATTAAAATGTCTGAGGGTAAATGGAGGATTGATTTGGTGTGAACGTACAGCTTCTGTGCTTTTACAATACAGGCAGTTATGAACAGGGATACCACATGCTTTAACATTCTTACTGACTAACTGCTTTGCTTCCTTGCCTTTGTGCATGCTGATTTGCAAGTTCTCCTTGCACAGTATTAGGCATAAATTAAATGTATATTTGAAAAGAAATTTGTTTGTTTGTTTGTTTTTAGGAACAGGAAAGGGAAAGGGAAAGGGAGCATGTGAGGCTCTTGTATGAAATATTGGATCATCCAGGCAGTGCTGGAGAGGGGTTATCTGTTAGGAAACTATGGAGGTATACAAGGAGTAAATACTAAAGATATTTGGTTTAATAAAATGATAACAATATTCTGAAATATTACAGAATATATTGCTGTAGCTCAAATATATTGATGACTGTCTGACTAGGTTAGAGATAAAAGCAGTAGACATGCATTTGCTCTGTTTGCTCTCATTTAATTTCATCATAGTGAGTCACATAGGCATCAAGATTTATATGTGTCTGATAAGTAGTTGGGATAGAGAGTGCTAATGATGGTTGTAATGCTTTCTAGAATTCTATTTCTTCTGACTTTGGTTGACATTGTGACTCTAAATACTGCAGACTCTGTAAATTAGAAAGTGGAAGACAGAGGAGGGGAGAACCTGCCTCAGAATTCACACCATATTCATCAATATTTAGTCATCCATAGGTTGATCCCCCCCCCGCCATGTGTCTGGACAGGCAGAATGCATGATTCTCCTCTGGGAATATTTATCAGATTGGAGTGTGCATTTATCAGGAGAAATTCAGGGAAAGTAAGTCATAAAACATGCTGAGGTTTTTTGTACGTACAAGGAACTTATAACATTTATCCTTCAATTCAAAGAAAATCCTTTTCATCAGTGATCAGCGCAGAATGGTGAGAATTGGCTGAGTCTTACTGATTCACATGGGACAACTGTCTCTAGCACAATCTGTTTATGCTGATGGCCCTAGCACTGACACGACAGATGCTTGGAAAGCTGCTGTCTCTACTGCTGCTGTTGTTGACACCATTGCAAATTCTTAAAGGAGAGTTGCAATGAGTCTTACTCTGGTTGAAAAAAAGACCCACAGTTAAAAACAAGGCAGTCTTTTACAGCCTGATCCTGTGGGATCTCTCTTGCCTTCATGTGCTTTTGGATGGTCTTAAGCAGAGGCATTGTGGGTTGGAGGTCTTCACCTCTTTAAGTGGCTGTGGTGTTGATTAATAGGAGAATTCAGAATATTGCAAAGTGTTTACACATCTCTTACCATCTTCATTTATATGACTTGGGCGTCTGCTGCTGTTGTAGCACTAGTCCTTGGAGGACCTGCTTTTCCAGGACATGAACAAAGACAGGAGCGACAGTATTGCAGCCAGAAAAAACATGGAAAAAGATAGCTATGGGCAATTTCCACAGCTCTTAATAAGTAGCAAGAGCAAGTATAGCACACAAAATCAATAAAAGCCCCTTGTCTATCTACCCTCTTACCTCCACAACCCTCTCCTGAAATCCACAAGAAAAAAGATGCAGGAATAAAACGTTTATCTTCGATGTGCCTGTCTGTTAGGTATATCCTATGGCTGACAATTTCCCCTTTATCATTTCATGCTTGTTTTGGTGGAGGCGTAGAGAACAGAGTCAGTTCATCCATTTAATTCTATCAGCTGTTAGAAAGTATTCTCTCTCGTAGTGATATTTTCCTTTGAGCGGGTTAAATTCTTCTGAAATTGCAGATTTTACTGAAGGCTGTTGTTGCTGTTTAGTGCATTAATGCCTACATGTTTCAACCAGACGCAGGAAGAGGAATCAGTTGATTCTGAGGTGCTACTGTCTGTACACTGAATGGGAATGTATCCCCCTTAGTTCCTATTGTTCATTATTTAATCAGAGAAGATAGAGGAAACAAGAGAAGTTAAGCGAGTTGGCTATGGTCACAAAACTGTTAAGTGCCAAAGTGAGGAATAGATCCCAAATACAAATTTTGACTTAGTACCTTTGTTACTGAGCAATGCTACTTCTAAATAATTTTCTTTTATGAAGACTAATTAGCCTGCAAAACTGGCCACATACCTATTGTAGTTAACAGAGTAGTGGAATGAAATCCCAAAATGAAATAAAATCAGGTATGGATTTGGTCCACTTCCACTTCTACTTTATACCTCTGCTTAGAACAGAACAGAGGCCATAAAAACTAAATTTTCAGGCTGTACCATACATCATGACTAATGAAAGTTGAAACAGAGTAGGGTATCCACCTTTCTGCAGCTCTTCCTGTGAAATCTACTTTTAATTTGATGGTTATTGTCGCAAAGAGAAGGGTACAAAAAATAGACATTAGGCTTACAGACCTTTGAATAAATTAATTTTGAGGAAAAGCCAGTATTTTGAGTTTTGCTTATATTTAAACATATGCAACCAGGTGGAACAATATATGAAAAGAACGACTAAACTTCTCTTTTAAACACTTTGCATCACGTGACATAAGGACATTGTACGTATATTGTTGTCAACTCAGTCACTTCAGAGTAAGGGCCTATGAAGACAGACCCAGTGAAAAAGTATGTTATGTTCCCTAGTGAGGGAATAGTCATTTAAAATTGGCAGGCGGGGGTGGTGTACTCAGTGCCAGAAAGTCAGGCTGAAGAAGATGAGGCAATAAGATGCTGGAAAGCCTGGAAGAACAGTTTACAGATTCTCTGATATAAAAATGAGAAGCTAGAAGGGGTAAGATGAAATACCATGACGATGAGTTACTGTGGTCATCTTCTTTCAAGGAATAGGTACTTCAATGGAAAATTTACCCAAGTTTATTGAAAATGTAAAATAATGTTATTTAAAGAAATGGAGAATAAAGAAAATGACTGCAGTTTCAATCTGTGTTCGATGCAAAGAGAAAATTGAAGAGATAATGCAGATGTTTGGGTTGCCAAATGTTACGTTATTCTTTTATGCAGAAAAATTGCCTTTTCCCATCCCACTGAGGTACTTAAGCATGGCAACAGCCGTAATACAGTAAACCCAAACGCCACAGAATTAAGGTAACTCTCAGAAATTTAGGAACTAAAAGCAGCAGAAGTTTGCATCACCTGTTTGACCTTCGTGAGAACAGCAGTGCAATCAATCTTCTAAGTTTAGCAGAACTGGTATAAAATTTGAGCAAGAGACGTAAATTTTGCTGCATATGCAAAGAGCTGCATGTAAATGGACTATATACCTGTTGAATCTTTAGCTGAACAACATAGACTGAGATAATACCAAAAGTCAATCCCTTCCTCAAGTTTTGTGTTATTGGATTTGATTTACTAGTAAAACCACATAAACCCTACCTAATCTTCTTTCATTCTGAGTCTGTCTGAGGTTTTTCTTTGTCCCCTGTTCTCTTCTGATTTTCTCATCTGAAAGAGGTGCTTCACTATTTTATATTGGTGGGAGCTGCTCATCTAACAGCATGACCTGGCATTTGTTGTCTTCATTCTTAAGGTTGTGAGATTTGGGTTTTTTGGGGGGGTTGTTTTGGTTTTAAGCAGGGCAGAACATATGAACTCTTTTATTTCTGCACAAAATCTTAAGTCTGCCAACCTGTTACAGAGTGTTACAAAGAGAAAAGGAGTATTTTATTTTCATATGTCAGTGGACGTAAATAAAAATGCGATGTGCTTAAGCACTGTCAGGAACAATTTATATTAAGTTTTAGGACAATTACTATACGATCGATTAGACTACGGGCTTTGCTGCCAAAGGATGTTGTAGAAACATCATCATGGAAAAGGTCAAGAATCTGTATTTCTAAATTCTACAGCAGTAGCCCTTAATTCTGCAAACCAGCTATGGCTGACGGAAAATTTTATAGCAGCTTCACCGCAAATAAAAAGCAGAGGCTGTAAGTGAATTCAGTATTAAAAAAAAAGAAGAAAAAATAAAAAAGCAATCAGTAGAGCAACCCTAGCATTACCTATTTTCACATTAAATTCCATTTCTTTTTCCACTAGCTCCCATTTTCAGACTTTGATGAAACAGTTTTTTTGATTGCTAATCCACAGTACGTGCTATGTTCAGGATTGAAGAAGGATGAGTGAAAATCCAGGACTAAGTATGAGCTGTTTGAAACCTCTGGTACTACTGGAAAAGCATAAGTGCAGAGGACAGATGGGAGGATATATTGGTTTAAGTCCATCCAGAGGTACTTGCTGGGAACCTTACTGGTTGAAAACCAGTATGCCTGCAGTGATGAAACACATTTGGGCTCATTCTTGCAAATACGTACAATAAAGTCACCCTGTGTAACACTGACGTCAAATGTGTGGGTACACATTGTCAAAACCTCTCCCTGCATTTGAGGAAGATTCCAGTGAGCTTTGCGTTCCTTTTACATCTTAGAGCTCCTTGCTCTGAACAGCGTTTTGTTTCATTTTGACAAAGTTATCAGTAGTTATCAAATATCTTAAAAGCTGCAAGTTAAATGCACGATAGAGTTTTGACTGCTTATGGGCCTTATAGGACAAGGAAACCAAAAGGGCACAAAAATGCACAAAAATGCCTTATTAATTCAACATGAGAATTGGCGGCTGGGCAAAGGGGTTGGCATCCTTTGTAGTGTGGGAAGTAAAATGTTAATTAAGGATTCCCAGATCCCCCAGAAGTGTCCATAATTAATGCTTGTTGTAGCTTCATGCATATAGTGGCAAAAAGCCCAATATATGGCTTTTGCATCTGCTATTTCAATGATGTCATACGTTAGTTTGTTCCAAAGTTTGAGGAAAGATGAGACACGGAAAGACAAATAGAGGGTTTTTTTCCTTCTTTTAAGAATCATTGTGTACTTGATAAAGTCTTTAACAACTCAGCTTTCTGTAGTCACTATTAACTGAGAATGTTCACTTGTTCTTGGCTTCACCCAAACTGTTTGCTACTCCTACCATTCATTTTTGGACACATAATAGGCCAGCAGAGAGGGTTATATCATTGAAATATGAATGCTCGTGAAGCATGCACATATGTACACACATGCCCACAAACATAGACATGCTCACGTTGTTCGTGTAGAATTAAGATTCTTCAAATGTGTGTTCTTTCTATACTGCTGCTGTAATGCCGTAAATTGCCAGCTAACATTTGCATTCATATCAAATTAATTTTCATCATCTTCCACATAAATGTCATAATAGCCTAACATAATCATAAACAACTTAACTTCACCAGTATTTTATTTTGAATTTAGAGGACTAGTTACAGTACACCAGTTCTCTACTCAAAGGCTCAGATATGCCAACCTCAGCTTGATATCTCAGTCCCTGTAGGCATACATTACTCATTTCAGTTCAGTCACTGAGACTTTGTGTGACAAGCTATAAAAAGCTCTACAATGCTATGTGTACGGATCTATTTGGTGCTTGATAGAGGCAGACCTGATAAAGATTGTGGATAATCTACTGTTCTCATTTCTCATCACTACCCACCTATCATAGGATGCTAGATAAACTGCTTGCATATGAAAACAGGAGATATTTTATGAGGCTATGCAGTTGGGTTCCATTTGAGGATTACTGGTAATTCTTATGACTGGATGCTTTATATGTTGGCATGCCAGGACAAGTAACTGAGAGCAGGATTTATTTTGAAGCTGTCGCCTGGAGAGCCATTCCACTGACCATTTGCAAGAGGCTGGGGTTGGGTTCATAAACATTGTTTGTCTGGTCTTGTTTGAGGTGGTGTATAGTATACAAGACATCTGTGTGGGCTGGCAGACGTGATACAGGAGTCACAGAAGACCTATACCCTCTTGGACCATTAGGTGGGGACGTGGCAGGATAGCCTTTCTCAGACTGGCCTAAGCAATTGTGGTTAGGCAGCTCAGAATTCAGCCCTGGGTCTCCACAGGCTCCGGTGAGAACTTAGCTACTCATTACACGTGTAAGCACTAATATATTGACACTGAAATTTAGGTGTTGTAATCTTGGGAGCAATCACATTCTGAATATTTAATCTGTGGCCTGTTGTCAGCTAGGCAGTGGAGATCAAGGGATAAATTTAGAGTCATAGAATCATAGAATTTGAATGACTTCTCTAAAAATATTCCTGCTCTGTATCACATTGCTGCAGTTTCTGTTGATGTTTCCCTCCCAACAGCCCCTTTTTTCCTGCTGAAGTCCTCAAGGCAGACTCAGGATGCCCAGGTCCCAGTCTGACTTTGTATTTAAATCCAGCGTCAGGGTTGGCCAACCTTTTTTCTTTGTGTAGCTTTCCTGTCACTGTCTCAGAGGAGACCCATTTGAGATCAGTAGGTCTGCTGGACTAGTGTGCTTGCTGGTGATAAGGAGCTGGGCTGTGTAATGGAAATTCATCTGGCTGAGCAATTAGAAAAAGTTGGGAAGAGAAGGGGAGGAACTGAGCCCCGAGTGAGGACTGTATGCCTGTTTTGTGTCCTGTTGCTCAGCCCCATTCCTTGACTCCTAGTGGACCTCCACAGCCACTCTACTCTCTGAATTTGTTCCATCTTTGTTTTTCTTATAAAATTAACTTTAATTAAAGTTTAATTATATTTGTGTTTTTATCATTCAGAAAAAACGTTAATATTTAATGCAGAAAATTGCAAGAATGGGGAAGAAGGACAGTGGTACTAGAGGACCAGTATGTTTTTGGGTAATGTAGCAGAACTGCAGACGGAAATGTATTAGAGGCCGGGGAGATATCATGGAATGCTTTCTATCAGTGTCAATATCTGCTGTCCCCTGGGCCATTGCCATGACTTTCACGCCTTCTTAGAGATATGTTTTATTTCTTCCTTGGCAGTCCATCCTTTTGAGAATGAATGAGTGATTTTTGAATACAGCTGCCTAATTGAAAGCCTTAAATTCCATCCCAAGTGGAAAACTGAATTCTGCCATGGGCTGTGAGGACAATTCCCTAACACGGACAGTGTTTCTTCTGGGAGCTGCATACATGTTATGTGAGGACAAACTCGGCCCTATTGCCTGTTATTGAACTTTATAATAAATTTGCTTTTTCTCCATTGACTTCTGTAAACCAGCTTTTATTTTCTTTGTTTTTCCTTTTATTTCTGTTTTCTTCTTTTTGTTTGTGACTATAACTACTTGCTTCCTTCATTGTTTCTCTTTCAGTATCTTGCTCTTTTTCAAAGAATTGTGCAGTTTCCTGAGCACTGAGGAACCAACATCTATAAATTTGTCTTTCTAACAAGCTATGCAGAGCTGTTTGAAGAATATCTTGCACATAAAAAAAAAATCATTTGAGTTACAAATTGTTCACAATTAGGACGCTGAGTCAGTTCTACGTCTGTTAGATAATTTATGTACTGATTTGTCAATCAAAGCCAACAATTAAAGCTTCTCCAAATAAAGAATTCATGTTTTCCCCTCATGGTGGTGTCACTAGCAAAGAGCATGGAACAATAAAAGTTAATCTGTAAAGCAAGACAGTTACTGCTGAGGACTCGATGTCCACACTAAATAAATTTCAGGGGGTGTTTATTTGGGCTAGGTCTAGTCTGATCCAATTGTGGTTGGAGTGCATTAGTTTCACTCTTGGAGCACATCTTCTGGTTATTTTCCTCTGAAAGCAAACCAGTTCATGTGCTCTGAGATTACTCTGATGTGAACCAAAACATGGTCATCAGGGATGACCGGGAAATCACTTCAAAAGCGCACTCTGGATCCAAACAAAAGTGCTAATGTGGATGCATTCACATTATATTAGCATTCTTTCTATTCCCTTTCAGTTTTTAAAAGTTGAAACCAAGACACAAATAAATAATGATAATAAAAATCACAAACAGGAATCCTAAGTTTCCAAATCCTTAAAAGTGTTGTAAATGCCTTGGAATATCGGTATTCTTGGAAATGTACCTGACAGCTGGTGAGATGCAGTGGAGATTGTTCGTGTGTCTGTACTGCAGTCTCTGCTGTGACATACCTGAGCTGGCTCTGTAGTCAGGGACACCTGCGCACAGCCCCTCTAACAGTCGGTGTTTGGAACGTGCTATTTACTCAGCTTCTTGGGCTTTTGAAAGCCACACAGAGTTGGCTGCTGCTGTTGTGTTACTGTCAGGATTACTCAGATTCAGTGTTGGTGTGGCTGTATCTGTACAAGCTTCAGCTATGTAAGGAATTGCATGGAAACATGCACTATGTATGCTTTCTTATAAGAAATAAAACATGGTTTAACGTTCAGGTAAATAGTCACTTGGATGAACTCTCATAGTTTATGAAAATAATTTGATCAATTCATGAAAGAAAAGTTTGTCAGGGGATATTAGCCAAAGAGATGGCTGATAGCTCACGATTTCTAGCGCCTGGTTGTTGGATGCGGGTCCCCTCTGCCCTGCTCTTTCTTTCCTTTTGTAAACATCGGGCATAGGTCATGGCCAGAAACAAGCCAGTGGTCTAGGTGGACCTTTGATCTTCCTCATTTGCCTTGTCTTTATTGCATGATTCAGGTCATCCATTGTCCAAGACACCTACTACTTCATTGGATTTGAATCAAGCCCTCAGGACTGTAATTGCTCAGCTGGCTAATGCCACTACGTTTTTGGAAATTTGCAGAGAACTATGATTGCACACAGTTCCAGTGAACCTGGGCATTGTACATGCAGAGAGCTGTTCTCTTAGGGGTTTTAAAGGATTAAATGTAATAGTAGTGTACACTGAAACAGAAAGTGTGATAATCTTAGTTAAAGAGCTTGATTAGGTGGCAGAAGCAGTGTGGAAGTTCCCAGTGCTTTCAGTGAAAAAAATCTTTTGTATGGTTAGATGAATATCCTCTTGTCTTCTCTAACAAAAAGGAAGCTCATGTTTTAAGATTACTCCATGCTGGCTCCATAAAGCTTCCTTGGGTATCTAGGTTCTTTGTTTTGCAGTGGCGTTTAATCACTTGCAGTATCATACACTCTTCAACCATGCACATTATCCCTTAATTATATACGACTAAGCCCCTCTTGACTATAAGACATGTTGTTTGTTCAAACGCACTTACAAATCCATTTTCTTATCAGTTCTTTGCTGAACATTTACACAACGGGGTACTGTTTAAATATGAAAATAAACCTTTTTGAAAAAAATTGTTTGACCCACCCACCTGGCCTCCATCTGTGATTGTTCTGTCTCTGCAATCTGTTGTCTGCTTTTCCTCAGCGTGTTCTTTATCTTTTTGGATGGCTGCTATCTTTGAGCGGCTTTATTGCCCCTCCCTATTTTCTGTGTGCTTAGTAGAAAGTGACATTTCTAAATCATAAGGATCAGCCAGGCAGATTTGATACGCTCTCTGCTATAAGACACACTTCTGCTCAGAGTATGCAATTAGTAAAGACAACTTCATTTCACAGTATCACAACTCATGCTGTACTATTTGGAATTAAAGCATTGTGTGAATCTGGGAAGATTTCTCATAAAAACTTGTAGCAGATAAATCTGTCAGTTAGCAATGTTCTTTCTTAGCACAGACTTAGTGAAGCAAACCCAGAATAAGTTTCTTCATGTTTTATTCCAGTTCAGTTTTGTATCAGTGAATTAGTATGGTAATGCTTTTCCTTTTTTTTTTTTTTTTTTCATTAAAGAGGAGTTGTGTGTTTGTAATCTCTTAATAAACTGATATACTAATCTTTAGATAAAGAGGTTAAATCCTTTTTTATTTTGAAAGTTTATAGTTAAGTACTTACACAGACAGTTTAAATTTCCAATCTGTGCACTCATAAAAATTTTGTTGGCTTCAGTGAACCTGGAAGGGAATCCTCTCTTAAAGAAATTGGAGTGTATTTTTTGTTTCTTTTCCGGAAGTGTTTCTGTTTCTTCCTATTCCAAGCTAAATGTAACTGTGGAGAACAGTTGCTTTTTTGCATTAAAGTTCCTCCAAAAGCACCACAATGGATTGATAGACATGAACATATTTTTTCTGAGTAATTAGGACAATCAACTTTAAATGTAGGAATATCTGAGACCAGGAATTGCAGCTAAAGTTATTTTTAGATTCTGTAGCACCATTGTGCAGAAGTGGAGTCATTTCTCTCTTGTGGTTTCTTAGAAGCTGGTCTTTTGTTTGGATGGATTTGCCTGCTGTATAATGATGGCCTTGAGGAATGTGTTACAGAAACCTGTGAAAAATTTCCTCTGGATTGAAGCCTGGAATGGTAATGGTAGGTCATTGTCCAAAGGAAACAAAAATGTGTTATTAAGTTATTTTAATTTCATTTCAATTGGAAAGCTTATAGAGATGCCTGCTTCTGTTCTATTTTATGAGTAAGCCCTCCAGATTTATTTCTTGCCAGCCAATTATTAAGCACCATTACAGTTAAATTAAATTAAACATCCACATCAAGTTGATTGTCTCAAAGCTTCAGGAAGTCTACAGCAACAGATCTATTTGCACCACTTCCTTTACAGAGAACTTTATCCCTGAAACATATGATCTAAGACTCCCCCAGAAGACCTCTGTCATTTCACAGGAGACAAAATGATTTTTTGAAAGGATTTCAGGTTATCTGAGGCCTTCATAGAAAAATCTTGTGTTATATTTGTATCTGGACAGTTGTTGTAAGGCAGGATTTTGGGGCATCAGGAGGGAGTCATCTGCGTGAAGAGGGAATCTATGGCATAAAGATAGACAGAATGAGTAAACCCAGTACTGTTCTCTCCACAGAAGTACAAGAAGTTACTCAGGTTATATTTTTACTAACTTTACATTTTATTAATGCATCGATTAAGCATTGCTGCTGAAAGAAGTGTTTCCACCATTTCTCAGCCCCCTGCTCCTGTGCTGTGCCTTCACAGACATTTAGTGCCTGTAGAGTGAACTGGATTGAGGAACCAATAAAACAAACAGCACAAAGTTAGTTTTACAGTAGTATGTCAGAAAATTTTCTAAATAAGGCTTTAGTGACATGTGAATGATCGTGCCTGTATAATAAAGTAAATTTTATGTCTTCCAGAAGTAGATTTCTGTTGGGGAACCCCTTTTTCAGCATAGGTGCATGTACATTGTATTTTGGACATCAGTGTTGAGCCTTTCAGCAAAACCAGACTGGCTGAGTGTCCAGGCTTTTAGAGACAAGTGTTAGGTGAATGTCATGGCATCCTGGGAAGGAAAACTTGGTCTGGTATCCTGGAGCTGGCCTGAGCTAACACTGTCCCACCCATGCCTGCCCATGGTTGGGGTCAGGCAGGCAGGTCAATGTACGGAATCTCCTGGAAAGTTGTACAGGGGCATCCAGTCTGTAGGCAGCCTGAGAAGTGCCTAGCTGCAGGCATCTGATCTTCCTGGGGCAGCATAAGCTGTCTGTCCCCCACAGCCATGGGACTTGTCTGTGGAGGAACGGCTCTGGAGGATGAGACGCAAGTTGGAAACTTTGATCTCTGCATACGCAGATGTCTTTGGCTGGCAGATCTGGCTGACGTGTCTGTGATAGACCAAAACTTATCCCTATTTCCACTATCCCTCTGATGGTAATTTGGAAGCAACTTCAGCAGACAAGCTATCATCACAAGTCTTCCCTTCACCAGTTCGTGCTGCTTCTCCTGGAAGTCTCTCAGTGTTGCTCCCAGGAAGGCAGAACAGGGGTAGCCAGGGAGTGAGAGGGTTTTTGCAGATATTTGGAAACTGCTTTTGTGGGATTTGGTGAAAAACACAGTGACTACCTGATTAGAGGACTCTGACAGCCAGACTGTCAAGACTGTGACTGTTCATTTGGCAAGGGAGATGAGAGCCTTTGGGGGGCTTAATAGGCATTAGAGATGCTCATGTCAGGGGACATGTCCACTGCTCTGTATAAAAGGTCATCATATCGTAGTTGTGTTGCAGCGGTGCTGCATAGTGATGTTGCTATTTAGAGTGAGACGGTCTTTTTTTGATGGTTTGATTTGAGGTAATGAGGCTAAAAGATTCTAAAATAATGGAGTTGCTTAAAAGAATCAGTAAAAGAGGAAAAAATAACAGATCCTACCTAGTAACCAGTACTTTCAGATTCCACTGTACATTTCTACCTTTAATTTCATAGAATCATTTAGGTTGGAAAAGATCTTTAAGGTCATCGAGTCCAACCATAAACCTAACACTGCCAAGTCTACCACTAAACCATGTCCCTAATCACCACATCTTTTGAACACCTCCAGGGATGGTGACTCCACCACTTCCCTGGGCAGCCTGTTCCAATGCTTCACAACCCTTTCAGTGAAGAAATTTTTCCTAATATCCAATCTAAACCTCCCCTGGTGCAACTTGAGGCCATTTCCTCTCATCCTATCACTAGTTACTTGGGAGAAGAGACCAGCACCCACCTCGCTACAACCCCCTTTCAGGCAGTTGTAGGGAGCGATGAGGTCTCCCCTCAGCCTCCTTTTCTCCAGGCCAAACCGCCCCAGTTCCTCAGCCGCTCCTCACAGGAGCTGTGCTCCAGGCCCCTCACCAGCTCGGGTGCCCTTCTCTGGACACGCTCCAGCACCTCAGTGTCTTTCCTGCAGTGAGGGGCCCAAAACCGAACACGGGACTCGAGGTTAAAGATATTTTCATTAGATCCAAAGGTCTTTGCTACATTTGAAGGTCAGGTAAGAAGATCATGGGAATCTCTCTGGCTTTAAATTAAAAGATTTTTTTTTTAGATTATTTTTATATTTTCCAAATGATTTATCAATGGTCAGATTCTACTGCATTTTTATTAGAAAACAAGCAAACCCAAAATACATGCCCCCCTCAAATTACATTGTTTTCATTACTCCTTGGAGCTTTTTTGATGTATTTTGTTCTCTTTAGAAAACAACAGGAAACCTTCCCTAAGACATGTTGGCAATCACAAAGCCCGAATGTGCATTAAAACACCTCACAGGGTTCATTTGTGTATGGACAGACAAGGTATGACTGTACAGAACCTGTATGACATCAGAGGAGTTGAGTCATAGCATTGCCACTGTCAGAGTCACTACTGAATTCCGTAAGCTCAGTTTATTATTTAAGTGGCAACCCTGTATAAGGCAAGCTAGCTACACTGCAGACTATAAGGAATTTTTTGGTGCTTCATGTTTGAGCTACATCCCAACAATTAATTTCATTACCAGTATTTTTTTTCTTACAGCTGTTAGAGTTGAATTTTGTACAAGTTAAAAAAAAAAAAAAAAGACAAAAACATTAATACAGGAACGTGACAAATTTAGCATAAATTTTTCATACATCTGTTTAGAAAAAAAAGCACCACTTACACTGTAGTTTACATAGCCAGTTTCTTTTTGTTGCAGCGACGTCTGTTGTCTGCTGATGCATCTAAGGGAAGTGTTATTCCACTCAGTTAGATAATCATACAACTTTCCTATCAGACCATCATAACTTCCATAATGTAAGTTAGTTGGTGGTCTTAGATCTGCTAAATTCTTAGCCACTGTATTTTTAACAGATTTTTTTAGTAAAAATTAAGAAAAAGTTCATAATTAAATATTACCAAGTCAGTAAAAGAGGAAAAAACAAAAAACAAAATCCAAAGATACAGAAGCTATGAGCAAATCAAGTGCATTTTTCCATTAATTCTCCAACTGGTTGAGAGCCATCTGAGGAAGACAGATAAAATTTCTACTGCTGACAAAACTTCAGGCATGGATTAATTTTTTTGTGATGAAGCTACACCATGTCCTGCAAAGTGTGGAGTGTTTGCTCCCAATCTGGCTCATCAGTTGAGCTGTCACTCAAGTCCGTGCAGAAGCTACTTGAGCACCTTGCAAACCTAATCTTGACGGAAGGGCATAGTGGAAGAAAAGGGGAAAAAAAAAAAAAAAAAAAGGAAAAGAATGAACAGGAAAGCCAGAATATCTTTCCTCCTTTCATTTCACTTTTGAACTCTGTTCAATAATAGAGTTGCATCTGTCTGCTTTTTTGTGTCTTTGTGTCTCTCACATGTTAATTTTCCCCCAAATTTTCACGGTGGCTTTATATTTGTGGTTCCCAAGAAGGTTAATGAGAGGCACATGCCCAAGTCCTTGCAAACTCTGAAAATTTAGAGAAACATTATGTCATAGCCTCAGTGCACAGCTTTTAACTTACCCAGTTAATTAATTCTGCTCAGACGATGCTAGAGTTTCTTTAATTGCCATTTAAATGTAATCTTTTATGTACTTATTCAGAATCATTAGATTCAAAGTAATTTTGCTGTTACAGTATAGTGACACTGGGTATTCTTTGATTTGTGGGGTATGTTCTTCAACCTGATTACCTTGTCCTTGTGTATAAATTAGCCAGGAAAACACCAGAGTATTTCTTTGTGTCTATGTTTCATTGTAGCTAGGTAAGTTAAAAAGGCACACACAATGACATACTAATTTATTTTTTTTAAGGAGATTTGTACATAGGTAAAGGTTTCACTTAATTTGGTAGAAAAATTGGAGTAAGTTACTATTACTTAGCAAGCATTCTATTTCTGAATCTATTTGTGTGAACAGCAGTATGTGAACATCTCTCAAAAGACATTAGCAGGACTTTGGACAGCAAGGACATATTAGGCTTGGGAAATGAATGTGAGGTCTGAGAGATTCCTGACAGGCAACAGCAAACATTTGGTGGATGATGGTATGCAGCCACGGGACAGCCCTGTTTAGAGATATCATTCACACTGTAGCTAAGGCACAATTAAGAGTCTTGAGTTTACTCTGGCTAAGCCATACAACATAATTCCTGGGTTGAAACATGAATATTCTTTAGATGCTATTGCAGTTTAAAAATCAAGCGAAAATAAACATCTTTTTCAGCTAGACATTTATCATTGCATAGTAGTTAGACAAAAAAAATACTACAGTCTAAGCTCCTTATAAAACAATATATATTAGGTGCCAGAGAAGGCATAACACATGCCATCTCTCACTATAAAAGTAATTTACAGTTTCAAACATAGTCATGACTTGAAAGTACACAAATTATTGGAAAAGGGGATCAGAGGTTATAAAGTCTCCTTTTGTTAGTGGATTTCTTATGTCTAATATTTCACATTGAAATCCACATTTGGGAATTATTTTATAATGGTCTGCTTTCAGTTTATCTAAACTTTTCAGATACATTGCCTAAAAAGTGCCTGTGGCTGATGTTGTGAACTACCAGCCATGTATCTCGTAGGAGAGCAACGCCCCCCAAGTTATTTTCAAAATTTTTTTTTTGATGCTGTGGAAGATTAAACATTTTGTATTTCTGGTGTCTCCCATGCCAAATTGTCATATGTTTGTAGCAGGTTAATACAGAAGGGGGTTGACAAATCTTGCTATAATCACTACCCCATGTTGTTTTCATCCTCCTTGTCTGCTGCTCATTTTTGTTGTGAAAAACCCTAATATATCAGTGACAGGAGGTCTGGATTTGTGGCCGAATGTTATAATTACTCCCACTGAGGCACTGTCAATAGGATTAAAATAAAGATTCTGGACCTGTCCATCGCAGATGAGGTCAGCAACACTAGCAGTGGGAGTACTGTTTCTGCAAGCTGTGCTTTCAGTCCTGAGTTATGGAACCATAGACATTAATATGAAGCAAATATTTGAAAGCTCCAGTGGAGAAAGACCAGCCTTCTTTCTGCATTAGCTAAAATATCCATCTGTAATAAATAATCTAACAGCATCCATCTATGTCCTGACCATACATATGTGTGTGTTAATTTTCAAATGTATCAGAGCCCCAGAGAGTTTCAATTACAGAACAATCCATTTTGCATTTTATAATTAATAAAGTCTTTGCAGCTGCATAACTTCATCCAGGAAACATCTGCACAAACTCCTTGTGTATACATAATTTCTGTGAAAAGGGGCTTAGCTGAATTGTCTTTAATGTTCACAGGCTTGGGAAGGGTAGAAAGGTAGGGAGTTGATTAAGATAACACAAAACAAATCACAAGAATAGAGGCTTATGTCCACACAGCTATAAAACAAATTCTAGCCACGGCCTGTAGGACAAAACACAATGTATGGGATCACTTTAACATATAGTCAACTTACTTTATTCAACTGAAGAGGCGGGAGGAACCCAGGGGAAAACCTGAGCTCTCAGGAGGTGGGCAGTCATTTTGCCGTGGTTCTCAGTGGGACCAGGCTGTCACCCCAAGTTCGTAAGTAATACTGCTGTTGTTGAAACTCTGTGATTACTCCTTTGCCATCCTTTGATGCTGACTTTGAAAAAGTATTGGGTTTTAAACATTAGTTTCATCTTCTTCAGTGTGCGTGAAACTATGGCATGTACACCACTAAAACTTAATCGTGATGGCAAACTTAGGGAATGGTGAGCAAACGAGTAAACAGGCAAACTCTCTTGCTCTGCTAGCACAGTATGTCATCTTTATTTTTCTCCCCTCACACCAGTCTACTTATTATAATGGGATCAAACAGTAATTAGTGCAGTCACCTCCTTGCAGCTCATTACGTTTCATTATTTTCATATAAACTTAAAAATTATTATCAAAAGCCATGTTCAATCAAGTGTCTAACATGCTGAAACAATTGCGTGCCCTTTAAGTCTTAAGTTGATATGCCACCTGGAAGCCTTGCACTTCTACAAATGGAGATTTCTTCTTTTAACTTGTTTGTATTATTGTAGTAGCAAATACTTTTCTTGATTAATGTGTCACTGCCCTACAACTGTTTACTCTTTCTCCTTTGGTTATATAAACATCAGTTGTTACATGTCACTCATAGTCCTCACCATATTTCCATCATCCCTCCCAATTTAAGTTCCGTAGCTCTCCTAGAAGCAAAATGAATCTCCTTACTGTTTATAGTGAAAAGGTTACATAAAAATGAACAGTACTTAACACGTCCCTTTTTTCCTTTTTCCTGTCCCACAAGTGGGACTCCAGACTGCTGTTTTCTGCTCTCTACATCTGCCTTCATTCCCCCTTCCAGACTTTCTGGGAAATTTTTTTTTATAAATATGAAACGAAAAATATACATTATTTGATCTCTACCAAGCCGCTAAGGCATGTGATGAGCTCACAGCAGAGAAGCTACTATTTTTCTACATAAGCTGCAGTCAGCATCTCTAGTTACAACAGCTAGTGCCTTGTTGTGCCACAGATGTGGCATCGTAGTTTTTAGTAGTGTGTGTTAATTCCTCAGTATTTACTTGTGGCTTTGCAATATTCCATTATTTACAGTATTTGCATAGGCCCTTACGTGATACCAAAAACATTGGCTCAAAATGTTTGTGATTGCACTGACTGCAGTGGCATATGCTAAACGTGTATTCGAGTGAGTACCGTGCACAAAACAATGTGTTTAAATTACTTGTAATACAAAAAATTCACCATGGTAATTCGGCAAGATAGGACAAAAGGGAGGAAAAAAAGGAGTCAAAAAAAGTGTTTTTGAATGAATCTTTCCTATCTGTGATCTGTAATGGCTCACTGGCAAGTTATCACACCTTCGTAACTGGTCTGTGCAACACTGTCTTGGTAGAGTTTTCAGTTGTAAGTTTCTTGGCAAGGACAGTGATATACGTTAAAAACAGATAAAGATTTATAGCACCTCAGTTTTTAAGCAATAGAAGTATTCCACCGCTAGGCTGAAAAAAAAAATTTTTGTGACAAATTTAAATTTATGAAGAAAAAAGGGAAAATAATTTAGTTGTCTTCCTCCAATGAGTACTTCTAATTATGATGTGTACCCCTGCGTATCTTCATTTCTAAAGAACTAGAAAGTTTTTAAAAATCCTTTTTGAAAGCACTACTTTCATACCGTTAAAAATTTCAATGCTGGAATATTCTGCCCCTTACATTTATGGGGTGTATATGTTGAAGGGGTGGTTATTAAATGTTGTCACAAGCCTCTTACTGGAAAAAAAGCTAATGGAATGGTAGCATGGTACGAGTGCCTGAACCTGCTGCCTGTGGTATGCTGTGTGGGAGAATAAATGGCTTTCAGTCATGTAAACTAGTCACAGACATTCAGATCCTTTGAACTCTAATAAGAAACGCACACTTACTTTAAATAGTAAGTGACTAAGCATATAAATGTCTTGATCAAGTCATTGGAAAAAAAAATGAAAAGGGGTTTTCTGTTTACGTTTTGTTATTTCTGTCTGAAATCTCTATTTTACCCTCTGCGTCTTTGCTTTGTAATGTTCCCTGCTGAGAAGGACAGACTGGAAACACAGTAGGGATCTTTGCCTTTTAAGTTGCTCTTTGCTTTGCAGAGGGCTACGTGCTGGAAGACCTGGTGTATTTGTCCAGTGTTTTTCTCGGTATGAGAGGAACATGACTATTTAAGAAAGGCAGGAAACTATTATTTGGTAATTTTAGCTACATTTCAATTGCAAGCACTGAAAGAGCAGACAGAAGTTTAAATATATGTCTTAAGGTACATGCATACAAATCAGTTCAGCTTTTGTGCTCTTTATCTTTGGTGAGGAAGTTCTGAAACAACCTTGAATGAAGGTGTAAAAGGACGGTTCTGAGTTAAATTTGCCACAACTACGAATTCACAGGTCATGTTTATCCAAAGTGTTTCTCCAAAATTCTTTCTGTCGTCTTTTCTAAATAGCATATATAACAGCTACTGTGGTAGAATCAAACTATAGCATGTTTTACAAGCAGGGCTAGATTTTCTTCTAATGCAAACTCGTGCCCCTTTGTCAAAGTCAAAGGATACATGCTTTGCATGCTAATTTTCTCTGCCAGGTAATTGAGCATCCATCCACTGTTTTTTTCAGCATAACAAACACTAGATGTTACGGCGATTTCTGTCCTTTAGGCATATTTTTCTTTACAAAGTTAGTATATTGATAGAGAGTAATAGAGGGCCAGAATTTCCTATCATTTTATACTGGTATGATCCACTGTTGATTTACTTAATTCATCAACTTTAATCTACTGTGATCTTTCACCATCATTATTTTTCTCTCAGTTGCCTAAAATTCATCAGATTAATAAGAGTCATCTGTGGGCTCAGTCCAAAGGCTATTAAAGTCAAAGACACTCCTCATTGACTTCAGTGAGATTTGGGTAAAGCTCGTTGTTTTCATGCTCTTTCCATCACTGCAGTACCAGACAACTGAAATAACTGTTCCAAATATCAGTGTCTTTGGATACTTTGCACTTCTGTTCTGAGAAAATATTCAAGCAAATATGAATATAACCAAAGTAAATTTTCTCTCTCCGAATTCAGAATGACTATTTAACTAGCTTTAATATTTTGATACCCAATACTAAGTTTCAACTGCTGTCCCTGTTCTTTGCATACAGGTGATGGCTTAAGAAGGTTAGACTGTCTGTTAGGGCTGGAAAAAAGAATAAAATAGTGTGGTTGAAAAAGCCTCTGCTTTATTAGGAAGATCTGGATGGCTTTTGTGTTCTGTTTTTCATGTTGACAGTGTTTGTAAGTTTGCCCATAACCTCAGTGCTGAAATGGAGCCTTAATCTGTTTCCAGTTTTAGGTTGTCTGATCCCCACTTCCTTCTTCCTCATCCCCTACAGCTCTCATAGTTTATCCATTCTTAAGCTGGCTGTCTAGGTTGCAGTTCTCTGCTTGTGAGTGTCATTATAGGTGTGTTTTATGGGTGTTTCTGCTTTGGGAACTGTGGCAGTAGCTGAAAGAAGTATTTCTAAACATCAGTTTTGGAACACAACACATTTTTTACTTCCATGGGTTCACAGCGGGCAAACCACAGTGTGAAATTTTCTTCTATGAGTATTTCCAATTATCTACCTTTTGACTTTCCCTTGAAAGTTTTAGTAAATTCATTTCAGCCTGGTTGTCTCTCTCTGTGAAACTGGAAAAACCAATTGTGCAGCTTACGTTGTCAGCCCTCCTCCTCTTTCTGCTTGTTCCTAGCAGCATTGTCTGTCCAACAAGTGTTCACGCCTCATTTTTCCCTCGGGATCAGGCTTCACTGGTGGGTTTCAGCTTCTTCGGGTTTCTCAGATCAGTGGAGTAACTTTTGCTCCATTAATTCCAAATCAACTAGTTCAGATTCCAGAAACACTTCAGTGGCATTAGAGCAGAGCTTCTCCAGACTGTTTTTCCCTTGTTTAGGCCTATTGCAGGCATCCAGCTGTTTCACACCATTATTGTACTCCCCTTTGGTGAAAAACAGATGCTTGTTATATTTCTGTGGCCCTCTGTGTTAAAATATTGTGCTGCCAACTGCTGAGGTATTTGTAGTGTATGCTTGAACTCATAAAAATGCCACAAAATCATTAACAGCATCAACTGAAGAAAAAGACGTTGTGAGCATAGTATCTTGCTTGCGCCAGCGTAACAGAATGGGTAGTTCAGACATTTACAGGAACGTGTACCTCGTGACAGAGGCAAAAAAGATCAGAATACTAGTCCGTGCAAATCTAAACCTTAATTTGTTCTGTTCTGTCTTAGCTTGTGGCCGTGGGTTCTACAAATCCTCCTCACAAGATCTGCAGTGCTCTCGCTGCCCTACTCACAGCTTCTCTGACAAGGACGGATCTTCAAGATGCGATTGTGAAGATAGCTATTATAGAGCACCTTCTGATCCACCATATGTCGCATGCACAAGTGAGTCAGTCATGAATTTAATGGTAAAGGACATTGCTTAACCAACCAGGTGCAGCCACTTGTAGCTAGTAGTTTCGGTTGGCTTTTCCTATATTTTAAAAGTACATTTACAACAGTAAATGAAATTGAAAGGCAGAGGGGAAAAAAGGTCGACAGTGAATGTAGAATCAGCATAAATAATTTGCATGTTTGCTTGATATAACATTGGAAAACATTGCATGTTGGGTAAGTGTGTAACTCATTGTAATAGATAGAATACAGGCATAGTTTTCCCATGGCTGTAAAATTGTTGTAGACAATGTGCTTTATGTGATATAATACCAAAATGAGTAACATGAAAAATGAAAAGTAACCCGTGCGGATCTGAGCTTTGATTGAACTGTAATTGGATCTGGCTTAACCTCCTAACTGCAAATAGACTAGCCTGCACAGATTGGTGGTTCAAATAGTGGAAGTCTCCTAAATCCAAAGCAGCACCAAATATCTCTGTAAATCATATCAGAGCTGATAACAAAGGACTAGAAGCAGTTCATGCGGTATGTTTAAAAGAGACGAACAAATCCCATACTTGGGAAAACTATGAAAGAAAACCTTTAAAGTACATTAACCAATCCTTTTAATTGCACAGACGAGAAACGGCAAAAGTCAGTTGCAGTAAGTACACAGACAATTGTTATTCTGATGCCTTAATGGAAAATAAATAAAGATCTTGCCAAGTGAGTTCAAGGAAGCTTTTATGCAGCTTGTACTAAAAATAATGAAATGTTTATGTGAAGAAAAATGCTTCAACTATCTTCTGTCTCAGTAATTAAAATGGTAGCTACATGTCCCACCGTGGTTCTGTGCAGTTACCCTGGACTTTTTTGTGTGTTACATAGGACCTCCATCAGCACCACAGAACCTCATTTTCAATATCAACCAGACTACCGTGAGTTTGGAGTGGAGTCCTCCTGCTGACAACGGGGGAAGAAATGATGTGACCTACCGCATTTTGTGCAAGAGGTGCAGCTGGGAGCAGGGCGAATGTGTTCCCTGTGGGAGTAACATTGGATATATGCCCCAGCAAACTGGATTAGTAGATAACTATGTCACTGTCATGGACCTGCTAGCTCATGCTAACTACACGTTTGAAGTTGAAGCCGTGAATGGGGTTTCTGACTTGAGTCGTTCCCAGAGGCTTTTTGCAGCTGTCAGTATTACCACTGGTCAAGCAGGTAAGTTTTCATCACTTATGAATCTCAACACTGCGAGACTGAGAGAAATTGGGAACATGCAAACTACAGATGCAGTAAATCAGGAGCATGTTTGGTGTGTTCTGGCTCATTAATCTTTTCACCTTGCCAACTAGTTAATTTGAGCTTATACTATTTCATGATAACCTGCCCTGTTTATTGGCCTCAGGATTGCTTTCAGGAAGCATTCATGAAAGACTTAAAGCAGACATACAGCTTTATTATTAAATAGATTTTCTTAACTCTGCAACTTTTTTTTTTCTTCTTACATCATTGTAGGTCATTCCCTGGTATTTGAAGATTAAAAAAAAGTAGATGTGACAGTCCTATGCAGGCTTCCTTGCTGAATTTTTTAAACCTGTGTGGGAGTCCTAGGTCACTGGAAGATGATTTGGATATCTGATGGTGTTTTCAGTGTTAAATGTTTTCCCTCAGGATAATGTTTCTAATTTATCTTATATTTCCAGGTATTTGATTATGAGATTCAGTGAGAATGTGATGATTATTCTTTGTTTCTTCTACTTATCATAATCTGACAGGTGAAATGTCAGGGAAAATAAAATCAAACTAGCATATCACCCCAGGGGAAAAAAGGGCTTTAGTTGTCTGCATGCTGAGTGAAAAAAAAGAATTCTCTGATTTAGGTTTCTGAAATGACGAGTTGCTTGTTGGTAAAAATTACAGGCCTCTGAATCTACAATAGTGCACTGTGGGCTTTAAGAGAGGATAGTAAACCTAACCTTTTATACATTGAACAAAAGATCTTAAACCGAGCATTAATTGCACGATCTGGCTTCCGAAGAAATGCTTTAAAAGAAAATATGAAGTGAAAGACTGATGCTTGCTGTAAGAACAGCTACCCAATGTTTTAAAGGATACTTCATACATCTTGGAGGAAATTTTAATGACTGTGATCAAGCTATTCTTTTTTAGTGCAGTAGAAATGATCCCCTACGGTAACGCTTTGAACTGAGGACAAACTCACCGTACAGGGGCAGTGAACAAATAGGAGAAACTGTTTTGCACTATAAAGATGGTCATCTGAAAAAAAAAAAAGACAAGAAATTTACTTCAAAACCTTCCCTACCTCCCCCCAAACCTAGGACAGTTTGTATAGTTGTTGAAGTTAGGCTGGAATATTTATGGGATATTTAATTTCCCCATAGTGCTTTCCTGGATGCCAAATACACATTTTATATTATTTTGGAACCGTCCTTGTGACTGAAAGGATTGGTCTCTGTGCTCGTTCAGTTCTTGGAGTTTATGATGAGATTTTGAGCACATAGAACTTACCCTGAAACTATTTTTGCACCACAGATTGTATTATTTTGACACCTTGATTTTTCATCTTTAAAATAATTCTCTGTAATTCTTCAAATGTGCACAGGTGGACAGTGTTCTGCTCTCTGTAGATGTCTGTACAGAACTACCACATGAAGAAGAGGATTTGGACTTTTTCCTATTTAGCTAAATCAAATTGGCTTTACTTTATGTGGTTTGATGGTTCAGTGGCACACAGGGTAAAGGAAAAGACAGTGCAATTTGGTGGCTAGTATCACGTCTCAGGAAGATGAAAAAGCCTTAATGAGAAGTTTGTTGTGTTACCCCCGAGATAATTCATTATAGTTAATTCTCTTGTGTTCTCAGAGTCATAGATTTATAGGGGTTTTCAGGCCAGAAGACATAATATGGTTATCCTGTGTTATAAGTAATACAAGCTATATGATTTTATAAAATGATCCTCGCATCAAGCCCAGAGATATTAGTGAAACTATAACTTGCATATATATTGGAGATGACATCTAGACTTTACCTGGTGATTTCAAGTGATGGGAAAACCTACACCCTCCTAGAGAAGTTTTGTAAGAGCATGCAGCAGGAAGCAGGAGACCTGACTCTGTTCCTTCCCTGCTCTCCAGTTTGCTGTGGGATTGTGTACAGGAGAGCCTTTCCCAGTGCTACAGAATCTGACACTGTCACTGCTGAGAGAAAGGGTGTTCATACAACTGAAGCTTTGTCTGTTTAGCATTTCTGAATATCAGGATTTAAAGGCTTCCAGTTGGACATCTAAAAGGAATATACATAGGAATTTTGGGGCGGTAGGAAAAAAGGCTTTAAGCTCTCTTTGTTGCAGTTTTCCCTGTCTGTAAAATGAAGGTAACCCTTACCTTTCTTCACCAAGCTCTTCGAGATTTTCTGATTAAAAGCGCCCTAAAAATGCTGCATTTTTTTTTCACCCAAATTACAAAATTCATGTTAAAGAAAATACAGTCTTTCAGAACAAATACATTCACCAGAAGGAAAGACCTCTTTTACATTATTTTTGCAACAGCATGTTTTGGATCCTAATACTGATTTCTTTGGTTTCTCAAGGAGGAAAATATTTTAGGTGGAACAGATTGACGACTATAATTGAACAGAAAGAGACTGGTTGCTCAAAGGAGACTGTTATGCTTCTGTGCTCCTATTTTATTTTACCATGGAGAGAAAGAAAATGTTGGATTTATTTATAGCCAAGTAAACTAGAATTCATGCAGCTCTCATTTGTTACTGTGTGACTGTTCTATCCTTTTGGCAAAAATGACTTTTTCTATGCCCATATTGCTTTTTATGTGTGTAAATGTGTCTAACTAAACCTTCTTCACATGTTATTATGCTAGCACAATAGGTGGCTATATATAATTACTGGGTTCACCAGTTGCACAGAGGCTTGCAGTGAGATTTTCCCTTTGTAGTTCTGGTTTAATTGAATTGATCCTTTGTGACCATATTCACAAAATTCAAATCATTGTGTAATGATAACAGGAAATTATTGATAAAAGAATGGGGTTATGGAATATATTCAGTGTTTCTTCACCCACATAAAACAACCTTCTGATGAGGCAAAGAGAGCATGTCACAGAAAAGAACCAGGTGGTTGATAAAAAACTATTTATATTTGTGGAAATAACACAATAAAATGACTGCAAGTGGGTAGGTAGCATTTCACATTGCTCACGTATATACATATGACACATTGCTATTCATTCCTTGTGTTAAAAAGACTTTGTGACTAGGCTATCAGTTGTCATATGGCATATTTTTTATGCTGCAGCCAAGAACCGTGAGGCTTTTTGTTTTGCTTTGTTTTGTTTTTTGACAAAAGCATGAAAGAACTGAGCCGGAATCAGAGGTAAAAGATTAAGTGCACTAAGTCCCCCAGGAATAAACCATCTTGTTTCATATCTTGCCTATCCAGCATCATATAAGGAATACAGGATGTCATCCCAGTATTGCAAGCTGATCTATGTGAACCCCTGCATCCTTGTAGAATTCAGATTTAAATGTGACTAAGCCCCAGTTACAATAGGTGACTGTATTGAAGAGCTGCAGCTAGCAAAGAGCTGACAAACACTACCTTTGCAAGCTTATTGAATGGTTGTTTACCAAAGATAAATTTACCACTTCCCTAATAAGGTATTTACCTTTCAGTGGTACTGGTAGTTCCTTTTGATCCATCAAATTCCTTTCCAAATCTTACATTTTTTCCATACAACAGTCACAAGGTTGATGGAATTGGGTAGGTTTCACAGCAGAAGAATATTTGTCAGGTTTTGGCACTTATGCACTTTCAAACCTTTAAAAAAAAAAGAGTTTCAATAACAATTGTATAATTTTTCTGTTGACACTTTTGCAAAGACAGCATGTTTTTAAAATTGTCTTTCTACATCCTTTCCTCTGGAATTTATCTGAATGGACAATGGACTGGTCTCTGATAAAGGGTGATATTCACCCAACCTAGCCTGACTGAGAAAATTTAACATAGGTTGGATGAATCCCAACATATGTCAGGGTTTGAGAAAATGTAAGTATCTGTCCTGAGCCAGTTTGAGTTGTCTTTATAATCACTGGAAAGGAAAAATCATATCCAAGGGGACACTCATCATGTCTTATTACCGTAACCAAACATGACAAACAAAAGTTAAAATGTAATGCCAATACCTGTTCCTAAATGTACTCCCTGTTCTTATGCAGGGAGCACTTGCTAATGCTCACTGCTTCTTCACAGCACTCTTAGGTCATGCTACGTCTTCAGATGCACTTAATGCTGACAACTTGAAGTGGTTAAAAACCCCCAGTTCAGTTCCATAATCAAGGCTTACTCTTGAAAAAAGTTCTTTAGTAACAGTTTATTTTGTATATGTTGATTTGCTTTTCCTTTTTTTTACATCTCAGAGTTCAATTTTCAGACCTTTTCCTACAAAAAACAGGTCCCTAAATTCACAGCTTAAAAAAAAAGGGTGGGGGAACTGAATATTTGAAAGTTGCATTATCACAGCAACCTGAGCAGAAAACACATTACATGCTATAAAATCAAGACTATTAGCAGCAGTATGGTTGATTTACATGGCAAGAAGAAATGACTGAATGCATAAAGGAAACCAGCTATCCCTTACGTAAAGCTGTGTGATGGGTTCTGCCTTTCTTACACACTTCTGAGGTCTTTCTGAACAGGGGATTCACTTTGCATTCTCCCCTACTCTACATTCTCCTTTCGTTGTTGCTGCTCATAATTTTTCTCTTCTTTGCTTCTCTTCGCATTTTCCCCAGCTCTCAATTATCTCTACTCATTTTTTAAAGTCTCCTCTTTCATAGTCTCTGCACTATTGACCATCTATTTGTTTCCTGTTCCCTGTCAGTCTCACTTAAGCCCGACTTTTCTTCAGCAATGAGCTGTCCCCCAGCAGAGGCAGCAATCAAGAAGATTTATGCCTATGGCTTTCCCAGTTGCTTTGACCTCACCGTTCTAGTCCTATTCTCACTTTTCTCCTTTCCCCAGACCATTTTGGTGTCTTCCCATTCTGCCGCCAAGTTGCGTTAATCTACCTTCATCTACTCCTTCCATCCAATGTTCACTTTTTGGCAATACATGACAGCTTATTACAAATAGCTTCGGTGTTCAACTTAACATTGCTTCTATGTTTTCCCATTTCACTGGACTTCCGTTAGCTTCAGGTTTCATTCGGTATTTCCTACTAATGACTTTACTTTTTGAGCTATGCTTCATGTTCTAGCCTTCAGCTGTAGATAAGCTTTCCCACATTGATATGGCTGCATCATCTGCATATATATTTAAAAATGATGCTTCATATGAGAAGAATTCTGATTAGAAAAATGTCTTTCTTTTCTTTTTACCAAATGCATTCTACCTGTTGAGCTGGCAGAATTATTTTATAGAAAAAGTCACTTTTCAAAACTAATATTCCCTAACTGCTTTCATTAAGCTGTGGTTTTTAGAAGCATGTATGTTATGATGATTGTATTTTGGGTTACTGTTAATAATATTTAATTATATTATTAATATAAAAAATTATATAAAAATAATACTTAATAATATTTAAGGTATATTTTAATCTGTTTTAACTTTTTTCTAGAACAGTAGGCAGACAGCATAGTTTCATAAATGTTCTGCACTCCATGGCCACCAACTGAAAAGGGTAAAACTAGAGTAGAAATTAATTACATATGGTAGTTACTATTCATCCAGTTTTTTACATGTCTTTTCAGTACATTTAAAAAATGGATTGGGTTATTTCTGTGGAGCTAAGACTGCCTATTGATCTGCAGTCACATTAACCTGGACTAGTATCACAGATATTTTGATAGGAGGTGGTAACTGAATTTATGCCTGAATTAAACTGATGGATAAAAACTTGATTAGAATCCCCAGCTCTGTGTAGCAAATACCATCAGATCAGGGAAAGCAGTTTGTTCATTCACTGATTGTATCTGGTCATATTTAATGTAGTGAAATCCACAAGGTTATAGAGATACTGCAGAATTGCTAGGTTGGGGCATTGTTGTAAGCTTGCTAAATGTTAAATTTTTTTTAGGATTGTCACAAAGAAGGAATCATCTATATAGGATATAACATGGTATGGCATATATGATATTTGACAGTTCTGATAATATTTTATATACATATACAGAATATATACATACATTTGAAATGAAAAGCAATATGTTTTATAAGAAAACTTACCACAGATTAGCCAATTGATAGTAATTAATTTTTTCTAATATTTAGTTCTAATTTGTTCTAATATTTTTCACTGAAAGATAAAAGAGAAAGCAAGAAAGCAGATGTTAGCTGTGTTGCTTAGGGTCTGATCCTGCACCGCTGAAGTCAATGGAAGTTTTGTCATTGACTTCAATAGGAGCAGGATTTGAACCTTATGCTCTATCAGAACACACAGGAACCAAAGCAATGGGCACTCTGTCATCCTGAAAGGAAACTTTAACTTCTTATCACATTTTGAGTCTGACTGTAGCAGGTTTTTGTACATCAGTTTGTGGCTGAATGTAATTTGAAATTATTTTTTTTAGTAGACTAAAAAAAAAGATTTTTTTTTCCAAATGGGTATCAGAACTCTTGCCTGTCCAGCTTTACCATAAAAGCTTTTTAGAAATAGATGTATGTAATAATTTTTGCTAAGAAACTAAGTAGGTTTTTCTAGTAGAAACTATGTGAATTTTACATTATTTAGAAATAAAAATAGTGGGAAGCTACACTCTAGTGTAGCTACACAAAGACAAAGTAAAGCTTCAGCTTCACAGAACCAAAGCTCTGAATTAGAAATGGTCAGATTAAGCTTCTGTGTATGTTAAATGTTTGGTAGCAACCTGCTAGGAGAAGCATGACAGCCACAGGGCTGTTAACTTTCCTATGCACTGAGCTATTGAAGTAGCAGGGTATGTCACCACAGTCAAATGTACACTACTAAAGCATAATTTCACCAGCTACACAATAAATAACTATGTACTCGAGGGAGAAAATGAGGGATATGAAGTACAATTTAGCCAAAGAAAGGAGAGATTGGTTTGGTCATGTGACACAAAGGACTCGGAGCCACTTTTTCTTCTAATGTTACAAACACGAGCCAGACATCTCCTTGATGTTTATGAGTTAACACCAATTGTCATCTTAAAAGTAGTGACGAAAAATTAATCCTGACCTTGAAAAGAAAATATGTGTGTTAACATCACATTTTCTATGACCAATTGCAGAAGGGTTTGTAGAATAAAAGAGCTCTACTTGTGACACCTGCTGGGTGTGTTTTTAGCCCCTCATAAATATGCCTGGCTTCTTCTTTCACTTCATCCACAGTTAGATTATTTCTCATGGCCATAAGTCCTTTTGAACAGAGTAGAAACTGAATAGTAGTGCTCTTTGAGCTTTATTATACTCTTTGGGGACACCTACACATAATTCTGCGAAGACCTGGCCAACCTCAAAGACTTTCAAGATACCTGCAGTACAAAGACAATAAATCACTTGATACGTTTATACATGGTGATACACAGCCTAGTGTAGCTAATTAACTCATGTGCAAAGAAAAAAACAATTCCATAGACCTTTGATTTTGGCAGCAGAACTGTACCTCCAGATCTTCCTTTTTTGGCTTCCTGTGAACTGTAGTATGGTAACTGGATGCAGGATCTAGAACAGTGCTGAACTCCATCAGTAGGATCTCAGGAACTCAGTGTTGTTTCTTTGATATATTGGCCACATATATCATTCTCTTACCAAAATAATGTCATGATGATTATGAAACGTAGGCAAATATTTGTCTGGAAACTTCAGAATTTCCATAGGAAATCGTTTTATGTGAAACACTGTCATGGCTATATTGCGACCTAACAGTGAAAGAGAAACACAGCAGGGAAACTGGCAAAAAGAAAGGTCTGTTCTGATTCAGTCATAAAATTTCTCAATCATATATTACATTCGTTTGGTTAAGCTTCCTGTTTCTTATTTGTAGCTAATAACAACACATAGCTGACCTCATAAAAGCACAAGGAAGATTTGGGTTTCAGTATTTACAAAACAGTTTTGAACTCCTTCAATAAACAAAATTTTAAAATATTGGTATCAGTAGGACAGAATAATACATTGGGTTAGAATTAATCTAGCCAAAACCCACTGTGCTCATGAGTTCTGAGATCTTACTTCAGTACAGTTTAATTTAATATTAAGGTGTTTCATTTCTTTGTTATTTTGCCTAGAAAGAACAAAATTCAAAGAAAAAGAGTATGTTCATATTTGTAGCAAAATAAGACATTAGAAATTTTGTCCCTGAATTTCCTAATATGTGATGGTTTGTTTGAGACCTTTTGAAGAATTCATGTACTGTTGTTATTAGAACAAACAAAACCCTCTAAGTGCACAGATGCTTTTTTGATGAGAAACGAGCATCACTACTGAAAGGCACTATTGCAAGTGCGTAAGTACCACCAAATGTGAAATCCTTATTGAGGCTGTATGTAGTAAATGAAAAAATTCTTTAACTGTAACATCTTTATAGAGTGAAGCATTTGATGACAGCATGGCATGGAGCCAGCCTACTGTAATGACTCCTGTGGAAATCTTTAAAAGAGAGAAGAGAGCTTATACGAGAGAGCTGAAGAAGTTTCTCCATTAAGCTTAAACAATAGAATAGCTAAACGTGCAACTTCTAGATGGGAGACATCGCTCACACTAGTGCCTGTTTAATATCTGGAAGACCTTTGTGGTGAGTCTGTCCCAGCTAGTGTAGTTAGTATGCCAAAAATGCACTGCAGGAAGGAGCGAAGAATGTCTTGAATCAAGAACTTTCTTAAAGCAAGGTTTGAGTCCACCACTTAGGGATGAAGTTCAGTCTCATAATTAACTGTCTAGAAAGAGGTGCCATGTAGATTTGTCCAGCATTCTAAGATAGTGTGTTTCCAGTTTGCTTTATATAAATATTCTCATTAGAAATAGAGTCAGAGATTCTGCTGCTGCTCTTTTGGAACAGATCATATTTTATTCAGTTACTGATTTTTTGTTTGTTGCATGTGCCAGCAAGCCTGCTTTTTTTGAAGGAAAAATGGAGTTTTGGCTAAACGGGCCCTCAGGTGAAAAATACAAATCTTCCCCTTCTGCCCTGTGGCCTTCTGGCAGTGTTGATGGCCCAAGAATGAAGTTCACTTCTGGCAGGTAAGGGTGAGGATAGCCGAGATGGGTTGGAAAGTCAGGGCAAAATAAAGGTCTATGAAGAGCTGGGCTTGATCTTTCTGATGCTACTGGGGTAATAAGGGGAGACATCTTCCCTGATAGCAGTAGCCATTGCTAACTTACCCACTCTGACAGCTCCATGGGTGACAGCAGATTTTTCAGGTGCTGGAATAGTTTGAGTAATTAATAAGTCTGGCCAATGTTTGCCATCTCTGACGTTGCTGCCCTATGTAGTTTCCTCTGCTTTGCATGTGATAGAACCAGCCCTGACTCCATAGGGCATATTCCTAACTGAACAGTTATATCTACTACTCTTTAGTGTGTGAATTGTTTTGCACAGTTTTGTACAGCATTTCTGTAGTCTTTCTCTGTTATAGTCAAAATATATCATTGGATCTATTTCTAGAGGAAATTCTCAGGGCAATTTACTGAGGAAGCCATGGTTGAAGGCTGCAAATTGACAACAATAAAAGTGTTATCCTGAGTTCAATAGTTAATGTTAAGATAGGAGATGCTGATTATCTTTTTCTTTGCTTCGTTAGTGATGAATGGAAGCAAATTTGATGCAGACAGCAATCTGGTGGAATGATGCAGAGCTATCTATGAAAACATCTGTACTAATCCACCAATGCAGTAAATTATAGCTACAAGCAAAAGACATTGATCCAAGAGGATCATTAACAGCTTTAACCAACTGATCCAAGTAATAGGGTAAATGAGAGAACATTATCAAGATCTGATTTTTACAGCTGTCAACTACAATTGCTAAAACATGATTACCACTTTCTCTCAATTTCAACCATTTTATGACTTAAGTTTAGTATATTCTATTGTGGGCAGCCAACAAGGATCAATTAAGTGGTAAAATACGCAGGAAAAAATTGCCCAGCTATCATGCACTCCATTTACCAGGAGGTCAGTCACAAAGGGAGGGATAATTGCTGCAAGCCAGCAAAATTAATCGGGGATGCGCCAGAAAGGGTGATGTATGTTCTGTGACAAAGTACGTGACAGAGATGTACGCATAAACCTGTAGCTGCTTGCCTTGTTGAGGGCACAAGGACGAGAGAAGGAGACCTGTGGAAAACAATTAGCATGGCTTCAGAGTGAGCAATTCTTAATTATCCATAACATGTCGACATCAGATAATTAGTGTCCCAATTTTTAACAATATTTGATCATTAACTACAGTCGAATAGGGAAGATCAAGAACAGAGCCGTTTGTCTGAGCTAAGTGTTACGTAACGGTGTCTGCATGCGAACATAAGTCAACTAAATCATGCTCACAATAATGACACAGAAATCTTCTTATTGTGGGACCAATATAAATGTCTAAATTTGAGCTTATAACAAGCTGTGGTTTATGTTTCCATAAGGTAGGTTGTTTGTGAGAGCAACCCACAAAATAAAGCAGGCTTTAATGACAGCTGTAGTTTAAAGTCCCTAATGTGCTGCTTTTTCATCTGTACATTTAGATTTTCACAGCAAGCAGCGTAAGTCATATGACTGAGGCCATTTTAGTATTAATGCTAATTAAGGAAAGGTTATTTTTAGCTCAATTTTCTAAATGTACAAGGCTACGTGAGTCTGCTAAATGAGTATCTCTTCGGGCAATTTTCTTTCAGCTCCTTTGTCCTCTGTCAACATTTTTTGGCCAGTTTTAAATATGTTTGACAGAGAGGTGGAAATCTTAAACTGCTGCATGGCGTCAACAGGCCAATGAAGACCTGTCCTTACTGAATGAGCTAAATCATGTATCAGACATAAGAGAATCCACATACACAGAAAGACAGAAAACTTTTAAGAAAAATTATTCACAGAACTGCTGATATTTTTCTAATCTTAATGAAAGAAATCATAGAAGAGCAGAATGGGATGTTTCATATCTTATTCCATCTGGTTTCTGCCATATACAGGCACAGAGAAACGAAAAGAAAGGAAGAGATGTGCACACACATGCATACACACACATGCTTACCTGTAGCTTAATCTCTTTTTAATCTCTCTTTCTTCTAGCCTGTTAGTGTATTTTTCAGAATATTTAAGCTAAATCTCACTTCCTCTGAAGTGAGCTTGAAACTTGAGGGATGAGGTCCTGTCATTGTGATTCTTAGCTTTTCTTTTTAAGGATGACCCTCCTAAACTTTTACCTACATTTCAACAGCTTGTTGTACAGAATTATCCATTGAATCTGGGGTTACCTTTCACATGTATGTGTTTGCAGCAGCAAACCCTTCAGTTTCTGTATCTCCCATCTCATACCTGCTGGTGGATCTATTTACCATCTGTCCTTTTGACCTTTTCTGTCTGTCTGTCATCTAAGCATTTCTCTTTTTTGAGTTCCCCGTTTCCTAATGCATTATGGAGCGCTCTTTTTTTTTTTCCCAAGCTCCTTTCAGGCAGTAGTGGCTGAGTCAGCAGGCTGGATTCAGAGCTAGTAAACCCTGATGCTTATGTGGAGAAATGCCATTTACTTCACTAAAGAGTCTATTTAAGTTCATAGAGCCTCTAATCATGGCTGTGAAATGAGGAATTGGATGTTAATATTTCAGAGCCAATACTCTAATGATCTGTCTCTGTGGACCTCCTGTGGAATTATTCCAAATATTCCCTTGTGTAGCTGAGATCAAAATTTCATCCTTAGTTCTAATTTTTTGTATTGCAGCTTAACTGGTAATGAAGAGGGAAAAGTGTCATTGTTCTTTATACTGTGTAGAGTTAATCACATGAAACATTTTAGGGCTAAACGTTCTGCTCTTTGATGTTGGCATTAAACATTAGCATTAAATCTTTGGTGGATATTTACATTGTTGTAGTCAGTGGAGATTGATAGGTTTCTTTAGGGAGTGATTTGGAACAGGAGCCAAATTTAGGAATTGTGCATTGACTTGTGCTTAATTACAGAGGAAGCTTTAGATTACCTTCCTTATTTAGCCACCTAAATTAACTGCCAAAAGTTGATGACATGAATGCCCATCTTCCTCCCACCCCCACATATGCAAATGTTAATTTCTGCCACAATGTTAACATTAAATATTTACATGCTTCTATTTATTTTCAAGAAAATACTAAACAAGGAAGCAAATTGAAAAATAATTTCTTGTCTTCAGGATTTTAAAACTCCTTAAAAATAATTTACTAGTCCTATTAGTAATTCATGTTGTTAAGACTCTTTGAAGCTTTTTACCATTGACTGAATTAACTAAGGTGCTTAGTGAGGATATGCATATACAAGTGTCTTAAAAATAGGGGTATTTCACTTGATTGCAGTTTATAGCATTAATGTTAAAAATGTTTTAAAAATGTAAAATACTTATTCTATGCTTTCTTTTTATTTTAGTGCCAGTTAAGAGTCCCCATTAGGAGGGCCGCAGGTGCCTTACAGTTTATCTTGCCTACAATAATGCAGTGATGACCACTCATCAGTGTTATGTACTTTTGTGTAAGCAATACATTAACTCAGCCATGCAGTGGCACAGAACAATTACTAACAGATAACCTTTAATGAGCAATAAATAGAGCAAGTGAACTCCTTCACCTTCCTCCTGGGAGCCGTTTCTCAACCTTTGCCCTAGCAGGTACCCCAGGCTCTCAGAATATTATCACATTCATGATGCTTTGGAGAGTAATTTCTAGATGCCAGAGAGGAAACTGCCTTTCACACCTCTGCTGACTACAGCAGGGGTAAAGGATGGTGGTGATCTCTCAGGCAGGCAAGTCTCATCCCATTTAGCAATCTATAGACCTAAATCAATAGCTCAAACTCCACTAAGATACTAGCAGACAGGCAGTGGGAGTCTAAAGAAGCTAATGCGTGTTCCCTGTTTACCAAAGCTATGCCTACATGAAAGGGATAAGGGTCCATCCTCTGTTCCTGGTATGTCAGGGCTCACGCTTGTGAAGTTAAGCTTCTGTATCTCCCAAAACAGCATTCCCACATTGAGATTGCCACAGCTATGCCCAACTAGCTAACCAAGCTAACGAATTAATGCTATGGGCAGGCATGTATTCATACTCCATCCTCAACTCTACCACAGTTTACTTTACTAGATTAAGTTTACTAAGTTTACAGAGCTATATTTATAGATTAGGAGGTCTATAAAATTTGACTTCTTCGAAAATACTATAATAGGCTAATCTCAAAGTGATAAAACTATGCACAAAATCAGCATAGCTCCTTTTCTGGGGGAAATGCCCCAGCTGCCAACTGCAGTGAAGTTGGTAAACTAGTACCATGCCTCTTTTTGTCACATGATCATCTAAACTTCTGTGAATATAAAATACTCCCCCGGACTGGGAACAGTCATGGCTGGTGTCATAAATTCTGTTTTGAAAAAGGGTTATGCTTCCCATTGGGCACACAGAAAGGGCTTCAGTTTGTAGTTCACATTTTTGAAGTTTGCTTCACTTTTCAGTATTCACTTAAATCTGCATTTCCTGTACACGCTATGAAGCCTAGGGAAGGGAAAAACATTCAGAGGATGCAGAAAACATTTTTGAAGTTATTTATAAAACATGCAGAACTGTTTTTTCAAAATGTGGGAAAATCTTAAGTATATTTTTGGGAGAAGAAATTAAATGAAGGATTTAAAAAAAATTATCTCCTTGCCTATTTATGCTCTGATTCAAAGTCAGTGGTTAAGTTTTCCTTTAACCCTAGTAAGTATCTAAGCCCTTGAAAATGCCTATTTACTATTATTGAAGACAAAAAGGGGGGCACAAAGTTGCTTTCCATTTAACTTCCACTGAACAGTCAGAATTATCCTAACATCACAACCTAAAGAGTCAGCACACATAAAAAAAACCCCACAGAGACAAGGTGGTAATTATTCAACTATCCATTTTCATACATTTTAATAATCAGATGTTCCATCCAAAACAAGGTCATTTTGAAATTTTCTGTAAAAATCTGGGATCTGGGAAATGCTTACCCATGTAAATAGCTCCATTTTTTTCAAGTAGGTAATAAATATTTAGGAATTTGCATAAGCTAGCTGTAAAAAATGACTTGATCCTGGGGTTTTTTTCTGCATTCGGAAATGCATTTAGTCCAATGTTTTGAACTTAATCAGTACATCTCAAGGGGAGCTTTGGTGTAAAAGGAGTGCAGTTTGACCCCTGTAGCTGTAGAAAGTAAAAGTCAGTGATCTCCATTAGATTGTATATCCCGCTGGGTAGTATCAGTTGCCCTTTTGTTATTGTAAGCTCTTTCTCTTACTTTTACTGTTTAAATAAATATATTGAAGCTAAAGAGTTAATGACAAATTCAGGAAGTCTTGACTTAACGGTGATGAAGTGAGACGCATTTTGTGCCATTCACTGTACACAATTTATAACCCCGTTTGATTACCGCAGCATGTCCTCCGCCTATAAGGATTGCACCCGGGGGACTAGTCAACTTATTAATTCATCACTTGCCGCCTTTTACGGCTGCAATACCCCTTTCTGGCATACAAGCAGAGAGATGTAGTAATCCGAAGGCTGCCAGCCGACTGGTTCCACTCTAGCTGACCCTTTGTCTGCAGGCACAATGCTGATAACTTTTCTCCGGGTTCCACTTTCTCGGAGGCTGCGTTACCCTCCCGCCTTTCGTCTTGTGATAGGAACAAGCAGATGCGGTTACAGCAACTTCCAGGGAGGAACGGTCTTCCACAAGTTAACCTGTAGCTTTTTTAAGTGCCTTTTGATTTATCTGTCACCTGATCCATCAGCAATGAATAATTTTCATGGAAGGTGCACTTTAATTACCTTCCCATTTGACTAGCATTATCATGCCCTATCTTGGTAATTAATCTCACGAAGTATCCAATTTCAGTCTTTATTGCTGGCAGGCAGGCCTTCTGAATTATATGTGCTTGAATGGACATTGGGTCTGTTGTTAAACTAAATAGGCCATGAAACAAATTTTGGGTCCCTCTTTTTTTCTTTTTTTTTTTTTTTCCTTATTGTGTCTGTAAGGATGTTGTGGTCTAGTTGCTTTGGTTGACATAGTTGACTTTTGTACACTGTAAAGCAGGAAAAGGCAATGGTAGAAAATGGTGGCTGATACAAAAATAATTAAAATAGCATAGATCATAAAAGTCAAGCAGTCTCTGAAGAATAGTTACCAGGTTGTGAAACTAGGTACAGAAAATAATCATTTTTTGCTCTTGAATAACTTACAGCTTTTACAGCATGAACTCTGTATGCCAAAGAGTTACTCTGTAAAGCTGGTGTATGCAGAGGATAAATTAGAAGTCCTTCTCCTAATATCAGATTAGGGATTTGCAATTGTATTCAGTTTTGAGTTTCATTGCTCTGTGGGTGAAAGATAGACCTTTAAAAAATGTACTGTTCAACCAGCAGATTAAATAACATGGTAATAAATTTGTAGGAGAGGTTATTCTTTTTTCTTATGCCTGTCTCATTAAAAATGGTGAAGACTTAAGGTATTTGGAAAGTTGAACAAAAATGCTGTCTCAGTGGGTAAAAATAAATAATAGCATAGTGCGAATCTTTCATTCAGTTGCCTACACTTCAGGCACACTATGTCTATTTTGGAAATTCCTTTGTAACTTTTCTGAAGGTGCTTTTTCTTCTCTGTTTCCTCTCAATTCCCTTCCCATTCCCCAAAGAAAAATTTTAACAGGTTAAATTTTACAAAGGTTTTGACAGAAACATCTTACCTCAGATACAGCTGACAATTCCTTGAGAATTTTCACAAGTCCATTTCCTGGAAATAAATTTACTCACTTTGTCACTGAAGCTGACAAGAATACATGTGTTAGTTAAGTTTCATGTTTTGAGTACAGAACAGAATTGTTGGATTAGAAAAAAAATTTTTAAAGGAGTTATGAAGTCTTAAGATCATAGGATTTTTCTTTGTTGTCATAATTTTTAAGTTAGCCAAAGCTGACTGTTTGATACTCTTAACTAAATACCCTTGAAATAAGCAGACAGTTTTACAAAGGCACAACTGAACTTGTAACACTGTTTTTTCTTTACTGTTTGCCCGACTTCTTAATATCAAAATTTAATTATCTTCCAGAAGATTATTTTCTTATTTAATGAAGGTACTTTTTTTTAATCAGCTCTCCATACAAGAGAAAATTTGGTATAACTGTAGTTTATGCTTAGAATAATTTTAAGGGAAAAAAATCTGAAAATATTTAACTAGATGAAAAGTGGAGGCAACAGTGTTTCACCATGTAACTCTCACTTCTACCACTTCGAACTTCAGAAAATGGGAACAATGAACAGCATGGAGATTGATCCTGGAATGCAGAATCTTTCACCTTTAGGTCACCAATTCAAATTCAGTCAACCCAAGCAGTGACCAAAAATTGTTACCATATGAAAGTTGTTTGTGAACTGTGTGGAATTTAAATGATGATCTCAGTTCATTTTCTTTTTCATAAACATCATCATAAGCAGTGCTTTTGGCAGTCACCCAAAGGAGAAGGTAAGATTAAAGGAGCATGACCTAGTAAACTTTTCACTCCTGGTCATGCTCCCTTCAGGTGAGCATAGTGGCTGGAGAATTTTAGGTTACTGATGTGAATTGTACTTATTCTCTGGATAAAGACAGAACTTTAGTAGTTTTTTCTTTAAATATCATATTTTAATTAATTTGAATCTTTAGAGGCATATACTGACCCAGTGCGTTAGACTGCCAGTCTCATGGGTGCTCCTGCAGCTTGAATTCCATTCAAACTGAAACCATTAGTTGAATATAAAAATAAAATAATTGCCTTCCTTTTGTTTTTAAGCAGCTTTACCAAATGATAAACTGATCTCTTCAGTTTTATTTGTAGTTTGCCAGGAAAGAACATATTTTGGTGCTTACCAAATGGCTCCTGCCACATATTCAGACTTATATATTGCTAGTATAGTAGCTGTTTTCAGTCACAGGAATATAAAAAGCCTTGAAAAAAACCTGTAAAGGACTTCATTAAAGTATGGCCATTTGCAGAGCAGGAAGGGTCTTTGCCAACTGCCAAGCTGCTGAGCTTTAGCTTTGCTGCTGACTTTGAAGAGAAATGTAATATTTGGTCTGAAAAGTATTTGTGTCCCAGGTGTCACAGCTGATGTTAAGACAAGATACAGTGTGCTTAATTCTGTTGCTTTAACAACTTTCTTTAGAATGGTGATAGAGCAAAAAACATATTAAAAATGGCCATTTTGAAAGGTCATTTAAGGTCCTGTACAGCAGCTCTTGTGTGTTAAGAAGAGAATGGTCTACTGGTTCAGGCACTGGACTGGTGCTCTGGAGATCCATGATAAATTACATAGTCATTCCCATAGGCATCTTGTGTTACTTTGGATAAATGACTTAATCTCTCCATGATGCTGTTCTTCAATGAGAATAATAGGACTTCTTTGCATCAAAGGACCATTGTGAAGAAAAATCCATTAGTGACTGTGAGGCGTTTAGACACTATTTTGCTAGTGGCTATATAAATACTAAGATAGGTTAAAGTTATCTATTTTCCTGTGGTTTTTTTTTTTCTTTTCTTGTTAAAATGTGTGATAGAATTAAGCCCTTGTTTTCATGTTAATCTAGAGCTGTTGATCTTCTTTGTTCAGTAACAGCCAAATTCTTCTTGACTGGAATTCCTGTAAACCTCCCTTAACAGACTTTTTTATCCCTCTATGTTTTCCCTG
The DNA here is from genome assembly GCF_900496995.4 of Aquila chrysaetos chrysaetos. Classification (NCBI taxonomy): domain Eukaryota; kingdom Metazoa; phylum Chordata; class Aves; order Accipitriformes; family Accipitridae; genus Aquila; species Aquila chrysaetos. The sequence goes on from NC_044005.1 coordinate 68,403,199, forward strand.
AGAACTGTAATGCAAGAGAGATTGTAAACAGGACTAGTTCAGTATATCACCAGCTTTTTAAGAAAACTTGGGTCTCCTGCAGCTCTGCTGGATGCACTGGGTAGCTGCCAGTGTTGCATATGAAAGAGAAACAAATCTCACCAGGAATCTCCAAGTTCTCAGACAGTGAGCAGGTAGCAGGGTTAGCCCTTAAGGATGTTTTAATAATACATTTGCTTATTAAAAAACCCTGAGATTGTGACCTTTCTGAAATAGTTTGTTCTTCTGGAACTTTGCTTTTAATCACTAATCATTGTGACATTTTTTTGGCAACCTAACCCTTGTGAATCTTTCTGCAGTGTTCTAGGTAAGTCTCCTATGGGACAAAAGCAGGTCTTTAATACAGCAGTTTTTAAACTGTAACACTGATGCATTCCTCCATCCTCTAATTGCACCTGGGAGGATCTGGTTCTTGTTGCAGTTAATAAGCTGTTCACCCAGTACTCAAAAATAACAAGATTGGACACATTAAAGTGTTTTTTCATGGCTTGTGTTTTTTCTCACCCCACTACTCCAAATGAGAGGAATAATTTTACGGAGACTAGCACCATTACTCTATCTTTTGTGTGGAAAGATCTTAGCTGTGTTTTATATTGGAAGTGTTCTAAAACGTAGGTGTCACCTTTCTGTCACATTACAACATCATTAAAGCTCAAGAGGTTGTTCAGACATACGGGCATAAGATTTTTTTAGCTTCTGTTCTAATGGCTTCAGGGCAGGCAATTTTAAATCTGATGGTCTTCCAAGATCATAGAAAAGTAGGTGTAAAGAACAAGAGAGGATACTAAACTTTGGGGACAAATTTTGTTATTTTTATTTTGATTTAAAATATAGTTTAAGTCATTTATAGTCAGCAAACTCAAAACATTAATAAGGAGGTAATCACAGAGTAAGTTTTAGGTACAAACACTGAAGACAATTTGCCACAGCTCCAGCTGATGGTGAACAAAGGCAGAACCATCAAGCCTTGGCCTCCTGGTTCCTTTTCAGCACTTTCTCAAAGCCACTGTCCTGCCTCATACATTTGCAGTGGGATGCTGTGATTGCTTTGCCACCTTCTTGCTCCACATTACATTTTGGTTGACCCAACCATAAGGGAAGAGAGAAGCTCAAATGCTCAGCTGGAGCTTTGAGAGTGCAACCTTTTTGGGTCCTGTGATGAAAGGACTCCCAGTCAATGGTATATTCCCCTGTTCTGGCCAAGCACTACCATTTTGCTTTTCTTCATGATCGAGTAACTTAAATGATTCTCACTAGGGGAAACGGGGATCTTCAGAAAGCCATTTCTTTATTCATAGAATCATAGAATCATAAAATGGTTTGGGTTGGAAGGGACCTTAAAGATCACCTAGTTCCAACCCCCTGCCATGGGCAGGGACACCTTCCACTACACCAGGTTGCTCAAAGCCCCATCCAACCTGGCCTTGAACACTGCCAGGGAGGGGGCATCCACAACCTCTCTGGGCAACCTGTTCCAGTGCCTCACCACCCTCACAGGGAAGAACTTCTTCCTTACAGCTAGTCTAAATCGACCCTCTTTCAGTTTAAAGCCATTACCCCTTGTCCTATCACTACATACCCTGGTAAAAAGTCCCTCTCCAGCTTTCTTGTAGGCCCCCTGGTCTTGATTTTGAAAACTTTTGGTGAAAGACTGATGTAAAATGTGTACTACTGAAGAAAAAAGTCAACTGATAAACTATTTTAAAAGCATCCTCTAGGTTCTTGTTGAGGTGAAGGGAATTTCACGCATTTGGACAATGGGCTAATAACTTCTATGATATAGCTGGATTTGTAATGGTACAACCCCACAGGTGTATTAAGGATAGATAAACCTCTTAAATGAATGCCTTGTCTACATTCCAGAGGTTTACAGACAACTTTGCCTTGTCCTGTCACCATGGGAATAAGGAGTCCTTGCACATGTATGTCCTAACCTGAAGTTTCACTGGTGTTTTTCTAGTCCTCTTTCCCTTCCCTTCTCAAGCCCCTCTTCTTGCTCCTTCTCTTTGCCTTCTTTCTTGTCTCAGTGACAGCGCTGTTGTGTGACATAATGGTGCATCACCAGTGTTGCTGGCATTTTACAATTACTTAAGTCATTAATATCACTCAGAAGTTGAAACATCACAGTCCACTTACAGGTCAAATTCCAAAGGTTTTCAAAATTACTGTTATTGCAGTTGTAAATGAGGGTTTTAGCTGACACCTCTATCAATTAATATAGTTCATATTCCTGTAAAGCAGTTAGGATTTATATGAAATAGAGAGTTATATCTTCCTCATGGTCTTTGAAACACAGAGAATAGAACTTACCAGTCCAGTAAATACCACATTTTCTAAAATTTTTACTACTGTAATGAGAAAAGCTATTATTTTTTAAAAAGAAGAGAGGAATTGTGGCCTCTTTATCTTTTCCTGTGCAGTACAAAAACGTATTCAGTTTAATGGAATGCCATAATGCACTCCTAAACTGTCAGATTTCTAAATGTGAGCCATACATCATGACAGTGCAGAACAACGTATTTTGTACCAAAGCAGTTCTATTAGAGAAGGTGAAAATATGTTAATCCTACCTCGACCATCAGGGACCCATATGAATTTGCATTATTCTTTTAACCTTGAAGTGAGTAGGTGATATAATTTTTTAAGAAAAATATCTTCAACTACAAACAATATTTTTTGTTCGACAATATTATTAATGACTTCATAGACATCAGTAATTATTTGCACATATGCAAAATATTAAAAATCTCACAGAATCTTTTGTTACATCTGGGGGTTTTCATTCTTTTGCTTGTAATTTGTATCCATTTTGAGTTAGAATACTAATTGTTTTATTGTACTCTATAAAGTCTGGACAAAACTGCTCACAGTTTCTGTTGCCCACAGATTGCACTGAAATGCAGGCTAGTGTTGGAAAATCTGACCACAGATCTGTTATAGAGATTTATAGATTATTGCATTGAGTTGTCTCGAATGTAATTTCATAGTAGGAACACCTGAAATTACCATTCTAAGATACATTTTAACCTGTCAGGAAATGATCCTGTTAGGTGACCAGCGCTAATTGTATTATTAAATCTGTTTTGGGGGAGGTGTGTGAAGAAAAAAAAAACCAGCTAGTAAGGTAAGGTGATTACAAGAGTTACAGTGGATAAAATACTTTTTTTTTTTTGTTGGAGTTTATAAATTTGAAGTACTACCAGACAGATCTCGTACTGCAAAATATGAAAGTAGTTACATTTTGGAAACTGGTTGTAAATTAAATGAAATCCACTCTTATGTCCTCATCACATGAAATATCTTGGGGAGTTTTGATTTGGTTTTTTGTTTGTTTTTGTCATGAACGTACATGTAACAGAAAAGCTCAAGATAAATACGGCTGTGGTACAGATTTAATATAGTGTAATATCTGCAGAGATTAACTGTGATAAAAAATGAAACAGAAGAGGCTCAGACTCCTATAAAAGTTGAAAGCAAATTCTTCACTTTTGTGGCATTAGGTGCTGTATTGTTGTTATTGCTTTGTTGTCTTCAACCGATCTTAAAAAAAAAAAAAGCAGTTTGAAACTAGAAGCTTGGTTATGGCTGTATGATTAATGACAATGAACTGCAGATCAGTTTTTAAAAATAAGCATGAAACCATTTATACTTTAGATTTAGTTTCAAAAAATTAAATTTGGTTTCTTTTTAATAAGTATGAAGTCATCTATATTTTAGAGTTTAACAAAATTATTTGCTTCTGAGAAGTCCAAGAGTGGCCACTTGGAAAATAAAACTTAGTCTTCAGTATGAGTACAATGTGGACTCCATCAAAGGCAGCCCTCGTATTGCTTCAGCACCATGATCACATGTGAGCCTGGAGAAACCTCAAACAGGTAGTTTAATTCTACATTAAAAAGTGCTAATTAGCTCCATTTTACAGTTGAAAAGAAAAGATACAAAGTACTTGAAAGGATCTGGGTGCTGGGTGCTGGGTCCTGCATTCATAATCCAGACTTCAGTGTTAAGAAGGAAGAGAACAGTTTCCTCTTACTCTCAGCTGTGGTTCCACAGATCTCATGTAAAGAAAATGATGGAATAGCGTGGTTTGAAGCACAGAGGAGAATAGGAATGTTTTATCAGTAGCCCATTATTAGGGGGTATGAAGAATAGCAGGAAATTTCACCCTCTGCTTGTAGGAAGTCAGAAGGGTTCAGGAGAAACGTGCTGGAAGAAAAGCTGTTGGACCTGGTTAGCTGAAAACATAGCTCCTTCCCTTCTGCCTTTAATTTGGCACTGGAGTGTATGTGGGATTGAGAGCCAGAAAACCTGTCCAGAGGTCAGCGTGCCAGTATTCATGATTTTTTTGAGCAAAGAACAGGCTCAGCCTTCTGTTAAAATGGGGTGCTATGGCTCAGAAATGCTGCTCCGGCATTATGCTGTAGCCAGTGAAATGGGAGAGTAAGGTTTAGTTTCCTTCTTTAACTGGTGAGTTTAACTGTGCTTCTTCCATTTCTCTAAGAATATCCTAATTTTTAGGCGACAGAGCCATGTTTATGTGTAGTGCCTAATTTTCTTCCTCTCCTGTTGCCTTTCTTTCACATGACAGAGATTCAGCAGGAACGACGGAGAGAGACTCCTTACTGCTGCAGATTTCACTAGTATTCAGAAGTATACTGGGAGGGAATGTGGGGAAAAAATCACGAATGAAATGCCAACTTAATGGAATGACTAGTACTGATGTGAAAACAAATGGTTGATTTTGTAATATGAGATATTTAGGCTGGAAATTACAAGTTTTCTAGCCATCAGACCAGTGAGATTCCGGAGCAGCCTTTTGATGGGAGTAGTGGGACACATAATCTCATTTTAAGATGGAGCTTGGTCATTCTTTTGGAAGGAATGACATCACATGGTTGCCTGAGACGGCAGGTGACTTGACATAGTGATCCCAAAGTACCCTTCCACTCCTACCTTCTTAGCTAGGAAAATACTTTCTATTTTGTTATGTTCTCCAGTTTCTCAGAAATGTTTCACCTGTAATTTGATGGTGGTATTTTTTATTGCTTAAGAGAGGTTGGACATAGAAAAGAAAAATCTTTGTTGAGATTGTAGAAGTCTGGTAATTGATATGTGAACTGGAGATGATGAAATAGCTGCATGTAGGGTAAGAAACAAGGAGGACACTGTTCACATTGAAACGGCTGGAAGGGATGTATAAACAATTATGGCAGTTTGTATAGCTGTTTTAATATTGATGTCAAGACTGATAAAGCATAGAGTAAGTGTTTTTTCATTGGATAGCGTAAATTTAGAAGGCAAGCAAAGGCTTATCCCCAGTTTGTTTACTTTTAAATGAATGTTGCATTTGTTAACCTTTTAGGAACTGTAAATTCTGCATCATTGATACTAAAAATACATTCGACTGTACACTGACTTCACCATTTTTTAATCAAAACACTTATTTTGTAATTTGTGGGAGGACAAATCATGTTGTGGTCGGTAAAAGCAGTACTCCAAAATATTGCTTTACATTGGTACTACAGTTAAATGAGTTCAAATCAGATTTTTTTTTTTTTTTTTAATTTTTATATTATGCCATCAGTGGTTCAAACCCAGAAGACAATTTAATGATCCTTAATAGTAACTGATTCTTATGACGCATTTTAAACAAGCTTTGCCTTACTTTGTGTTGCACAAAAACTAGATGCTAAAAGGCTTTTCTGCTACAGATAATAATAGTATAGTCTTATGTAGTGTCTTAAGTTTAAGGGACTCTTTTGAAGATTGTATTTATCCCAGCTTTGTTAATGTTAAAGCTTCTGCTTTCATATGTTGTGCTGCTAATGACTCAGCACGTTACTGGCAGTGAAACAAGAAGCATGTCATTCATAATCAAGGTGCTAAAATGAAGTTTTGAATCCCATTATAAGGAGGTACTTTGCAACGGGTCATTAGCTTGCTCTATGGCATGAAACCCCTGGAGGACTGTCTTTAAGGTTACAGATTATAAGTAATGACATAATTGCCTGATGATGTAGAAATATGTCCAAGGTTTTAGAATGTGGTTTCTCTGAATGCTTCAGGTGCTGGATGCCCACTGACTAATGCCCATGGCCTGATTTTCAGCAGCGATTGCTGTGGGGAACTGTTCCTTTCAAAGGCTCAGGAAGGAAGCTGTGGCGATAGGACACAAGTTCACCTTGCACCAAGTTGCTCGGTCAGGCCTCAGGGACACAACAAAGCAGACACCTGCCAGACTCTTTGGCAGGACTATTTACTGCATAACTGAAGTGCCACTGGACTTGTAGGCAATTAGCATCTCTGAAAATCATGATATGAGTTACAAAAACAAAGGAATTGAAAAGTAAAGGCTACTTCTGAAAAATTTGGGCATTGGTATGAATTGCTTATGTACATCTTTTTTTTATTACATATCATTATTTGAAGCTTAGATAGAAAAGAAAATGGATTTCTCCATTGCTGATCATGGTTAATTTATCAAAAAAGTAGAGCTCTGAAAGGAATTGCTTTTTAAAACATTGTGGGTTTTCAATCCATTTTTCTTCCTTTAACAAATTGATCTGTCATTCTTGAAAGATCAGCAAAATCCCACAAAGACATAGTAGTTTTTGTATAGCTTTTGAACATCAAAAAATGGATTCTTTTATATGTGTGAGTGTGTACATTTATAGGGGCTTTAATAACCTGCATTCATCTACTTACCACTCTTGTTAAAACTTAAAGTAACAACCTAGAGATTTTCCAGGATATAGTCTCCATTGTTTAGTTCACTGTGTGTTGTTATTTAGTTTGTTGGCAAGGTTAAATTACATGAGTTTTGACTCATGGTCACTGTAGCTATACTCCCTTAAGCTGTTTCTTTTCACCTATCAGACTGAGTAGGTTTATAATGGGGAGGAGTATCACTTGAATGGGATACCTGCAGTGAGAATCCAGATGTTGAAAGAAGTGCTAAGGATGATTCAGAAGACAGTTCTTTCTCACTGTATTATGTTGAACCCATTGTCCCTTGTGAGAAAAAGAATTTTGCAATTGGATTTGTTGCTTTCCTAATGACATAAAAAACCTGAAGTTCCATCAGCTGTAGCCTTGGCACAATTTGCGAGAGGAAAGGTGTTAACCTTTGTGTCCTGAGCAAATTCCAGTTTAAATAATTACGTCTCACATCCCTGTCATTCCCTCTGTAGCTTCAGTTGGATTAGCTATTCATTTCCTGTCCCAAACCTTTGTGTAACATTTCCATGTGCTCTGTAACAGTTTCCACATTTCACCCTAGAGCTAACTGTAATCATCTTTCTTTGTCTGTCCCCACATACAGACATAGAATAATTGTGAAACTCTTTGCAGGCTCATAGAGAAGCTAGCCAAAGGCCAACTGCATTAACTAAATTAAGGTAAAATTCTAGATCCAGCACAATCTGAATTTAAAGCAGGACATGAAATGGCTTTAGTGGCATGTGTAATAGGTAATCTGCTCCTGTCAGTGGAGGGAGAACAGACATCTATTCTCATCACTTTAGACATATCTGAATCATTTAACACGGTTGATCATGAGATAGTACTTTCTTGCTTGAGAGAGGTAGCAGGATCCAAAGTAATACACTAAAATGGTTGGCATTCTTCCCAGACAAACACATCCAACAAGTAGTCAGGGCAGACCGCTTTTCTGTTCTTCATTCTGGTGTCCTTCAAGAATCAGTTTTATTGCTAGCTCTTTTTGGCATCTACACTCAGCTACTGTATGAACAGGTCAGATGGTATGCTCGAGAAATATGCAGATCATATTCATTTCCTTCTGTACTTTGAGACCTGTAACCATTCTGGTTTCACTGTAGTGGCAACTGATTGCAAGAAAACGGCACAGAAATGAAGAATAGTTGGTTGAAACTGAACCCAAATAAGGCAGAGATGGTGCTAGCAAGAAGAAAATGACAAGTCAGTGAGTTTCCAGGCCCAGTGTAGTAGCTTCTGGTGAAAGTTATACATCATTTTTTGATGAGTGCATTTCATAATTTAGGAGTACTTCTGTATTCTGTGTTGAAACTAAAGCCGCCACAGAGTGACATCTGGTAAATAAAACTGTCCATCTTTCCTCTTTGGGTAAGAGAGTCTCCCTCACCCTGCTGGATGTTGAACTGGCTGCAGTTTTCCATGCATTTAGTGCTTCTCCCTTGCATGATAGCAACACAGTATACCTGAGCATAAAGCTCTTACTGCGTAGGGGAAGTTATCTAATACAAAGGGTTGCAGCACCTCAGACTACCATGAGCACATCAGACAGCCTTACATTGGCTTTTCAGAGAATTAGGCTTAACTTCAGTCTCCACTCTTATCTTCAAGACTCTCTGGCCTGGGCCCGGATATCTAAAGGCTATCTGAAGCTCCAGTGCTTGATACCTTCCCTCTTGGAAGTTCTCCAGTAGATTTCTTCACAGTTAATATAAGGCTTATCTGTAGGAAAGAGCATACAGCAGTACAGTTTGCATCAAAGTCTCTGAGTTAATTCCCAAGGAATCTGGTGACTATCGAAATATTGCCTTATTTCTCTGTGTGATGCAAATTTCTTGGACTTCCTTCTATCTTGATAGTTACACAGAAACAGCCATAGCAGAACAAAAAGGCACTTTCCAGCTTAGATGTTCAGTTACTCCTTCCTCTACTCCTTGAGAAAGGGTGAGAAATATATATTATTTTTATATGCTTCTGTGTTTGTAAAGATCCCTAGCTTTATAAACTAGTACAGCTCAAAGGAGTACAGTGAAAATATGCCAAATTATAACAGATGAATATATAGATGGGGAATCACTATTACAAGAACTTGCTGTATTATATGCCCCATAAGCTTTTCTTCTAAAGAAGCTGCCAGACCACTTTTTGTTCTGTTGTAAATCACAGACGTAAATAACTGCAATATCTACACTGAAGCTAAATACTAAAATAATGAAATAAATGTTATGACATGATTTTTTTTTTTTTTATTATTATTATTCCTTACGGTTAGCCAGTAGCCAGAGGTGCTGGCTACTGAACAATAGAAAACCCAATTTATTTGTGTGCAAAGCTGGATATTGATCTTTTTTTTTAAATTCCTCATAATTTTGTTTATTTTACAAAAACATGCTCCACTTCATTATTCTCTGACTGATGCTAATAGTACTTCTTTTGGAGAACTTCAAAATACAGAAGGTAGTAAAGTGGGTTATGTACATGTGCCTCTGCACATAACTTCATAATATTTGGCTTATTTATGGAACTCATGTCTCTCACAATTTAGGTTTATTACTGAGATTCTTTGTAATGTTTCTTGAGTCAAAAATGTGAAGGGAAAGAAAGACAGATACTTATTTTTCATGGTTTAATTGTATTAACTAAGTATCATATTGTGATGTATTCATTAGTAAGAACTGTTAGGTGATAAATTTATTCAATATAATACATTTTTCTAGCCCAAACTCCTTTTCTACTGATACATTTGTATTCATGCAGATAGACAAGGCATTGCTAAGTGAACGAGAAGGGATAAAATGTACAAACCTAAATCTTTATGCAGAATTTGGATACCTTTCTCATGATTGTTTTAATTTGTGTTACTTAATTTCAGCAGTTAGAAAAACTTTCTGGGTTTCCTATGTACTAGATTTTGGTAGTAAGAATAAACTCACAATGAAATCATGAGAAAGCTGTATCAAAAAGGCTCAGAAGTCTCTGATGTGGAGTCTAAACTGTTAATTGCTTGCCACGTCTATTTAAAGTACATTCCTGGGTGACGTTTTTTTAATTAGAAGAAATTATTAGATGTAGCAAGATTTTTTTCTTTCATTTTTATAAGGAACATATGTAACAGAATAGAAGAAGGTGTAATATCCCAAATAAAATTTAACTTTCTAAACCAGAAATGTATTCAGTTGTCAAGGAGTATTTCAGAGCTAAATGGGTCTGATGTCTCTTTAGTATGAAAATTTTGGCATTACTCCATTCACTTCAATAAAATTACTCTTGGCTTTCAGTAGCAACAATTACAGAAGCATCACACCTTTTCATCCCTCTTCAGTTTCCACTAGGGTGTCTTTGAATTTTAAATCACAGTATAGTCTATTCATCCATTATTTTGGATGTTTTCTTACTTCTTATGTTACTGCAACCGTTTGAAAGCCCTAGCTGGGGTGGGGAATTGTTCTGGTTTTGCCTTTAGGATGACACTATACAAAACAGATGTCTGCCTGAATCAGCTGGTCTTTCGAGTTAACTAGACTTGTATCCATTATTTTCAAACTGTTGTTCAGGAAGGTGTAAGATTATCTCAGGACTCTGGCATGTGCAGTCAAGGACTCTCAGAAGGAGCAATTTACAGGCCCTAGCAGATACAGCAGGAAAAACATACCTGAGCTTCTTGTGGGTAGGATTAGTCTTCTCCTCCCGCTCAGCTGTGGTGCTATCCCTGTTTCACAGCAGCCGCTCAGGCTTTCACGGTGACAGAACTGGGGCTGTCCCACACCTTCTGTCGGGTTCCCAGCAGGCGAGTGGAAAGTGAAAAGCGCTCGGTTGGTGCTATGTAAACCTCGGTCCTTGTTCAGGCTTGGTATATTAGGGTTATCGCCCTAGCACAGTGGCAGGTACTGTTCCTAGTGCCCTTTCATTACCATGCTGAACTTTCTAACATGATTTTGAGAGTTCAAGCAAGAGTCACGTTCACAGTGTCGCTCTGCCTTTTCTTGAGGACTTTTGTTTCTTTGCTCAAGAAGACCTGAATGTTCAAATGCAAAAAGAGGAGATTAACGGTAGTGGGCTAGACCTCTATCTGATACAAAGGCGTGTACACAGCCGTCACTTCAGAGGGTGCTGTACGCGTGGAAGTCGGTTCAGGTTTGGTAGTACATCTCGGATTCCGGCAGGATGTCGGCTTCACTGCTCCTACAGGTATCCCGGCTCACAAAAAAGGGACCTCTTCTGTCTTCGTAAAAGGCTCTGAAGCACTGCGGCTCTCATGCCAGTTTGCTGAAGTACCAGTTGCAACTCTGGGTTTGCAGCCGGGGGGCTCTGGGAGCAGGCTGACAAACACACCGGCCTTGCCGGCCGCCGGGCTGGGGCAGGGGGACCGGGAGCTGCCGCTGCGCGTCCGTCAGGCCGGGCAGTCACGCAGGCGTTCGCAGGGGCTCCGCAAGAGACAAAGCGAAGGTTTATCAGCTCTGGAGTCCTGTTTTATTTAGCTGTTCTTTTTGCACCAAATTCCTTCCGCTGGATTTTGTGGGTTTGAGGCAGACTATAAATAGGTGGGTTTGTGTCTTCTAAATATATTCATCAGAGGAACAGAAAAGAGAAGGGCCACCTGGAGTTAAGATTTTAATATTTCAGTTGTTACAAACCAACTCCAAAAACAATATTTTTTTTTCCCCGGCAGATTTGGTGTGAAAATGTTTAGTTGAGCAGATGGAGCCACAGCTGGTAGTGTACGTGTTTATCGGGATAGTTGGCATTTAGCTGCATCCAAAACTGATGTCAGGCTCAAAGATGCTAAAAAGCAGGAATGACTGGAAGCGGAGATGGTACTTCATCAGATCAGCTAGGAGCAAATTTCTTTATTTTTTAGTGCTTTGGCCTTGTAAGAATAAATTTAATCCAGCAGAAAGTTAAACATTTAAAACTAAAATTAAAAAACATGTCAAAATAGGTAAACATTTGCTATTACTATGCTTTAATAACTAGCCTGAGGAGTGCAGAACATAACCCAGAACGTATTGATGTTTAAGGCCTAGTTAGCAAATAACACACATCTGCTGATGTTTAATTATCATGCATGTTTTGCTGGCAGATTTCAGGATCTGCATCGTTCTTATTTACCAACAGAGTCTCTTGTTTCACACATGAGAACATTCAGCTGGAAGTTTGAGAAAAGAGAGGGCACATGAATAGTAGTGAGGAACCAAAGAAACAGAACAGATATGTGTAGATGATAATGATTTTACAGTTGTTGTCTAATGAACACAATGAGGTTCGATGTCCCATTGTGCGAGGCACTGTACAAACAGTGGGGGAGAGTCCCTCTGCCAGGGAGTCTAAAGGAAGAAGATAGAGTCAGACACTGAAAACTTCATTTCAAACAAGGATTTCAGCTTAGAGCTCCTTAGGACAATTTTAAATGGAGCAAGTGACAGAAGTGTACTCTGTCTGTGGCCAAGGCCGTGCCGCAGTCTTATGACCATGTGGGATATTACTCTGTTTAGGTTAATAATATTGCATACATATATATCCAGGATGAATTTAGACCCCTGATTTCAATGGTATTTCTGGAATTAGTTTTTTAAAAGGATAAACAGTTTCATAATTGTTTTTTTCTTCCCTGTGTGATTATTTTTCCCAGTACAATTGTTCTTCCTGTGCAACATTTTCCCAAATATCATTGATGCATCTTAGACTCTGAAGAAAAATGGAGTGTGTTTCTCTCATCTCCATAGTACACAGCATTTGATAGCCCTGGCTCAGTAGAGATCTGTTCCAGTGGCATTCCCGTACAGATGGGGCAACCTACAGGAAGTGAGATTTATTCACGTATATTTCTATTCTGTAGGTGGCAAAGAATTTTGGCCTAATTTTTGGCATGTGATATTCTGAAGCAGACTCCTTCATTTGTTGTCATTGCACAGGTAGCAGAGAAAAGTATCTCTCCGAGCATATAAAATGGCTGCATTATAAATGACAATCTAAGGGGAACCAAACTGCTTTACTAGATGACCAGTGACGCCTGTCACCTCTTTGCCGGTGGGTTGTGAATGCACAATGTACTAAAATGTAACGGTGCCTTCACTAACAAAATAACAGCACGTGGCATTGTGCAAACTCTGAGCAATTCCAGTTCCTTTAGGGCATCCTTGGAGTCTGCTATAATACAGAAAGCCCCCCTCAGCTGTCATCTCCTGGGGCCTGTTCCAATTTCCATCATAGTCCAGCCTGGGAAACATGAAAAAGTGCCAGAAAGGCATCCTAATCCTACATTTCACTGAAGTGGCCTTCTTAAAAATATAAGCTTGTACAGAATTCAAGTGCCATGTTTCTTCCTTGTTGGAAAGTTGCGTAATAATAATGTAGCAGCGTTTAAAGATGTTTCACTCGTAGACTGTACCTGAAAAAAAATCAGTCAAACATTCAAATTGGTGATGTCCATTTTTAAAGGAGATGTGCACTCATGCATTCCAGTGCACTCACCCAACTCCAGGGCAGTAGCATAAAATGAAGTTATAATTATGCAAGCTTAATGATGGTGAAACAATAGTACTTTATGAGATAAACACCCATGGTGTTTTATAAGGCAATAGGTTTGTTACACTTATTTGACTTGCGCTAATTCCACAGGATGAAGAGTACAGTTTCTGTAATACAGTATGCAGAGACATGTGGAACCCCTTACAAACGGGATTATCTCCTAGCTATGTCCAGATTCTTTTGGGGACCTATGAGTCAGTAATCTTATTCTTATCTCACCTTTTAGCTTTTTAATGCTGTCTCAGGGCTTTACTAATTGTGTTGGACCATACTGTCTCCAGAGCACTAAGCATTACCACAAGTATGCAGGCTTTGGTCAAAAAATATTTTTAGACTGGCATTTATGGAGTTTAATATATTATAGATAAATCTGATAACCGGAAGGGATATGCCACTTTTTTATTTTTATTATTTTTTTAATTTGAGCTTTATGTTGATTTTTCAAGAACATATAGTCATCGTAGCACCTAATTGTGAAAATTAAATTATGTGACATCTAATTATAATGAAAATTTAGGGGATGTGTTCTTACCTTGTGTAATGAACTTGGATGAAAATGCTTGATACACTAATGTCTGCACTCCTTTTAAAAAAGCTAATATAACTGGTCTTCATCCCCAGGGTGTAGCATAGAAATATAAAGCTCATCTTTTGGAACTGCTTTTTTAATGGGAAAAATGATAACATACATACATTTTCACTAAAATTAATATATAATTTTACTAAAATTTCACTATATTGAAAATGCACTTGCTCTTAATTTCTAGTAAAACCCAGCATTTAATAAACCAATATTTTTTAAGGGCAGGTGTGAAAAAAAGGAATTTTCTAATCTCGACTGCACCGCTTTATTTTTGTGGCAGATCATGGCATACATCAAACTGAAATTTAGCAGATGGACTTCACGCTAAATCCAGATGCAGTTTTCACTAACAACTGCTGGTGAATATTAAAGTATAAATAGTTAAGAAAATACATATATGAAATTTAGGACCATATCTTTCTTCATGCAAGTTTTTGTATACAGTATGCCAGAAGGATTTAGCCTTTTCAGTAAGGTATCAAAATCAGAAGTGTATTTCAAAGTAGTGGATAACAGGACAATAAGAATTATCTAAATTAGGAAGATGGTCATATTTCATTTGTGTTCTAGAAATAGGTGGAAATATTGGTCTGCTAGTGAGAAAAACAGACTAGAGTGGTGGCAGGTTCAGCTGCTATAAACAGAGAAACAATAAAAGTCCTTGCATAATGTTTGTTATGATTAGGAGTGGAAAATTAAAATTTAATTTAGCAATGCATAAAGAAATTAATATGAATGTGTTCTGAGGAAGAAAATGCTTTACTTAAAAAATATTATTGCAAGGGATGTTGTAGTCCTAGCGAAGACATAGCAATTTATTTTACTTTTACAAACTTATACTGATACACTTGACTTACCATTCCTATGGGGACATTAATGATACAACAATGGGCTATACCTGGAAAAAAAACAGTGAAAGTTAGTGGATAAAGGAAACCAGTCTGCTAATTAAAAGTCTTAATGTCTATCTGAACATGTTGCCAGTAAAACAGAGAGTGCACATTTCCTTCCTGTTGCTTGAACCTTGAGACACTATTGTCTCCATATCCTTTGCTTCCTTCAAAGCAACCAGAGTTTGAGTGTACTTCTTTTGAGTGCAGGAGATACAGGGAAGTGCAGATCAGAGTTAGTGTCCTGCTGCCTTCACATTTTGACTCACTTATAAAGGCAAACCTGTGGCTAGTTTGCAGTGTGTTTGCTTGTGTTTTGGGAAGCCAAAGTCATAGATAGTTTTAGTAAAATTGATCTTTCATATTACCATTTTGTTTGTTTATTATAGTTTTTTCATTCTTCATCACTTCTCTCTGTTTACCAAATCAAAACAGCTTATTTATCTCCTTTTATATATTGTGAAGAAGAAATAGGCATCAATAACGTAAAAATGGAAAGTCTTTGCTGTGTTTATTTTTGTTGTACAAAAAAGAAAAAGTAATTTTAAAGATACTTTAAGCTGGTGTTCCTATGTCTTGTTTCTTCATTCCTGGTCCTGGTCATTCACTTCAGACTATTGAACGTTGATTTTCCCATATTGGACTGAATTTCAAACACAGTATCTCTTGCTGTTGTTGTACATGTTCAGCACACTCAATTGTAATGTCAAATATATCCATCTACATAAAATGAAAGGGTAATGGTTGTTTGAGGAAGTTGGGACAAAATTGAAGGAAGCTTGTTCTGCACCCTAGTTAGCATAGTTTTCTTTGTTTTGATAAACAAAGATTTTTATAATAGTAAACAGCCTTTTCACAACCTACCAATCATGGCATGATGGATTCATTCATTTGCAGATTCTGGAACCAGCTGCTCCTATCTACTGCTGCAGCAATTAGAAAATCAGTCTGTTAAAATATAATGAATTTAATAAATCTCATGCTTTCAGATTTATGTATTTAGTCTCTACTAGTCATGGTATAACCTATAGCTAATACAGTTTTTTCAAAAGCTAAATAATAATAATAAATAAATCAGAAGGATGCCTTGTATTACAAAGCGAGTCTTTTTCATGGTTGTCATCTCTGGGAGAAGAAAAATTGCTGGTGGGTGTAGAGAGGCAAGGGTAATCTCACTGCCTCACACACTGTTGCTAAATACAAATAGCAGTAATAGCCTTATCTTTGCAGAAATGTTCTTATTAAATAGACACAGTTGGGTCACTGAATGACCTTTTTGTTTAATGCAATAATTACATTATGTTTTCACAGAGATATGCCTTGTAGGGTTCATGTCCTAAGTATAGGAAAATCCCCAGGAAAATGCAATCTACTGACTATTTTCTAATCTTCATACGCATCATAAATAAGGGTAAGAATTATTATCCGACATTGCAGTAGAATTTTCTGATGGGGAGATATCAAGTATTACTGAAGATATGAAAGGAAATCATTGGCAGAGTGTAGAAAAGAATCCAAACATCTCAATTCCCAAGTTTTGTTCCTTAATCATTTAATCATACTGATTACTTAATGTGAGCTCTGTGGCTAGTTTATTATGTAATTACTTTTTCTTATGGCATTGTCTGGTTAAACTACACATCTAGACTGCATTCACGTGAACTGTTAGAAATGGGAAGGCAATCTGGCTGATACATGGTTCATATTTTGTGTAGACACCTGGAAATGCCGTACATTTTCTTTCAGCAAGAATCCCTTCATCTTTATTCCTATTTTCCTTTCTTAATTTTATTCTCTATCTTTTTTTTCTCACCTCTCCTGAATAGTCTATCTATTTTATCCTTCAAGTAGTGGATCAAGAACCACCTGGCAGCCAAGATCAGGAAGGAAAAAGTTACGTGCACAGCCAAACCAGCATTATCCTCTCTATTGCTGCACTAGTGTTGGCAGATGTTTGTTCTACTCATAGGGGAGATTCTCCAAGGGAAACTCTCAGAGCTTGAACAGACTTCAGGAGCATCCTGGCCACTTCTGCTCTGCAGCTGGCATGCTGTGCAGAAAAAGGGAATTGTAATTTGCCTGGATATATTCCACCTTTCTGCACCATTGGAAAAGTCTGTGTTGCAATAACCCAAGGCAGTAAGAAGAGAAAAGGAGTGAGACTGCATTCATTTTTGGGTTGTGTTACTTCAAACTTGCCTTCAGCAGAGCTATGTCTATAAGTGGGGTTGTCCAGAAAGCAGCTTTGTAAGAATACTTATGTTTGGGCTATATCACATACCACAGGGGTTTGGGTCTCATAAAGGAGACAGTGTTGAGATTTTGCATTACACTGCTTCCTTTGCTTCCTTCCCCTCCCATTGTCACTTCTACGTCCCACCCCTTCAAGACAGCACTTCTAGTGTTAGGCTTCCTAGGCAACAGCTCTCTCCCACTCAAATTTCTCTCCTACCTAAAAGATTGTTTAGTCACTCCTCCCTAAACATTTTAGAGGGTATTAGATATATGCATTTTGCTTCACCTAAGTGAGGAGAAATGAAAATACCTAGCTTGTTTAGCAAGAAAAAGGCAGATAGGAAATGCTCGTAAGTTAACAATGCGTGCATCTCATTCTGGAACAATCTTACAGTCAGAAAAGCAGCAACCCCCCTCATATTTTGCATCTTGATATCCTGACCACATAATGTTATCTACAATGTAGTTAGCAGAGCATTAAGTTTTGTGACCCACAGATCTCTTTCCACTCATAGAAGTCCAATGATTTGTCAGATAGGATTTGTTAGCTGTCTCCAAGAAATTCCAAAAATTGGGCAACATATTACCAAATAAAGGAAGGACAGAAAGGATCTAGGAAGTGTGTCAGGCAAACAGACGTATCTCCAGGTTATCTTAGCCTATTCCATTAGAGATGGAGAACTTCCCAAATCAGAATATGTAAATCAGGCTGTGACTCTCAGTGGAAGTGGCATTTCTTGAAATGTTTATCCATTGTGATCCAATGTGCAATGTCAATATTGCATGGATTTTAGAGGACATTAAAAAAAGGAGTAAAATAAATTTATTTTTAATTCAGATGTTCAGCATTTCAAAGGAAATAGTTTATGATGAAGAATTAAACAAAGATTGATAAGCATGTTATTGGTCAGGCTATGTGAACATGATAGCAAGAAAGGCAAATTCATACCTTCTGTCAAAAAGAATATAAAATGCTCACTCTGTAGAAACTATATGGTTGCAATAGAAGCTTCTGACACTTCTTTTTGAACCACTCCTCATCTAAGGGAAGGTTTCTCAAGAAGTAAAAGAAAGGGCGGAGAAACTCAAAGTCCTGGTGTGTTAAAGTCTTGTATCAGCAGCAGTCAGGAGACAATACAGTTTTGGTTGTTTTGAAGCAGTATCTTTTGAGCAGGCATTTTAGCTGCTCAGGAGTTCCAGCCTCTATAAGAAATTTAACTTGGATATCCAATTTTTCATTTGTTTTTTTTTTTGATGCACTGTTTCAGCCCTTGCACTTGAGCTTTGTCCCGTAAGTAACCATAATTGCTGTTGTCTTCTTCTGTCTGAGTTAATTTTAGCGGAGTATACAAGTGTTGCCACTGTTTTGGGGCTCTGAGGTATGATCTCAGCTACTCCTTAGTCTAAGGTCCCCAGATAAAATACTCGCACCTTCCAAAGTGGCAGACAAGTTCCATTCCAGAGATGCAAAAACATTTTTTGACATGAGCTTCCTCATTTTTATTTCCTTTATTCCTGTTTAGTTTTAGGACGGAGAGAGAATCTCTGTCAGTTTAAGAGAGAAGACTAAAGAAAGGAAAAATGAAATTAGCGATAATAATGAGAAATAAACAAAGCCCTGGAATTAATGTCAGATAAGTATTTTTACCAGATAGTTTGCAAGAGAATAAAGAAGGGAATCTGAGCAGAATGGATGGTCCTTAGCTCGCAGAGGAAACCAGGGCTTGCCTGGAAATAGATGCGCAGAGGGAAAATGGTACATAAACCTCAAGGGTTATTTTCACATAGAATTAAACTTCACATAACACCATCAATTTACATTTGGTATGACATAATAGAAAAGACAAGTTTAAGGAATACCTCTGTTAAAGAATTCTATTTCCTCTAACCCCAAATTAAAATAAACTCAATATATCTGTATTCTTATAAGGAGAATCTTAAATGTTCCTTGGGTACTTTTCCCCCTTCCCAGCATCAGAGTAATATATTTAATAGTCTTTTTCTGTGCTCTCTAATTCTTTTCTTCATTTAAAGTCTATTTACTCCATAGATAATTTTTATTGGCCATCACAGCAAAATAACTTTATTCCCAACAATAATCCTAAGAACATTATGCTCAAATATCAGAGGGCTGCAGTCATAATAAGGAAGTTTTTTCTGATATGCAACCATCCATCCTTCCTTTACAAATGTAGCAATTTAAGAGATGGAACAACATGATTGCTTCTTCAAATGTTTGCATTATGTGCAGCTTTTTGAACTAATAGTGCAGAAATTTTTAACAATTTTGGTTTTGGTATAGTATCTGAACCTGCATTATGAGAAGGGAGGCTGAGTGGTCTTCATTTGTAGGAAAACTTGGTGGAGTAAGACAAGGAACATGCACTTTCTGCTGTAAAGGAGTTATGCATTTCCTGGAGTGCCACAGAGAGCTGGCATACGGCTGTCACTTTATCTATTTGATAATCTGAACTTTTTAAATGCCTCTGTGGCTCTTCTTTGTCCCATTCACATATCTTGTTGCACCTATGACCAATCCCTGTTTCCTGAGGCTAAAGCGGGAATGATAGAGTCAAGAGAAATTTAGTGAATTTTTATTTCATTCCTCATAACATTCTGGGGACATTGAGGAGGAAGGGTGAGGAACAATTAATTAGAAGTGAATAACCAGATCTGTGTAAGTGTTTAGTTAGTTCAGCTTGTGACTCATGTCTGCTGTGTGCAAACAACTGAAGACTCATCTTGTGAGAGGCGACCTGGTATTTTAATAGTTGAGCTATTTCCTGTGAGAAGCACAGAACAAAGGATTTTGACAATTGAATTCCTTCTTGAATATCTTCTATTCCCCTCAAGAAGAAAGACGAGAGAATTTAAAGATTGGTCTGAATCTTTAAGTGAACTCAGTCAAGCAGTTCTCAGGGGTGGTAGCCCTGTTAACTCTAGACAGGGTCTTCTTACATGCCATGTATACTGAATTAATAAAATGATAGCCTGCTACTTCAGGAATGTTCCTGTATCTGTACTTATTCCCTTCTGAATCTGAATGTCAGTTACGACTTTTGGTTTCTTTAGGTTACTCAGAGTAAAAACCTGTAAGACGATGACTGTGGAAGGGTAATTTCACATTATAAAAATTCATAGTGTTGATTTAATAAAACTAGCTGGGTACAATATTTTAACTATGGAATTCAACTCGAAACATTACTGACAGTAACAATCATGGGGCCTTATTATGATCTCAGGACTTTGTTGCATATCTTGTTGGGGACAGACCATTTCATGGTCCTGGAATCTATTGGCTACACCACGGCACAGAGGTCAGCCCCTGCAGGTTTGATTAGAGATTAAAAAAAAGCTAAAAACCTCAAAATTACCAGTCATATCCTCTGGGAGTTTGTCATGAGAACTTAGACAACACATTCCACATTTTCTTAAAGGATATTTTCAAACCATATTTAAAGTATTGTGCTTGATGCAATTTCACATCTAAAAAATCTTCATAGTCAAGGAAAAGGAAATGAAGAAGAAAATTCATTTGATCACACATTTGTGGAGTGTACACCCAGGAATCCCAAAGGTATGCTTAAGATACAAGACTAACCCATAACATTTTCATGGCATGGATCTGTTCTTATAACTACTACTTATGTTGATGAGTGTTTATATATCTGTATACATTCCCTTTGTGGCTATTATAAAAGTGTAACTTAGTGTAACTTCAACTGAATAGAATCAAAATAGGTCTGATTTAAACCAAGACAACTCTTCGTAAGCCTCAGTGGTTTAAGACCAGTTTTGGTTTGTTTCTTTTTTTTTTTTAAGTAGTGGTGATTTTGTGTCTTTAAATTTACTGAGACACCCTGAGAACATGTAGAGATGAAGTTTTCAAAATAAATAAAAAGCTGACTGTGAGAGCAGGAACAGTCCACTAATCTGCCATGTATAATTTGAAGCATCTAACGTCATACAGACACATACTAAGACCTGAAATGGATAAAATGTGTCTTAACTATAAATCCTTGATAATATATAGGATTCTTCTAGAATTGACTGTCTTTGTCTACAGAATAGATCTTGCCAAAATAAGAGTAGTTATATAGGAAATTACACAGATTCTCTCATTTCTTAGGTAGGATTTATAAATGTGAAACTATTTAATGAAAAGTTAATAGTCATCTTTGTAGGATTTCTGGTTTGGCCTAATCCTTTCTTCCCAATAACTTGTATGTAAAAATGCCTCCAAGACTCCACTTTTCTTCCTTCCAAGGCCTGAGGCTTGAAAGGGAGAGCTAAGGAAGGACAAACCACATGAAAATTCACCTTGAAGCTAATGTGGCAACAGGTGTATTCATTTCTAGATGGATTCCCTCTATACTGTTCCCTCTGCAGCATGTATGAGACTGATGAGACGTGAAGCAAACTGCAAGAAATGGACTCTGAAAGGAAGAATGCAGCAGAGCCCAGAAATGCCAGGCAGAGATCTTTCCACCAAGTGCTCTGGCATCCATGCATAAACCCAGAGTAACTTAACTGAGAATTTGCCTGAGCACAGTTTGCCTCATGTTTATTACACATAGTTGAAATACAGTTTTTAATCCTTTGTCTGTGAAGGATTAAAATATAAAGGACAAATGGATCTGCTTTGTGTTCATTCATCTTAAATGTAGTGAGATTATAGCAATGCAGTGGAATAGATTTAAAGCAAGCAATTTGCTATGGGTGTGTTATTTAATTTCAACTTGATCCCACAAAATACCCATTTTTAACAAAAACATAAGCAAAAGCATATTCTTAAACTTCATTGACTTTAATTGGCTGAATGTTTAAGTACAGGCTTTCAGAATTTACAGAACTGAAGCTTGTCAAGGTATTCACTGACAGATGGGCTGGTTAAAAGTATGTTTACCTCTTCTACCTATTTCTTGCATCAGATTAAATAATTTGAGAATCAGAAAATGAAAGTACTTGTTTGGAATGGGATAACTTCTATATATATGATTTATTTTCTATCAGTGCTATCATTCAGGAAGAAAATAGCAACAAAGGAAAAAAAAAAATCAAAAGCAGAAACCCCTTTCTCCAGCTTTGTGACTCATTTCAGGTAAATGATTGATTCATGGTAGCTCAGAATCAAATCTAGTATAACCCAGAGTTGTATCAGGGTGAATTTGGCTATAAAGTATCACTCATTCCTGGAAGCATGAGCAGCAAAGCACTGATTCAACAAACAATCTCTGTGATAGTTTGTATTAGAATTAGCATTTCAGCAAAGTAACAAGGTTTATGTAGAAAAAGGGTGGTTTGGAGTTTATTTATTTATTTGTTCATTTATTTTTTGCCCATACTAATCTGGGAGAGGCGGTGAGTGTAAATCATCTTTCTCTTTGTGTATTCACTCTCAATTCGTTTGTTGAAATACAGAGCTAAAGCTGCTTTTTGGAGCAGCCCATACTTTAGCATATTGAAGACTTTCAGAAATTAAAGATTTTCAAAATGTAATCTCTTCCAGGAGGCAGGGAGGGAAAGAATCTTGCCAGGCGTTCATCTTGTTAAAGAATGACTGAATGATTTATAAAGTAGCATTCAAACTGATTTCATTGTTGAGGCTGGAGCAGATCACATCCTGAATTTATTGCAGATTGGGCTAGATTAATCTGCAGGCCAGCATTTCCCAGCTACAAGCTTTGCTGAATCTACCTCTCTCTTCTTTCATCTCTCTTCCCCCTCTTCCATCGCCCCCTTCCCCTTCCTCCTTCCCTTTCCCCCTATATTTTTTTTTTCTTTTCAGCTTCAAAACAAAGTGGATAAATTTTGGTTTAGTTCGAAGGGGTAATGGAAGTCACATTTTTCTTTCTAAAGCTTCCTGCTAATAAAAGGCAGTGCTTGGATAGGTCTTTCTTTGGGTTTATTCAAAGCTCTCACACTTGCTAGAGCAGGTGATGAAGAGTGTATGTGAGTTCAGTTCAGTGAGCCACTGAGAAATATGTTGTAGTTTTCAGGAGCAATAAAGGTTTGGTGTGGGTAGAACCTGAGATGGAGCTTTGAGTTATCATATGGCACATCACTCATTAGTGATTAAGCCTCAAAGGCTTCAGAACAGTGACCATTTCATGGAAGATAAAGAATATATTGTGTGCTTGCACCCCTTCAACTTTCTTTGTGCCTTCAATCCTGTTTTCTTGTCTCTCTTTTAAAACAGTATCTTTAGAAAGCTTCTCTCTCACTTTGTCTGTTTACGCTGTCTGAAATGAGATCCTACCCCCCCCCCCCAAATCCTCTTCAACTTTCATAAGAAAAAATGCTGAAATTTAAGAGCTACAAAAAGGGTTTCAACATTTTCATATGAATACAAAGAATCTTCACCCTCTTAAAAAAAACTGTTCTCCTTCCCATCTGTCAAAGTGCATAAACCTGCTTTCCAGAAAGCATCTCTCTGATGGTAGACACCAGAAAACTATGTGTATCTTTTTATAGCAGTAATTGTACAGTGTTTGCTAAAGTTGACTAGCGTGATGTTTCATTTGCACTTATGATCTGGACGTGCCTAGCAAAACCTTATAAAGTTTACAAATTTAATGCTACTGCAGATATTTTAATTTTGATACCTTGACATAAACAGATATCCTTCTCTTAGAGTCTTGCTTGGAATATTGGAAACTCAGAGAAATCCTGAAAATTTATCATATTTGAAGTGTCGAAGTAAAGTGAGGGTGCAGTAATGCATTTGTATTTCCATTTGTATTGTAAAAACCTCTTTGTTTCTCAATGTTACGCTGTACCCTAGAAGTCGTCTTGAGGTAAGGAGTACGGAGGGATCATTTAATCCCCTCTGTGTTCCCATGCAGACAGCTGTATGCTGGTCTAAGAGCACACATACACTCGGTAAGTGTATTACCAGAAGAAGCCAGGGAACAGGAGCGTGGCCCGCTTGCCAGCCCAGGATCTGGGGCTCCCGTTCCTGCCCCCCTGTTTGCACGTGGAGGCAGTCAGACCCCTGAACTGCAGCATGCTCAAAAGGCTGATTAAGCATTCCCCTTCTTCTTTGTGCTCCTCTCTTCCACCCGTCTTACGCTGCGGAATCAAAACAAAGCATTTGTGCAGAAGTTTTGGCAGATGTGAAAATCCAAATCTTTCACCCCGGCCTCAAAGCCTGGAAGGAGAGAGGGAGATGTTGATCCACAGAGAGATCTCGGAGCCACAGTGCTTCTCAGGAGGACTGCTGGGGCATTTCCAGATTTCTCTTTGTTTAAAACTATGTCAGCATTTGAAATCTAGCTAATGTGAAGAGAATTCATAAACCGATAGCATGCAGTGCTTCCCTTGTTAAGGGTTAATTATTATGCGTCTTTCCTTGCACCATATGGTGGACTTTTGTTTGCTCTAAAATACCTCTGCTTTCAGCAGCTCTGCAGATTAGAAAGTAAAGCTCATTAGCTAACAAACGCTATCATTTTTACTTGCAATTTACATTGCTTTATATAATTTTACATACACTTGACTCATTGTCAAGTATAACTAGATCCGGTTAATGAAAACTGGTGTTTATTTTTAATATTTCTTTTTTTAAAAAGTACTTTTAAAATTTCTATTTCTATACCGTCTGTACTCAGAAGAAAGGTTTTCTTTCTGTACCTAATCGCTGTGTTTACGATTAAGTATGACCATGGACGTATATACTCCTCAGATGAGAAAAGTTTAAATCACTTGTTGCTGCAGGATCAATGCCAAGCATCTGCAAGTAAAACTGTTTTTATGAAGCCAAAGCTGCCTTAAACATAATTAGTTTCACGATAATCCTAGCCTAGATGTGGGTACAGATAGAACCATGATAGAGCAAAGTCAATTAGGCTTATAGTTGCTTAAGCATTTCCATTCCAGCGCTTAATTTTTGGCTAAATTTTTTCAGACTGATGGGATTTCTGTTTTTTTTCCTGGAAGTAGTTTGTGGAAGAAGAAAACTGGCCTTTTGGAATAAAATATTAATCTTTTGTATTACGTGAAAAGTGAAAGGGTGGAATTTTTTTAATGACTGACTTATATATGCATATTTATTTGAACCACACTTGCAGCAAAATTACCAAGAATAGTGAGTTGAAATTTTGGCAAGAAAATGGTGATTATTGATTATTATTCTTTCTTTTTAATATTCTGATGAAATTCAGTTTTGATCTGGTATAGTCACAAGTCTTTGGACAGTACACATCTCGCATGCACCTTTTATGGAGGTGTGCCTTATTGAGCGTTACGTAGGTGTTCATGAACATTCATGTTGATGAATGCTGGCAAACACAGGATAATGGAAAATTTTAAATATTGCACATATGTTACCGTGCCCTTTTAGGAGCTACTGGAAACAATTATTACTGTAATATTAAAATATTTTTTCCATTGCTATTGCCATTACCATGCACTACTGGTAATATTGCTGTCTGGATATACCACTGACATTATTGATTATTAATGGTAGAATAAGAAGGGGAATTCTGCCAGTATATTATAAATTTTCAGAGAAGTGGAATGTGAATTCTCATAGCATACTTGTGTTACACAGCTTTGAAAAGCATGCCTTTATTGGAACTAGCTTTAAATGATTCTTTATCCCATTTGCTGCTCCATTGTCTTATTTTTCTAGATATTTTTACACTTTATCTGCTTGTGACCCATCTTTTCCTGGCTTATTGTTCAAAGAATCCTTACTCCAAAATCTGTGAAAAGACCTGTAACACTGAACATTATTTGTGATGTCACAAATCAACTTTCTGATTTTTCTGCAAGACTGAGTCCTGCTAACCAAGATGGAAATAGAAGTAGCCTATCTTGTTTCATACAGCTATTTCTGATAAAGGAAGAAAATGGCAAGGAATATTGTATAAAGCAAAGGAAAGTAGATATAATTCTGTTATTTTTCCGCTATGAATGTGCCTTATTAAATCCATGGAATCACTGGATTTTTCACCTTATTTTTGGAAGTATACTTAAAATTATCTAGCATCTGCAGGGCCATATAAAACTTTGCTACCAAACTAGCTGAAAGAGAGTGTCATTATCAGGGTTTTTTTGCATACTGTTTTTGCTTTTCTTTTAGAATAGCGTTGAAAGGCTCCCATCAGACTTCAGACTGACTACATTAGTCATTAGATACACATATAAAAATGCGTTCTCCAACCCAAAAAGCTTTTACTCTAAGTAACAATGGCATGCTTTGCCAAGGACAAGGTGAAATGCTAATGTCCTGTTTACTGCTCATTCCAACGTACTGCATGGTGAAGTAGGCAAATGTCCTTACTCTGAAGGACAGCTTTATGATTCTAATTTCTGCAACTTCCTGAGTAATTAGGACATGCTCATTTATTATGCCAATTTACAATGGTTCTGTCTGGAAAACAATACGGATTCTTCAAATTTCTTTCCACCGTTTTAGATGAAAATCTTTATCTTCTGGTTCAACACACATTTCCCATGTCTTCTTTCCTAAATCTCTGCCATAGACAATTTTTTTTTTTTTATTAGGCATGACAGAGAAAACATTACACAGCTTTTGAACTTAGGAAATGCAGTCAAAAATTCGTTGAGAGCCTGCAGGTTTGTTTGTGGTGGATTTGATGTATGTCTTATGTGAAATTTCTGGGACTTGGAAAAGTTTAATCCAGCACATTTTTGTGATCTAGAGTAGTTAAAATATCACTTCTCTGGAAGACTGATGAAATACACACTTAACCAGGCTTAAGGTTAAAAACCTTAAAGTGAAACCCAGAAAAATGTATTTGTGCTTTCTAAACAAGTCATTATACTAGTCATTTTTTATTGTTGTTGTTTTAGATAAGAAACAGTTCTAATATTAGGAATAGTTCTAATATTAAAATAGTAGAAATAATTACCGGGGAAATATTCTCATGACAATGAGAATTTTGCTGAAAACAGATACATTGCAAAGCATTGAATGGTATTCTTGCTTTGGGTTTTTTTTTGGGGGGGGGGGACCTAAACCCAAATTAATAAATAAATAAATAAATAAAATTATTAATAGAGATTTTTGTCAACGTAATTGTAACTAAGTTATTCATTCCTGTATTTTAAAGATATATTATTCCTTACATATTTTATATATGCATTATATATTCCAAATTATATTTTATAGAGACAATAATATAATATATATTAAAATAGTTATTCATTGCTATATGATTATCTTCTATTGTGCTAATTTTTTAATCTTAGTATTATAGAATCATAGAATCATTTAGGTTGGAAAAGACCTTCAAGATCATCGAGTCCAACCATCAACCATGCCCACTAAACCATGTTATGGAGTAAATTTATGAATCATTATTATGAATCATTTGACTTTTACATTAGTGCAGAATTTTCTTTTCAAAGAATACCCTAGTGTTTCAATGTATACATATGTAACAGATGTGTGCCTTATTAACCAAACACACTGAGTTACTTCTAAAGAGGTTTAAGTTATATTACTGTTTGGTTTTTTGTTGTTTTTTTTTTTTAATTTTTATTTATATTGTAATGAAGAATAACAAATCTTACATGTAACATCAGAACATGTGAACTTAAATTCTGGTCTGAATTAGTCATTCAAGGAAGTTGTATAACAGTGGGCTTAATTTTGTTCACTGTGCAGAAAATCAAAACAATTTACAGATGGAATACATAAATAGAAATTAAGATATAGCATTCCCTGGCACTCTCTACTGATTTGTGCCAGCTAAAAAACCTAACTTTATATCCCCATGGCAAAGGTCTCTATTAAAAAAAAGAGCAGAAAAAGAGTCCCTTAGGTCATCACTTTTAAAATAAAAATATGGCAGCTACTTTTTCTTCTGCCTCGGAAAGTCTCTTCTGTATCAAGCAGCTGGATCTCAAGAGCAAGATTCATTTTTCATGAATAAAGAGAGTTGCAATGACTGTAACCAAGGGAAGGTATTTCATACACAGCTGTGATATGGAAGTGTCAGGGCACCTCACCCACCCACTCGCTGATTCCTGAGCTACTCCAGCTCCTCACGCTCAGTGTCCACTCATCCTTTCCTTTACAGAGCAAATCCCACAAGCGGTACTAGTAGTTGCTAAAACATGTCATACGTTTTCTCTACAATGCAGGACTTGTAGTGATTTTACTATGAATTGGCTTTAACCTGTACTAGGAAGTAGCCGTAGTAAGTGGGTGTAATTAATAAGTAAAAGCCAAGCGTTTAATTTTAAGCATTGTGTAAGCTAAAATCATACAAGCAGTAAATGTTAGAATGAATTTCTGAGACAGCTTCCTTTGAGTGGCAGGAGCATTTTCTCCTTGAGCTGTGGCCAAGCCCTAGATAAACAGAGGAGAAACCTATTTGGAAGAGATATACAGCAAGCTCACGATCTTGTTTTCCTGCATTTTGTTAGCATATATCACTAGACTGATGTTTACACTTGAACAGACCCAGCTTTTAGCAGGAACAGCACTGTGAATTCAGTGCCCTGAATTCTCCTCTCACCTTGTTTTAGAAAGGGATGCCACCATTTCCACAGTTAAGAATGAAGGAGTAAGGGAATAAAAAAATCGAGGAAGTAAACACTGTTAATTCCAGTCTGAAATATCTTTTTATTAGGCTGTTGTTCAGTGTTTTGTTTTGCTTTGTTTTATCCCATATGCTAGCTTTGCTGACTGACCTTTGTGGCAAGCTTTGGCCAACCGAGATTGGAATTGCACAGTAGATCATATTTTGATCAAAAACCTGCTTTTCTGGACTCCCCTGGGACAATAGATCTGTGTAAGTTCAGTCACATACACTTTCTAGATAAGGACCCAGGCCTGGTTTTAATCCTTTTCAGTTTAGCACCTAACCAGAAGTCTGTATGCTAGTGATAAAGGGTTTTTTTAAACTCTCCTAAATCCAACAGCAACACATAAGGATGTTAGATCGGAATGTGTCTTTAAACTAAGGAGTCTTGGAGACTTTCTTTTTAACTACAGTGTGCCACTTAGTGCCTAAAGTTGCATGGCGATGAGCCTGGGTTTTCTGGTCCGAGGTCACCGTTCGAGAATGAGGCGCCCAGACACCTTCCAGTCGCTGGTGCAGATGCTGGTGCTTACGGTACCTTAGTTCCTCAGCTGCATTTTAGACGGAAATCTATAACATCTGAGAAGGCTGTATTTCTGTTAGTACTGAAGTTTCTTGCTTCCTGTACTTTTTTTAATCAACATGCTTCAAAAGTAATATTTCACAGAACATTTTAATAAATGTTAATAAACAATACATATTTTAAGGGGAATTATGACTAAGAAAATGTAGATCATTAAATGAGAGAACCTATTTAAAATATATTAATATTTTCTATGGTAGCACCTGGATACTATAAAATGTATATTGCAAAACTCAGGCTTGCCTTCACATGGGCATGTTACCATTTTTTTTCAGGGAGACATAATGTAATGATTTATTTCATTATTGGCATCACTTGGGTGGATTTTGTTTGTTTGTTTGTTTTGTGATATTTATTTTTGGTGGGTTTGGGGATGATAATTATTCCAGCAAATTCAGTTCACTATTTCTCACAAATAAAAGAACATTAAACTGAAAAATTACAGTGTTTTCCCAAGAACATCTCTGTGTAATCAGAGGTCTGTTATCTAGCTCAAGAAAGAATAGTATTCTCTCAAGATACAAAGATTCATTAATTGGCAAAAATCAATGTCCTGGCAATATAAAATTCCAACAGCATTTATAAATATGCTGCCATTGCCTCAATAAAGATGTGATAATTAGAGGGTCATCAGTTTAATACTTTTTTATTTCTTTTATGTCATTAATGCACAAGTCATTTGTAGAATCGATTGTTTCTGGTGAGCAGAATTATTTAACTGGTGAGCAGTTAAAACAAAGCAGGTGTATTAGCTTCTATTCACGGCTGATGTTCCGATGAATCAGATAGGCCAGAAAATAAATAAACCAACTAAACAAAAAAAGTGCCAGGTGATACGTCTTGAATGAAAGCCCATAGAACAGCCTTTATTGTGCAGAGAGTTTGAGTTAAAAAGCCCTTTCCTGATACACATAGGTGAGGTTGTTTTTTATCGCAGGGCTGTGAAAGAATGCAAATAGTGAAATAAACTTAGAAAGTTAAAAAGAAAGATGGAAACACCAAGTCAGTAAATAAAAGTATAAGTCTAAGAGAGAAATAGTTTCACAGAGTGCATTAAATAAACTATTGTTAAGGCTGGCAATTTCAAAAGAGCTACCTTGAAAAAAAAAATCTTTTGAGAATTTGAAAAAAAGTGAAAAAAGACACGTAAGTTTTATTTAGAAGAAAACTGTGTTTGAATACTATGTCAAAAGACTCAGGAAGAAAAAGAATGAGGACAAAAATGAATTTCATTAAGATCTCTTTTTTATTCTAGTCACTTTTTTTTTTTTTTGGATTTCTATCTGTGGTTTAACACAAGGCTAGATGATTTCAGTAATTAAAGGACATAATTTGTTTTTCCAGCCCTTGGCAGCATTCTACTCTTCGGGCTTCTCTCTCAAGTGGTACACACCATCTACCTTCCAGTCCCTTGGGGGATACAGGCTAGTAGTATAGATGCTATCTACTGGCTAGATATAGATCATTGTTCCAAAACTGAGTGGAATGGAGAGTGGCACCATGTCCTATTTACTATTTTAAAGTGAATTTACCATTTGCAATTAAAAGGATGAAAGATAATTGTAGGATGTAAAAAGGAACCCAGTTTGGACAATCTCTGTTCAAACATAGCTGTCTCTTAAACACAACACTCAACACCAGTATATCCCTGTTTTACTTACGTAACTTTTAATCATCTTCTTCATCTGCCATGGGCAAGCATCACAGAGAAAAGTCTTCTGTAGTAAGTAAAAGTTTAAGTTAGGTAAGTTTCAGTTAAGTTATAGTTAAGTAAAAGTTTTCTGTAGTAATATTAGAGGAGACCTAGAGGTATAATTTCCTGAGGTTGCTCTAAACTGTATGTAAATGTGGGTCGCCTCTCATACCCATCCTTTTAGTGGCTTATTATAGCCTTCCTTGAAATGCCTCTGTTTTGCTATATTTAAGAAGTTTGTCTTTTCCATGCTCTTTGGTTCTTCTACAGTAGAGACACTTAAAGTCTTTGTCCCTATTTCATATTGCAAATTCTGTGGAATTTAGGTTTCATTAAGCTCTACCATTTTGTTATTCAAACTCCACAACTTTATTTTAAAACTTTGAGTGCATTTAAGTGCATGAAACATAACATAAATGATAGTTGAGTCAACGCTAGAAACACTTTGTCGTTGTTTCTATTTTTCAATACAGACAAAACAAGAGAAGGTGGAATGAAGACAGGAAGTCTATAGAGAAGAAAATTCAGATCAGTCTCATCAGGCATTCATAGCAAAGATATAATACGATAACAGATATATGGAAGGAAGGCTGACCTTTCTTCTTCTCTTGTCTGCTTTATTCTGGAAAGAGAAAGAAAGGCTTGCCCATGTCAACTTCCATGACTGTGGCTCTATCCAGGAAAAGTTGGTGCAGGCCAGGGGAGATTTCTGAACCTCAAATTCATAATACCAAATGATTCTCTTCCAAAGTCCTGATTCCTGGCAAAAGGACTTTGCTGTGGAGACAAAGGAAAGAAGGGAGATTTACCCTCAGTCCCAGAATGACTGGGGCAAAGGGTGCTGTTTAAGCAAAAATAGCATTCCTGTAACACTGCCACTATCTGGCTAACCAGTGACAATCTAGAAATCTGTATCTGGAGCAAGTGGTGGTTGATCCACCTTTCACTCTGCTGATTAATAGCCTAATTAAGAGGGCAGTGGGTTCCATTTGTTATAACCTGAGTGTTGCAGTGCCATGTTAGTGATTAGACTATTCTTCATTTCAGCTTTAAAATAATACCACTGGATTTTTAAAAAACATTAAGTCCTCCTCTCTCCATTTTATTTTTATTTGATTTTCTGCCTGTGAGCTTTATTCTTTTAGATGTACCATTAAAAATTAGTCACCTGTTAATGTGCTGAAGGCTTTAG
Source organism: Aquila chrysaetos chrysaetos (assembly GCF_900496995.4). NCBI lineage: Eukaryota > Metazoa > Chordata > Aves > Accipitriformes > Accipitridae > Aquila > Aquila chrysaetos. Next base: position 68,435,232 of record NC_044005.1, read on the forward strand.
GTACCTAGATGATTCTTTGAAAAGGACTAAAGAACACCTGCAATGTCTTAAGGTAATAACCGTCAAACTGTCAGAGGCAAAAGTAACAAGCAAAAATATTTGCAACAAAGGAAAGTAGAAGACAGCCGTTGGAAAGAGAAGCAAAATATATTTATAAAGCAGGTTTTAAAAGCGGTTAATGCTAAACATGTGATGTTTATGCCAATAGAATGAGTCAGATATGCTTCAAGTGAAATATTGTATTTTGAGCTGCCTAATGTCATCAGCACCTGCAGGGACAGTTTGCTAACTCTCCATGAACACACAGCCAGCTCTTCAAAGTAATTTCCATTATGCAACAGTGGAGCTTTAAAGACATCCTCCCTTATTGATCTTGTTTTTACATGATTCAACTTGTTAAGAACAAGATAAAGTTCCTCTGATAAACATTGATATTCTATAGGTAAGGAGAATTTCTTTAGTCTAACATTTTTATTGTCATTGTTTGTGTCTATGCAGACAGCTTAACCTGCTCTGAGAGTCTGGTAAGTCATTAAAATGGCTTTTTTTTTAACAGTTAAGCTTCCTTTAAACTCTAGCCAACTGCTTGCATTCCTGACCTTCTGGAAGTACTGAGCCAGTACTCAACACCAGTCATGGCACTTCACTTGCTGTTGCACAGTCAGGAATTTTTCCAGGTTTTGCTTTCTTCATGTTAAAGTCAGTGAGGCAGATGCAGGCATCTGATTTCTCAAACAGAAGGCACTGAATGAAAAAACCCTCATCCCTTCCCTTCCCTTCCCTTCCCTTCCCTTCCCTTCCCTTCCCTTCCCTTCCCTTCCCTTCCCTTCCCTCTTCCTTATTTTGCCATATTCCCTGAGCTATGAACTGGTATGAAAACTAAAGGAAAGGAACAACTAGGATAGTTTCACACTAATTGAATCCATCTTGTGCAAAAATGCTGCAGATTTGGATTTTCTTTTTTGATTGGGTTTTTTTTTTTGGGGGGGTGGGGAGTTTTGAGACCTAACTTGTTATTAAATATATATATTAAATGTATATACATATAAAATATATTCTAATTATTTTAAAATACCATATTGATGATCTCTTATTTTTTAAAATCTGCCAGCAGCTTACCACAGAGTTGAAAAGGGGACAAGTACATACTTAACACTAGAGTATGTAATCTGGATAGATTTGCTGTACAGTAAAATGTAGGGCTTAAGGACAATTTGGGGTGATCCTGTAACTTCAGTCCAAGCTCAGTCACTTAAGACACTGTTAAGTCACTTATATGGCTGTTGTGCTGTAGGTCAGCTGGCTAGCTGTTCGCATGTTGCACCTCACAAACCTGCATTAGTCGCAATCCTAATTTATCATGTATATCTACGTATCTTTTATGTGTGTTTCATAGAATACAATCTTGTGGAAATTAATTGCAGAAACTCAAAAGTCTATCTGTATCTCAGGGGTGAGAGTGGTTTCTAGGGATCCTGGAGAAAAGTTAATGACTGCAGCAGAAAGGTGGGTAGGTGGTAGACTCCTTCTGCCAAACTTTGCTTTGTATCACATATCGACACAAATTTTAAGCTCTGAGTAAACCGTACTCCTTAAAGGGCTTGCCTCGTTTACCTCTTAAAGAGTGGCAGATGCTTCTGAGGTCCCTCAGAGGGAAGTCCTGCCTCCCTAGCTGGGTGCCTGAGCTGTACCAGGGTGTCTCTCCAGAGCCCTTTTAGGGCAGCCCCTTTCCTTGATTAGATTTCTTCTTGGGAGAGTTTTTCACTAGGCATCTACTGCATAGACTCAAGAGTTTAACTTAGGGAGGCTAGTTCCCACCTATGGGTAATAAATTGATACAAATACCAGAAATTAACATCTTTGTATTTTTAGCACAGAAAACAAGTATTAGACTAACCATTTAAAACTGAGTAATGATAATAAGATGATACAAAAAAACCCCAAACCCTGCGAAAGATGTAGCATGAACAAACAGTCCTACCAGTCAAGTGATGTAGGTTCTATCTCAGGACACACCTGGAGCAACAAAAATCTAACTTAAAGGCCCACCTAAGACTTGCTTACCCTAAGATCTAAATGACAAGCAGGATCTCTTTCTCCACTAACTGAAAGGACCTTAATGAGACTAGACTTGTATTTTAATATCTCAGGTGCAATATTAGACGGGATCAGTCCAGGCAGGTATTGCACACTTGGGAAAAGGGTGAAATTTATGCTCAGATAAGGAGAATTGTATTTATTGATAAATTGTACACTACCTTAAACATTGCAACGTATGCAGCCCAGTGTGTAGTAAATGCTCTTTTAATAAAGATAAGCCTGTTAGGTGCTCCACTCTAAAATCAGTTTGCAATCATTTCCATTTGAAGGTATCTATCCTATCTAATCTGCACACATACTGCATGTATGAAGTTCTGATTGGTTCCTGTGGGATACGGATGTTATTATAAAAGTGCCATGAGTCTTTATATTATTTGACTTTATATGCGTATATCCTTTAATTTAGTTTGGATTAGAGAAATTACAAGGTTAAAAAAAGAAAAAAACCTTCAAGGAGAGATTTAAAATAAGACATGCCCTTATCCAGCTTTATTTTATGACTAATTCAACCACTGTTAGCTAATCAGAACAAAGGGGAAAATTTTTTTGCTTTTTTTATTATCCTTGAGCATGTGCACAGTATAGCTTTGATTAGTTAGGTAACTTCTCTACTATTCCACCTTTTTCTGTGGGGCTCACATAAAGAGCTACAGAAACTCATATCTAGTTAATGAGTAGATTGAGTATTTTTATCATTGAATGATCATGAGAGGAGTTTCTAAGTGTTTTAGCATATTTATTTTCTAAGGCAGGGGTTTTATATGCACATTTAAGGGAGAGTAATGAACATTCAGTATATTTATTATCACGGGAAATTCCAGTACCAATAATTTATTTTTTTTCATTTCATAGAGTAAGCAGTGCTGAGATCATATTCATTAAGGAAAGAAGCTATAGATGTTCATGATTCTGATGTATATCCATCTTAATATGTGTATTATAATATATTCATGAGTATAAATAATTACACTGGAGCTTTTTCAAATGAATAAGGCAATAGACTGATATTCAGAGAATATAGTCCTATTTCTGTTTCTGTTTACGTACTATGCAACCTTGCACATTCTGGTATTTAATACACTGTTGGTCTAAATGATGTCATATTGTTTGGCTAATCTAAATACGAACCATATTGTACACTCTGCTCACTCATGTAAATTGAGTTCCTCTACTGGTGATGTGCCTTGGAATCACTAAATTTAAGTCTTTTGATGTTGGTGGTGAATACAACTTTTGTGCTATATATACATGTAGGTAGCAATAATTTCTACTGTAGACTTGCAGCCTCTCAAAGAAAAATAGTAATTGAAAAATGATCTATACAGTCAGTGTAGGAAAATAGTAATTTTCTTTAAAACACAGGGTAGTGCTGTGGTTCTGAGTCAAGTTTAATTTCTTTTGTGACATGCCAGTTTTACTGTCTTTTTGCTGTATCCTTTACAACCTGGAAGGACTGGTAAGATGTGTAGACACCATTTTTCCATACTTTTATTTAACAGGACAGCATATGTTGCATGCAGTCTGAAAGAGAGAGCAACCCTGCACTCTCCCAATACCTTCACTATGAGTGAGGGAATGGGGAATCAGATCTCAAGTTTATTATTTAGGATAAATAGAACCATAATAAACTATTCAAGGATGCTTATGCAATTTTGCTTATTTTTCCAATATATTGAGTAATTCTGCAATAAAACAGAACCTGCTTTGTATCTTTTTTTTAAGTTTAACCTTTCTGACTAAACGTTGCATGGTTTTCTGTTACTGCAAAGAGCTCCATTTTCATCTCCTTCATCCTGGATATTGATTAAAGTTCAACATCCAGGATGAAAGGAGTCAGCGTAGCCGCTAGTTATTCACATCATTAAAAATTGAAAAAGAATCAGACCCAGAAGCTGTTGTTCTGGTTTTGTTGTTCTGTGCTCTTTTTTTCTTATAAAACTTTTAGTTCACACTTCAATTCTACTTAGCAATATCTTCTGCATTAAATTGATTCCCTGCAATTGTGAAATTGAAGTTATGTAAGTAGTTACAATATTTAGCTAGCAGCTTGCTAAAATACCTCTAAGGTCATCAAGAATTAGACTTATGCTATTGTAAGTAGAAACCTGGATCCTACAAGATTTGCATGAGAGGTAAGTCAGAGCAGACTCCAGACTAATTACCTTAAGGTGCTTTAAGGATCAAGGAATACACCTCCTTAAATTCACAAGGAAAATTTAGGAGATAGGAAGAAATTCTAGATAGTGTGTGAGGAAGATGGGGTCTACGTCATCTAAAAAGTACGTAAATGTTATGTGTCGGGTTTATTTGGTGTACCAGGTCATCTGTTGCTCCTAAAATCAGTGCCTAAATTCATTCTGTATCCAGTGGAGAAAGTTTTTCAAAGGCCTTAAAATGAAGATGTTTTCAAATTTAGGGGTCTCAGTTTAAACAGTCAGGATCTCTTTCTGGATCTTGCAGTGCACTTACCTCTCTGTCACAAGGAGAAAAGCTATTTGGGGGAGCTTAAGCACGTAATTTAGGAGAGCTGTAGTTGCCTACAGGGTAGGTGCACCCAGGTGCCTAAGTTAGATTGTCTGGATCCCATCCAGAACTGTTTCTGAAATAAAAGAGTAAAAACCTATCTCTGTAAAATTGGCAAAGAAATTTAATATTTTTGTTAAAAAACGTTGTAATCAATTAATGATGTAGCTACATTGCATAATCAGTTGGGGTAATAACATCTTTAATTACTTTACCCTTAGGACCTGATACTGATCTTATTTCCATTGGTATAAAGCAAGGATAACTTAGATAAAATCAATGCAGCTAAACTAAAATATAATTGATGAGAGGTCAGAATTGAACCCTAAATGATATGCTAAAAGTGGAACTAATCAGAAAGCTAAATGGGTTTATAATTTGTGCAACTGACATTTTCGTAATCTAAATCTCCAAGAAGTTAACCTTTGAATATAGAACTTGGGTTTCCCTTAAAGCCTCATAGCATTCAGGGAAGTGAAGCCACTAGAAAGTCTGTAAGAAGATGATGATTCTGTACAGCCTTTAAAACCACGTAGTAAATTCTTGCATTAAATGATTGATGTCTTTCCAGTTTAATAAGTTTCTGCATCAGACAAGTCTTTGTGCAAAGTTTTCCAGTGAGCAGAAGCTGGAGAAGCGTTGAACCATAGCATGTTCTCAAATAACCAAAAAAAGTCCCCCCAAATCAAAGGTTATTTTAAGCAGTAAGGAGATTTAGAAACCAATGTCTACTCAAAGTCAAGAATATTTAAGGTCTTTTGGAAATTATGTTTAGAGTTTACTGTTTGTGTTATAGATGGTAGGGTTACATTTTTTAAAAATCATGCCAATTTATCATATATAGTTGCATAAGTCCTAGAAATGTGTTATTCCGGTTACAAGTTTTAATACTGTTAGTTACAAAAAAGAGAAAATATAAACAAACTGAAGATATTTTCATACAAATTTTGTCCATTTTATTGTTAAGTAAATATGTGCTTTATCTCTAAAGTAATTATTGCTGTTTAATAGGCAGACGTTAATTTATATTGTATATTCAAATCAATCAACTAGCTTCACTTTAAAAAATACGTTCCCCCTAAGATAAGAGGTTTTCCTCCTGCTTTTGCATGACAGTATTTTTTGAACGGTTCGTGCATACTTCCAAAATTATTTCATTTGGGACAATCAACATTGTATCAAATGGATTTTTTCTCGGTTGTTGGAATGTACATGAATTTTTATACTTCAAGGGAAATTTTGAATATTGTATTTATGTCCGTGGCAGTTCTCCACAGTGGTGACTTCACTCTGGTCAGTGAAACTGCTTCTTCCGCAGGCCCTGACCGAGGGAGTCGTAGGCTGACTGCTGTGCCTGACCTTCCTCTCATGGCCATGACTTTCACTCCTGTGCATAGTCACTAACTTCAGGCTTGTTACTTCTGTATTTATCACTGTAGCAGAGATTCCTAGACAGATATTTATCTATCTCCTTAAATTATAGAGATTTAATGCTCTGTGGGAGAAGAAGTACATGCTCATAACATGAGAAGAAAATGCAAGTCATTTTTGCAAGGAATTCTTCCTACGTTCCCTGTGAATACCACCCATGCTGCTTTCAGAAATATGCCCGTCGTTAGCAGCGCCATTATAATGCATTTCACAGGAATTTGGAAGGCTGGAACAGAAGTTGTACACATTTTAGGAATGTTAGTAGAGTAATATTTTTTTTCCCCACTGAACAATTATGTCTTTGAAAACGTCAGTTTGATCAAACCTCTGGCACAGTGATAATTATTGTTTTGTGCTGACATCTTTATAGAATATTTATATGCTTTTCTGTTAATATTTGATCAACTGTTTTTATTTTTTTGGCATGACACTTTGTTTCCAGATTTTGGTTGGCTATGTCTGAAACAAAATGCTTTGTTATGGGGCTGGAATTCATTCAGTTGTGTCTTGGACATCATACACTAAGTAAACATAATCGTACTAGTCCATAGGCCTCCAAAGCCACATTCTATTCACCTCAAACTCTCCAGCAAAAGCAACTTCAAAGAAGTCAAACTAGGGTGGCAATATTAGCTATACAGTAGCAATGAGAATGTATTAAGGGGTTTTGGTTTGGTTCCCCCCCCCCCCCCATGAGTAGCATCCTTGAAGCTGACATCTTTTTGTGACTGAATAGATGACAGCATGAAATTCAATTACAGCAAACAGTCTCAGTCATTACACCTGTCTGCTTCCAGAGGAAAGTGTTTGTAAATTGTGCTTTATCCTTCCGTTCCCTAAAACCTGTGTCTGTAATTGACACTTGCCAGCAGAGATGACTGGAGACAGAAGGAGAACATAATGTGTCTGAGTAGCCCACCAGGGAAAAGAGTATCCTCATCTTTGGGGAGTTTTGTGGTGTTTTGTTTTCTTTAATGAAGAATAATACCTGTGTGCCAAGGATTTACTGCAAGGCTGGTGGCAGATGTTTCTGCTAAAAAAAAAAAAAGAGTTTTGAAAGATGAATCGCAAAAGAAGGCAGGACAAAAGAAAAATCTAATTAACATAGAAATATTTCTTCTGCAAAGGAAAACAAATGCTTCAGGAGAACAAAAGCCCCTCTCTGTTATTTGTAAGGCTGGTTTGTTACTCTGACACATTTGTAATAATCAGGTTTGTGCCTGACATGTCAAAACTTATTCACAAAGCAAGAGTTGTGGATACCTTGGGAGTCGATGTTGTCACTTGTTACGCAACTCAGCATCCGTTCAGCACTGATTGATGCCCAAGTCACCAGTTTTGGAAGAAATGGGATACAGACATGACAATAATATTTGTACCAAATGTCAGGCAGGAGAAACAGGGGAGTTCATAGAATGGGTCTAGATGTAGACTCTGACCAAAAAAAAAAAAACCAAAACGTGATAGACAAACTGTCAGCCCTGATCTTTGTAAACTGTTTCATTTCTTTCTGGTAAGTTCTTTTTCTCTCTTTTTATTCATTTCCCTCCCCAGAATTTTGCGAGAGTAGACAACATATAAAACTGATCCAGCTGGTGAGTTTTGAGCTTGCTGAAGGAATTACCAAACCATTAACTATTTTAAATGCATCAGATAAGGAACAGATAGGGACAATTAGTAAATCACTACATATTTGGTAAGAACACGATTTGAGCGTAAGCTTTCTTTGAACTTTGCTAATAATATTGGGGGAGATCGGAATGTATTTATTGTTTTCCCTCGTTTTTTGACTTACATTTATTAATTGATTTGCAAAAGTATTCAGGTAACTACTGCTTCTGAACCTCTCTGTAAATCAGCAGGTAATTTGAGAGTTTCTCAACCACAAAAGCAATGGCAAAAAATGTAATGGAGTAATGCAGTCCAGTATTACTTAACTTCATTGCCTGTTACATGTACTCAGGACATCCCCAAGTGGCCCAGAGAGCTGTGTGTGCCTCTGCTCATGGCTTACAGAGCATTGTAAGCACACTGTGTTATATTTATGAGCCGGAAAGTAAAGTGTGTCAGAGAGGAAGTTAAAATGGCTTCTCTGTAGGATATTGTTAGTGTAAAATATCTGATTTATTTGGGTCTCTTTTTGAATGCTGCAGCTTGTAAACACAGTGGGGAATTTCTCTGTCATTGATCCAAAGCAATGGGTACTAATGGCATAATACAGTGGTACTCAATAACCTTTTATCATGGGCTGCTTTGTCATGTGGAGACTTAACTGAGGGGAGAGAAATACACTGTAACAAAAAAGAAAATCTTAGGAATTTCCATCTATCCATTTAATAATGTTCAGTTTAAGAGCTATCGTATTCTTTTCTGTTATCTTTTTTTCATGAACCGTCATATAAAATGCCATGAAAATTATTGTACATATTAGCGTAAACATGAAGAGAAATGTAGGCATTTTTTCCCAAGCATTCAAAGGACAAGCTGTGGCAGCTTTCTGTCATGGCTTGAGTAGCACGACCGTATTATGGTGCTCTGAAATTTGTAATAATTTTAATATTATAATAAATATAATAAACAATTGATAGAGATTTATTTACATATATATAACTTTATATCTAATTCTTTTTCACACAAAGCCTTTATATCCTTATAGGAAACAGAATAAACAAATAAGGGAAATATCTACACAGTAAAGTCTTAAAATTTGCCCCATACCTACAAACCCTTGTCAAGGTTTTGTTTCCAGCGTCATCTATGTACATCAGACAGCTCCTCAGAAGCGAGCGAGGGCAGGTATGCTGAGGCACGCTGCATCAGACCAGCATAAAACCCAGTGTGGTGCCACATGCTTACCCCAGGCCCCTCACAGCGGTAGCTGCAGTTCCTCAGGGTGTATAATCTGTTTGCCTACCACTCTTATTTAGTAATTTTGGTAATTCTGATGCCTAAGTTTCCCTTCAGAGCAAACCAGAGCATGGTGGGAGGCCAGGTTATGACTTCATTTACATGCTTTCTCTTGGGAGCAAATTAGTATGCAAGCCAGTGCAGAAGGGTGCCATTTGGGTAATCTTGGGGCAGGACTGTTAATAGAATATAGGGACTTTTGTATTCTCTTCCTGAACAACCGTTTAAGAGCTAACAACAGTATATTTTCTGCTACTATTTTCATATATACATGGGTTCATTTTGCATTTGTTGTTGGTAAGACGCCAGATTCCAGTCGCACTTAAAATAGATGTAGAGTCAAAGCAACTCTGTTATCTAAAGATTTCTGCCAAGAAAGGAGACAGCGAAGACATTTTAAAAAGAAATAATAGATAGGTTATAACCACTGGGATGCCAATATCTCTGTTTTTCCATGGTTTGCGTCTGTTAGCAATGTCCCCTTCAGGCTGAATACTCAAAACAGGCCCCAACTGCTGTAGAACACTGTTGTAGAAAAATGGTATTAATGCTTCATGTAATGTAAAACTTACATTGGGCCCTAAGATACAGTTTTACAGGGATGTAAAAATTGATGTCTTTGCTGCTGTATGAAAAGCCAGTGGTTTTGAGCAATTGCTGCATATCTTCATGGTATGAAAAGGAAAGAGGCCAAAAGCCAAGAGTTTTTGTCCTTTGGGAAAGGCTGTAAGGGTCCCGTGCTATGAAAATGAAAGTGTTACTGTTGATTTCAGCAAGTACAAGACGAAGCTCAGATATCCTTAAACACATTATTGCTATTATAAGATAAAGAAATACAAAAAAATGGTTAAGGAAGTCTGATAGCCCATTCATTCATTAGTCTTTGTATAACAAATCATGAAGCTGGAGTTGCAAACGTGGATTTGGTAGCATTTGTTAATACAGGGTTTGGTCCTGCACTGGGAGCATTTACTCATGTTCATTTGTGAAACTTTCTGCATGAAGTGGGACTACAGAATGGAAACCCTTACTTCTGAGGATTTTTAATAGTTTGTTTTATACACGTGAACTACTAAACACCCGGGCTGCTGCTTCTAGAGACATTTTTTTAAAAAGTATCAAATTAAAAGTCTCCATGACTGATGCTGTTGATGGAATTGAGACACATTCAAGATGCAGGACTTCAGGAAATCTCAAAGAAATGGCTAGGTATGTTTCTTTTGCCGAGTTATGTTTTTTCAGTAGAAAAAACATAGTAGCTGATTTTTTGCTAGCAATTCGTGCATTATGCCTAGTTCCTCTTATATGTGAAAGTCCAGCTTCACCTGTTTTCATTTTTCAGTTTTTATTGTTTTGGTTTAGTATTTTGTATGGGTTTTTTGGAGTTTTTTTTTTCTGATACAAAGTGCAAAAGATTTAATTTTGCATCTCACTTTGTCTTTTGGAAAGTGTACACTGTGAATCAAGGGAAATGTTAGGCATGAGAACCAGAGAGCAGCTAAGGATAGAGATTAAAGGCATGAGTAATACTATATTATAATATTTTCAGAGGAGTCTGGAACTAAATGCAATGCCTTCCAAAACAATCACCCCAGTTTTCTATACCTAAATATTTGCACATATTAATAATATACCATATGCTTGGCTTAGCAGTATGGATGTAACACATCAGTCTACCAGATGCAGTATTCTCTCTGGAACAGAATATTTCCTTGGAATATCCTGCTCTTTTTGACACCTCAGTTTTAACTTTTTCTCTAACTTGATCTGAAAATGATGACCAGCTTGAAATCTATATAACTTGAAGGCTTTATCAGTAAAGCCCAGCAGAGTTATATTTCTCTGTGGCTGTGATGTTGAAACCTGGTGAAAATCAATTTTTCCTTTTGCTGAATGGTATATTTGAAGCATTTAAAAAAGGTGAATGAGTGTGCTGAGGGCCTGTCATTCTCGAAGTACTTTCTTATGCAGCATGTGTAGGTACATCTGCCTGTTAGCCCTGAGAGGCTGTGTGTGTTTGATGCATTGGATGTTGTGTCAGCAGGAAGGAGAAAAAGAAGAGATGAGGTATATCAGAAAGAAAGTTGATAGCAAATGGTGTTTTGAACAGCCTGTATCCCCCAGTGTAATATATTATGGAAATAATGATTTTGGCAAGTGATGCTTCTTTGTAACCTGAAGTGATACAGCAGGGATTATGCATGCTCAAGTCATTCAGGACAACTAAGTATAGTTGTCTAGAAATGCTGTTAAGAAGTGTCTTTATCATGAACAACTTTGCTTGGATGCAGTGGCAAGAACTAGACTACTAAAAGAAAAAAATACCTGAAATAGTTGTGGGGTATTATTATTATTATTATTATTATTATTATTATTATTACTACTACTACTACTAAGCTAGCAATGGGAACAAAAATGGTATTTTTAATTCTGGCTTCTTTTTGTGTGTGTGTTTTAATACCATATTTTATCTTGTATTTAGGGATGAATTGTATGATTTAACACATTTTCAAGCTTCCTCAAACATAGTTGTTTCAAAACCATAAATAGGTTGTTAATTAATTAACATGGATAGGCAAAGAGAAGTGGGCTAAAGGTTTAAAAGGAAGTGTGAGGCAGCCAGAACAAATAAAACATGAATACAAAACAGTCTGTAAGAAAGGCACAGTGAGAATACGGAGGAAATTATTATACTAGAATAAAGAACAAAATGCTTCTGACCTGTATACCCTTATTAAGCACAGATCAAGAAATGCAACCCAAAAGGCAGGATAAAGATAGCATATACATCTAGCCTCTCACATCAATAGATTGGCTTACGTGATTGCTCTAGTTCACAGAGATTTTCTTGCAGTAACAACAGACTGGTGTACCTTGCCAGAGGAGGATACTCTGGCTTCCACCAATTTGATGATTCCCTTCTTCCCCCAACAAATGCGGGGACACAAAATAATCTTAGGTAACTTACTGCATTTTAGGAATATCAGGTGTTATGAGAATTATATACAACATCATTGTCTTCAGAGCTACCAACGTATACAGTCTGCAGGGTTGGACTTTCTCTTCTTCCTCATGTGGTTCTTCCACCAATGAAAAGTAGCATGTTTTTAGTTGGGGGAGGGGGGAAGCCAAAACACAATGAAAAAAAAAACCCAAACCAAAACCAGCTTTTAATCTGACCATTCTTGAATGAAAAGAATATTAATTGACAAGAAATATATTTTAGAGTGCATTTATTTAAGAGTTTTGAATGCTGTCTTGCAATGCTGATAAATCACTGAGATTTTGTTTTGAATGGAAATTCCTTAAGAATGGAATATGCCTGTTTGTGGTATACTTTGTACAGATGTTAAGTAGGAATCTTATATAGTGTATTTAATTTCCCGATTAAAATCTTCCCCCTTCTCTGTTCCTCCTTCTCTGCATTGCTATTGCTTCCCCACATATGCAGAGTTAACTAATACCAGAGGATGTGAGTTCATTTTGCTTCACTGCTTTAAAAAAATGAATGCTATGACCAACGGAATGCAAAAATTTGATAAGCTAAAACAAAAGGCAGCCAATGTTGAGAACAAACTCCAGTGACCTAGGTAATATAAAATTGTTTCATGATAAGTATGAACATTAACAATTTTGGACATCTAAAAATGTAAAATAAGCAATTTGAAAACATTTATCTGGATGAGATAGAACATTATACATGAAATATAATGACCTCGCTGAAATTCAGCCAGTATGCTGTGGTACTCATTTAGACAAAGAAGACAACTAGTTAATCACGGCAAAGAAAACTAGACAGAGTAAATTAGTTTGCTGCATTCCAGACTCTTAGCTACAAAAAAGAATATATCTCACTAATTAGAGAGTGAAAATGCTCTAAGCTTTTAGAAAGAGAATGCTAGAAGAGTGAAAGACAGTGATCCTGGCTTTGGAATGGTGTATCAATCCATGGTGTTTGCATGGTACGATTTTATGATTTTATCAGCTAGGCAGCCTACATTAAGAGGTCTTCAACTTTGATTATATTGGTTATATACAACATAATAGTTCATGATGAAAATTATTATGCATGGCTTCAATCCTTAATTTTCATGGATTCTTGGAGCCTCAAATGAAATGTAAATAAATTTAATTTAAAAACCTACACGAATATACATGTTACAATAAAAAAGGCTAGCAACTTCACAATTAAAATAAGAAGTTAACAATGAAATTTTAAGGTTTTTAGATGATTATTGTCTTGATTGTGCTGTAGATATTTTTACTTTATCATTAGATTTTTTTCCTTAATGCTACAGGAGAGCACATTCTAGATGTTTTATTTCTATGTTCTTTAAATTAAATAAAAAAAGTGAAGTTCACCTGCTTATTGCATGGGATAAGAATCTGGTTTTATCTGAAGACTGTACATCATTTTACATAGTGAAAGCTTCATATACAGTTCTGAAATAAGATTGTTCTCTTTTTTTGCCTAGAAAAAGATTTAAAATTTTCAGAATTTTTGTTCAAACAAACAAGCATAGAATCAGTACTAGATTCTGTACTTTAAAAAGATAGAAATAAATTTATCTCTAGTTTTAATTTCTTTTCCTGTGTCTGAATCTGCTCTCCAAATATGACCCAGTTCCTGTACACATAAATGCCATTTTGCTTTTAACTGCAGGGGGCTGAGGATCAGGTCCTTTCTTTATTTATCTTTTGCATGAGCAGTGTTACACCCTTCAATTATTTCCATTGAATTGAAAGAGAACAAGATCAAGTTCTGTATGGTTCCAATGCCATAGTTGTTTTTTAAAGAGCTATGGTTTTACAGGACTTCTGCGCTACATTCCTATAGGCAGTATGTATGTTTGAGGAAAAGTGTGATGTTTGGCCTCCTTTGGAACTGCACATCAGCAGAAAATCTACCGTCTTTCTCTTTTGTTAAACATGAGATAAGCTGATAAAGCAAGTTACTTTTCCAGTGTCTCATATTTTATTACATTCTCTCTTAAACATTTTAAAATAAGAGTCAATGGCCCTATAATGCTTGTACATTGTTGGGTTGGGTTTTTTTTAATTTCAAAAGGTGCTTGTTTGTGGGTGATGTTTATTAGGAAAATCTGTGTGTATGTGTGCATGCATGCAAGTGTGCATGTATGTATGTCTCTGTAGAGTGAGGTGGAGGAAGACAGTGTCCCCTTTATTTCATAAGATCTACTTCTTAAATTGTCTCACACTTTACAAAAAATGCCAAGACCAAATATGGAAAGTTCAGCTCTAAAGAACGGATATCCTGGAAAGGTTTCAACTAATGAGAAAGAGGGGGTTTAGTCTCTTAACAAAGCTGTTTTCATCACCCAGTCATGTCGTAATCAGATAGTGTGACAGATTATTTTTTAAGCAGAATTGGAATCGGTTATATGAAATCAGCCTAAAATGTGATTTTGTTTCTAAAACATTATTTTTCTTTTTATGCGCATTTCAGAAACATGTGCAATAAATATTTAGACTCTTAATTTACTACACATCAATCTAAAAATCTACTTTGCTATCTTAATCAGAATTAATTTACTTAATTATTATTCCTATCCCATCAATCTCAGTTTTGCACTAACTTGAACAATGCCACTTTTTGCTGTTTGCACTTTAATTCGATTTCCATTCTAAGTTTATGAACAGTAATAGGGTCCTGCTTGAATATTCATTAACTTTGAATTGTGAGCTATGAAAAGGTGCTTTCTTTTACCTTAATGAAAGTGGCTCAGCATGGGGTGGATCAGTAATGACATTTGATTTTAGGCATCCAACAAATTTGCTTTTTATTTATTGACACATCTTGTCCAAACAGCTCCCTCGCAAGTTAGTGGAGTAATGAAAGAGAGAGTGCTGCAGAGGAGCGTGGAGCTTTCCTGGCAGGAACCAGAACATCCCAACGGAGTCATTACTGAATATGAAATCAAGTATTATGAGAAAGTAAGTGCTAAGATTATCTGTAATGTTCAACAATGTTCTGTTTGCTTCATGTTCGCTTGCTGTGTTGCGGAACAATGTTAACGCCATCAGCTATCAACTATCCTGTCTCTTCCAAGTCACAGTGATTTTGCTCATTTTAATAACTAGCAAATTACTGCAATTATTATTGCTATCCTATGTCTCCTATATTGTATTTTGGTATTCTAAAAATGAAATATCCGCTTTAAATCTGCCTTTTTTTCCACTTTTTTTTTATTGTTAAGTTGGACTTGGATATTTTACCATGATAGTTGTCATTTTCCTGTCTCTTCTACATTGTGTTTAAAGCTTGTTTCATTTCCTTCAGTGTCACTGTAATTCCAGTCTTGAGATGATATATCAAATAATACAACTTTTGACTGCATTTGGTATTTCCGTATGAGCTGGCCAGCTTCAACTCGATGTCTGAAAACTTCCAAAGCACTTCCTACAGTTTCAGCTGATAAATATTCCTTATTTGTCCTTTTAAAAAGTCCCAGCATTGTGGAATTTATTTTTCACTTGTTCTCTCAACACAATAATGAATTGAGGGCTGCTTTTCAATAGTAGATGAAGTGATCTCTGTTTCTGGTAGAGCGAAATTGCAGTCTTATTGATGTCAGTCCGAGTTTTGCCATTCATTTCAGCATGTCTAGGCCTACATTCATGATAACTTTGAAGTACTCCAGAATAAAAAAATTCTGACAAGCATATAAGCAGGGCCACATGCAACCGTAAGCTGGATGAAAGCAGAGTGAAGGCACGTTGTGCAGCTATATATTTGTCATGGGACCCAGACCAAGTGTGACTCCTCCAGATTCCCTGGGAAATTTACTGCAACACGTCACGTATTCCTAATTTTTATAAAACATGCTGGGAGAAAAAAGAAAGAATTAAAATGCAAAGAAATGAACAAAGGAGCTCCTTTGTGATCATTTGTGAAGACATTTCATCTCTGCAAACAAGGTAATAGTACCTCTGTATCAAAAAGAGCAAGTCAGCTTACTGGGTAACATAGAATTAGGTAAATTCAGACCAGATTGGATATAATATCAAGTGTCACATCTGATTTTCAGTGCTGAATTACACAAATATACTTATCAAAAGATCTTTATATGATCTGGGAAGGGTATAACATGTTTATTTGTTGATGCTAACTCCCAGTTTAAGTTGTTCACTTTAATGACATAACAAAATTTATCAGATATGTACAGATAGCTAAACAATTTTTTAAAGATATTTTACTAATTTTAGCAGGTAATTTTTATTCCTCAAGCATATCTGTGTGCAAACACACACAAATAAACCCATACATTAAAAAAAAAAAAGTTTACATATTTACCAAAGGCAAAACTGTTCTCTGCACAAAAAAAACCCTTAAAAAAACAAACTACGAATTAAAACTTGGGTTTTAATCTGCGGAGTACTTTCTAACCTGTTAAAATAAACTAATTTATTTAATTAGGTGGTGGAAAATGACAGAAAAATGATCAAGATACTAGACTTTTCATATAATGATAGCTTTTAGAATGCGGCTTTTATTATTTTCCCTATATATTCATGTTACTTTAAATAAGCAGCAGAAATTAATTGCCAGTTTCCTATGTTTGCAAAGGCAAGAACTGATGTTAAAGGTCTTTTGTAAAGGAGGGAAACCTACCAGTATTATACTTATTAGTGTGAAATAAAAGAGAGTAAGAAGCTCATCCTACGAACAGTCACAGAGAAACTGGACTATATACCTTTAATTCAGTGAGACAATATTAACACAAATGCTTAAATGCTTGTCTTCCTTCCAAAATAATGCAGTTCAGCTTGAAAAGTACTTCATAAGCTTCTTGCTCAGAACGACAGAGGCAGTTTAAGTTTTGTTCCATTAGTTTAAAAGAAAAAAAACAAAAAAAAGATCTAAACTTTCAGCTCCTTTCAGAGCCAAATTAAATCAAACATTTTTGTGGTTCTGAAATATTCTGATAAGTGTTTTTTTTCACCTCTCACTTCTGGCTAGAGCTGGAATGGAAACTGCCTGAAATCTCCCAAGTAAGCCTGTCCTGTGAGATTTCTGGTGCAGGTTATTTTAATTTCTTTGTTACTTACTTATTTTGAATGCAAGAACTGTTGGCAATTCAAATAAGCCTCATTTATGCATCAAAACCCAAACTCTGAAATTCCACTGTGGCTTACAGTCCCGAACCTGACTGTTTATGTTTCTTTACACTTGTTTCTCATCTCCCAAGCATTCCTGTTCTTTCTCACATACCAACATACATTCCACCACGGTCCTCACTTACAGATGATTTAAACCCTCTTGGAGGAGATATGAAAAATTGTTGCTAGCCGAGCCGGCGGGCTTGCTCAAATGGCAGACTGGGCGAGACCCAGGAGAAGCGATTACTGAATCTCAGAAAAGAAATCATGTATGTTGTATTTAACCCTCTATCTCAGCAAAAGCCTTTGCTGCTTTACTGACTGCAAGGGGGAAGGTTCTCCATCATTTTTAGCTGGTGAAATACTATTGAAATGAGTTACAGATTTATTCCTTCCCTCTGTATCCGTCTCATTAGCACTGCCTCGTACGGCTCATGCTTCTCTGGTCATGTGGCGCGTTCAAATGGTTGGTTAATTCATCTCTTCTGCCCTTCAAATCAGGGTTGCATCTGCCACTGAAAATCAACAGGGCTGCACATATCTATGCTGAAAGATAATCTGGATCAGTAAATGTGATGAATAAGTAGAGCTTTTTGAATACTGTAATGATCTGTGATACAGCTTTTGTAGTGGTTGAAAGTGAGTTATTACTCATAGGGTTTGCAATCTTACAGCTTCAAATTTGAGAGGTGTCATACTGAGCTTCTTTCCCTGGGTTCTTCTTGATGTCATAGAGTCAAAACCTGAGAAAAGACTAAACGCTGGAGATAAAATGCTAAGTGAAAACTGAGTTAAGGACCTCAGAATTTGGTGCAAAATCCAGCCAGTTATACATTGGCAGTATTGGATTTTTTAAAGGTATTGGAAGGTAAAAAGGGAGGGTGTTCTTACCATGAAGGTTTTAAAGGTATTGGAAGGTAAAAAGGAATGGTGTTCTTACCATGAAAGAACAGATTTCCCTGTCCTTGAACTGTTTAGACCCCACAGATCCACCTGGAAAGCTGCGGTCAAGCTATTTTCTCATCAAAATTTCATAAAATGTAATCAAAGCCAAAGAAGCAATCATTTTATGTCTGGATGTTTTATGAGTAACAACATGAGCATCCCATTTGAATTTTATGTTACACTTAGAGCTCCTCATTGCATTGACAGTGTTTTGTAGTACTCCACAGAGTATGCTTTATTTTTTATGTTAGGGAAAAAAGCGTTCGACAAATTGAAATAAACTACCCAGGCTGGCAGTCAGTTGCTGATGTGCAACTATGATAAAATCTGACCTGTAAATGTCATTTAATCTTTTGTCTTATTGTTTCCAGGATCAAAGGGAGAGGACCTATTCAACAGTGAAAACCAAGTCCACTTCAGCTTCTATTAATAACCTAAAGCCGGGAACAGTGTATGTTTTCCAAATTCGTGCTTTTACTGCTGCTGGTTATGGAAATTACAGCCCCAGACTGGATGTTGCCACACTAGAAGAAGCCACAGGTAAACAATTAGATTTATACTAAATTAATACTCTCAATAGAAGTAGTAAGTAAAGCAAGAAAGGAAAGACTCATAGGTAATATTATTAAAACTAGAAAGAATGAAGTTCTACATGAAGGTGGATTTTTGTCACTGTATTTTGAAGGACGAGCTTCAATTAGTTGTTTTACCATAGAGCTACAAATTACACTTTTATAATTAGCTGGAGAAGATTTGTAACATATCAGGTTCTTCTCCTCTGATGTCCTTCTAACGCAAAGAAAAATAGTTTTTTTTCATTCAAATACAAACCTCTTTCCTCCTCCAAGAGAAGTGAGTAGTGATGAGCTGAGTAACTCTGCTAGATTCTTCTGTAACTGGGGAGAGGAGGGAAGAGGAGATTTCAGCCCACAGAGGGTTCTCCAGGTCATTTTTTTCCCTGTTCAATTTCCTGAGAAAACTCTTTATAATTTGGTTTATGTGTGTGTCTTGGTTAAGCTGTATATCCATCTTTAGTGCCTTTTGAGTTCTTTGGCTAGTTTCAACTTGATTTAGTAAAGAAACAGAGGTCTCAAAGACACTAGGTTTCTTCAAGGCTCATGTACTAAGTTGTAAGATGTGTAAAGAAGAAACAACCTCTCAAAAACACTCACAATGGAAAGTATGAAGCTGAAGTACAAGATCTCTCAGTAGAGTACACCAGAGAATCTGGCTGTGACATCTCAGCAGAGGGATAACATTTTGGGAGAGCTTGATCTTTCCTTGATGCTGAAACCAATCTTGTGCCTTTATTTGTCTAAAAATCACACTGATGCCTTTTTTCCTCAGCAATGTAGATATGTGCATGCATGCTTAGAGAAAATCTTTCACATTTTGGGTCTTCAGAAAGAAACTCTTCCATCACTGAGACCTGGCAGCTGTAAGCCCATTCACGGGAACTGCCTGTGTCCCTGGCAGCTTCACCACTCTATCGCAGACCCAAATTTGGTGACTCTATTTTGGGTCATTTGCTTCAGGTCGACCTGCCTCACAGCAGGTCAGCCAGATTTGGAGCTGAGAATACGTAGCCTACAGGTTCAAAGGGTATGGATGCCATCTCTGCTTACTGCACTCTATGCAGCCTATCACCTAAGGTGCAGACACACACTATTGCATCTTATTAACTGCAGCCAGGTGTCGCCTGAAGAATTCGTGGGTATTCTTAAAACACAGTAGTTAGGTCTTGATTCCACCTTGGTTCCACAAAGAATATGAAAACTATCAGTAATGAATAATACCACATATCTAATAGACATAATTGAAATAGTAATTATCATAATAACAGTAATAAACTGTCATTACTAATGTTATTAGCTCTGTGTCTGATAGCATACTTTCCATCCATAGAGTTCTGCTTTAGAAAGAGTCAGTAGCACAATGCCCATTTTGCAGAATGGGAGCCTGAGGTACAGCCAGAAGTAATTTCTTATTTTGAGTAGATTTCTGGAAAACAAATTAAAAGTCTGTCATAAGTTTCTGCTAATTAGCTAATTTATTGTCCATAGTGGTTTAAAATTAGTGGAACAAAATGTTTCCCCAGTATTTCCTTAATTACCTGAGTAATTTTTATCTACTGAGTGTAAGCATACTGGTAGCCACAAAGATTAGCAAAGGCAATTTCAGAGGTGAACAGTCTTGACTGGAGTTTGCTCAACATATGGAAGATTAGGAAATCCTAGAATAAATGCATCACTGACCATGCTCATGTACCCTCTGACTCAGGTGATGAAAAACAGCAAATAAACCAGCAACGTACTTGGCCAGTATGCACAGCAGATTTTTCTCTTGTCACAGGCCAGCTTTGTGTTTTGACATGCCGTGTAAAATGTCCTGTGCTTTCATTAAAGAAAATTTTAAAAGCGGTATCTTTTCCATTATCTTGAGAGGACGTTGTAGAATATAATTCCCATCAAGGATAAGCTTCCACAATTTTCCATATATGGTTTTCAGAAATAACTAAAATGTTGGTAAAAAGATAGTAAATTCCATTAAATTCTTCTAGAATGGTTTTACACAAAAATATTTGTTTCTCATATTTTATTTGTAGTTCTATCAGAACTTGCAGGCTAATCAAATTAGTCTTTTGTTAATGTTTTGAAGGAAGACCTTTACTGCATCATTTTTAGGAAATATACCTCAAGTGAAGTACTGTACAGGCAAGCAGTAAACCAGTGTTATGTTACAGTTTAGGGGCATTGGCTTCTCATTATTCCAGTGGATTTTTGAATGCAGCTTTTAAATGTGTCAAAGTATTTTAAGAATATATATATAGTAAGAATATATATACACACACATATATTTATGTATGTAACAATATAGATAGTGACCATCACAGTCAGCTAGTCATGTTGCCTACCTGAATTTCTCCTAGCACTTCAACTGGTTGGCACCTTTTGGTTGGTGCTGTTGATTAAGTAGAGTTTTGTATTATGCTCCAGTTTATGAATTGTGATAGAAACTGCATGGCCACTTTTCAATATTTGAGGAATTACGTCCATTAAATTAATATTATCTGATATGTAAAATATACATATTTTATACCTGTATTTGCACATATCATACATGTTGGGCATTGCATACATATTTATGTAAAAATTTCAAAATTATGAAGTAAAAATGCTTCATAATGGCAGGATATTTCTATTCTATACTGTGTTTGCCACAGATCAAAGTACTTTAATCATTGTATTTTTTTGTTGAAATCATTGGTGGTTATTAGAGACAGAAGTCCCTCAGGAAGAAAATACAAATACATAAAATATCACTTAAGTGGTAATTTTATCTTTTGATTCACTGAGGTATTTAAAAGTTATGTTACATGACTTTTAGCCAGTGATCTAAAGATGATCTTGTGCTTTTGTAACTGAAGGGATTTTGCCACTTGTTACAGCTCTCACTGTTAAAGTAAAAGGACTCAGCACAACCTGGCATCAAGAAGACTTTGCTTTTTCCTTTTGCCATGAATCAGTTTAAATCAAGTGAGGCTGAAGTAATAAGCAGATGTAAAATTTATTCCTAATATCTGAAATAACACTACTACAAATTTTTATAGAAGACATAAAGAAGAATACTTAAGAAAGTAATATTTGGCCTACATGAATCCAGTTTATCATTAAAGTTTTCATGGTGGACTTCATCAGGAATTCTTTTCTGGAGATCATACATTTCAGGTTGCTTGCATGAGAAAATGCTGCTGGAGGAGCAGCACAGCTTTTACAGCTGATCTGCCTTTTTAAATCCCCTGGAGTGTTCGGATATCCACCCCCATCCCTACAACTATGTATTTAAAAGGTGGTTTTAACTCTTCTAAATTAAGCATTGCCTCATTCGTTTGGATATGCAAATATCATAACGTCAGATTAGGTATCAGCTGTAGCTGACTGTCCCAGGACCAGGTCCCTGTCTCGCGCTCTGAGTGTGAGCACAGTTTAAGCAGAGGTCAGGGCAGACTTCCCTGTCCTGCTGGGGGTTCCCTCCCATCACCGTTGTGGCAGCACCAGTGACAGGTAACCATGCCATGCACCCCCTGAAAGGATTATCTGCACCCCAAAATCATTCCTCTAAGAACACTCTAGCATCTTTATTTCTGCCCAACCGCAGTGATCATTCCAGTAGCTGGGTTCTGATTCACCCTTACACTAACAGACTGAGTTCATCACACAGAAGAGAGAAGCAGCACAGAGTACCTGAAAAGAGGCAGATGTCTTAGACTGCTGTCACTGAATTCATACAAGACCATGCCCACAATCAGACCTTTTATTTTTCTTAAAGATGTAAAAATAAATCATACATTGCATCCCACCTATCTTACCAGTTGGCCAGTGTACCATGTCCCCACCATTTTCCAGAGCCCAAATAACACCCTCAGTTTGCTTCCAGAATGTGCCAGTACCCAAGATCTGTGAGGCAGTTATGCAGAGCAACCCACTCACATATGTCAACTTCTATGCACTCAACTTGGCTGCTAGATTAGGTGACAGGCTGCGCTGGGTGTTTTTCCAAACTGTTAGATGGATGCAGCTCCGCACCCTGGCCATTGTGACAGGATGCTGCCTCTTCTTGACTTCCAAGTGAGGTTTGCACTGAAGTTCAATGAGAGAAGGGAACAGTTTTAGGAAATGCTATATTTATTTTACATGAATTTGACATTGTTTGGGATTGTCTGCTTTGATGGCCTGGTGATGTTACAGGAACTGAGTTGTATTACTTATGCCCCTACACTCTTGCACGAGATAGTGACCACTGATTTCCTAAAAGTTCCACAAGTGGGATATATGCAGGTGTGCAGTAGTGTCCTACTGACCTGGGTATCTCAGAAAGTTATAGTTACTCAAAGATAAGCATTTGTTCTTTTCAGTTAAAGACTGATATGAATAATGAGATCTTCCTCATCTGGATTAGGTAGAACATAGAAAAATTACAAAGTTTCTTTAGGAAATAAAACTGAAGGGGGGAACGGGGGGACTTCCCCCCAGTGCAGATTATTCTATATCTGTGTAGTGTAACAAGGGGTTTATTATTTTGGGGGAGAAGCAGTTGGTACAGGTCAGTGTCAGAAACAAAATAAATCACGTTGATTGGCTCACTTCTCCCAGGACAGAGCAAAGAAAAGACTGGTTTATTTGTTTCTGTGGGAACCTCTGAAGTCTGCAACAGGAACCTGATTCTGTGGAATTCATAAAATCCTCGTGTAGACATTCCTGTTCAGTTACCACTACCAGCAGTTAACTATATTCACATACCATCTACAATTTAGTTAATCAGCTATCAGTTGGGTTTCCTTTTTTTTTTTTTTTCTCTTTTATCTCTCTGCTGCTTCCAGATGACTCACACTTTCACAGTCCCTTGCTCAGCATCACTGCCTGATGTCTCGTCCTTTGTTCTTAGTCCCTTGGGCTAGATCCTCACTGTTACAAACCAGCATAGCTCCACAGAGTTCAGTAGAGCTGTGCTCATTTAATGCAACTGAGTACATGGCCACCCTCATTAGATGTCAGGCAAGCAATGTATTTAACAAACCTTGAGGTTTCTCACACTAAGTATTGACATCCTCAGTTTACGTTAATGTGACATGCATACATTTGCATATATTAATAGCATTGACATATCTGAATAAAAAGAACTATAATGTGTGGATATTTTAGCATGTAAATCTCTGAAGCATGGAGAATTCCATTTTGTATATGTGGAAGCACCTTTTCATTGCTAACAGAAACAAATCATAAGTAATAATAGCAATTTACAATGATTAATAGCAGTAAAAGATGGAAATATGCTAACCAGGAAATCTGTCTTAATAGATAGTGTTTCATCTCAAACATTCTTCTTATAGTTAAGACACTATTTCCTGGGGTACCATCAAAGTCGTATCAACCAGTTTTAGAGGGGAGGCTAGAAGCAGAGCTCTTCAGGGATTATTCTCCTACTGTCCGCCCTTACAGGGATATCCAGCTCTTCCCTTTTAGGAAGGGGTCAACCACTGAGCAAAACCAGAAGGCAGCGCAGCAGTAGGATGGAGTGGAAGTGGCTGGTGCTGGTGCTGGCTTTTGGCTAATGGCTGCATCACTTTGGCCAAGTCAATTCCAGCATAGCTCCTTTTTATTCCCTGTGGATGATCGTTAACTCGTCCAGCATTTGGATGAATTTCCAATGGAGGCCCTTATTTAGACTAACTTTGTCAATGTAATGGTTTCAGGCAAAGGTAAACTAACAGTCTGCAATTCATGATGGTTGGCTTATTTTTTTGCAGTTCTTTTGTAGGGAATAATTTTAAACTAATCTCTTCTCTGTGCTCCGTCTGTAGCCACGGCTGTTTCCAGTGAACAGAATCCTGTTATTATCATAGCTGTGGTTGCTGTGGCAGGAACCATCATTTTGGTCTTCATGGTGTTTGGATTCATCATCGGGCGAAGGTATTGCACCTTGCATAGGCATAAGCACATCTGACCCTGCTCTTGTGAACTCTTGAGACATAGTCTAATCTGGGATAGTAATTTGCAAACCTGAAACAGAAGTCATTTTTAGTAAGGATAATTTTCATTTAAATCCTGTTATCAATTATACAGTTTATCCTCTTACTTTGGCAAGACACACTTAAATCAAGATGTTCCTTTCGTCCTATGTAAATGTGCTGTAAAAGGAACCCCTAGCAGGTTCTTTACCTGTACTCCTCAAAGTCCATCTTTCTGTTCAGTTTTCTCACATGGAGAAGTCTGACACTTTATCTGATCAGCCTTTAAATGACTTTACATTCAAGAAAAAGAGGCACAGCAGTAAGTTTAAGAATAACCTCATGTAAAACAGTGTTCTACTTTCAAGTTCTTTAATCCTCTGTTTTATCCATAGAAGCTTTTCACCAGAACTAGAATTTTCTCTTTAGGACCTGTCCCAACTGGTATTTGATACAAAAGCCTTTTGATTGCAACTGTTCATGATTTATTTAAAACTCTGCTGTCAAGAGAATTATAGCCGAAACTTTCAAAGGGCCTACAGGAGTTAGGTGCTCAGCGCCTGAAAATCCCAGCCTGCAGAACTGATGTTGTCAGGACTTTAGATGTGAGGAAGTAAATCATTATTTACGAGTAAAACTGGTGTCTTTCTTTTCAGGCATTGCGGCTATAGTAAAGCTGATCAAGAAGGGGATGAAGAACTTTACTTTCACTGTAAGTGTTTTGCTTTTTTTTCCCCTCTTCCAAAAATTCCCAACTGCAATAGCGTAGACAATACTAAAGCAACGCTCCATGAAAGACAAAGCCATAAGAAATTAAAAAATGCTGTGTAAATAGCAAGTAGGAAGTTAAACACTCTAAAAATGTGACCTATACAAAAGGAATGCAGATTAAAGTCAACATTGCTCACACAGACAGTTTTATTTCTATACATGTGTATGATATACTGTTGTTTTCATTCTGCTTTTTTTTTTTTTTCTTTTGGTTGCTTTGAATACATGTTTCACACCATCCTAATGATCCCTCTGAGGTGCAGTATTTGAGAGACTTTTGGCTAAGTGACTATATGATCTTTAACTCAGGCAAACTTCAGATTAAGAAAGTGTGGGTCACTGCATCACCCTAACAATGAAGCTGTTTTCTGCTACTGTGAATATGGTAGCATCAATATTTACAAAACATAATGTCCCTAAAAATAGTATATTTAATATGAAAAGAAAGGTCAGCTACTTCATTACTGTTCTGTGTTCTAGAATCACTTGCCTAGCGAAGAATAGCACCTAAAGCCTCACGTTAAAATCACAGCTACCATCTGAACTTATGCTAGAACCCGGGGAAAATTAAATAAAATACGTCTGTCTTGGGTTAATGACAACTGAAAATTTCAGAGGAGAGGAAGGCTTATGCAAGAATAGTTTCAGTTTTATCAAAATATTGTTTAAAAAGCTTTCTTATTTTAGCCCTTCCTCATTTCAGTTGTAATTTCATTTTGACATGAGAAAAAAAAATGTTTTCCTTTCTTTTAGAATCAGTCTTTAACTCAGGAAGTATGGTAAAACTAAGTTGCAAAATGATTTTGAGCATGCAAAATTGCAAAATCACATAATAGAATTAAACTGAATATAAGTTCTGACACAGAACAATGTCTGGGTTTCCAGTCTTCTCTCATACCTGATAACTCTCATATCAGTAGGACTTGCCATTTAGCCATGCTATGCTGTATGTAGCCTTTGCTGTCTACCAATAATTGCAGCTGTAGTTTAAATCCATCAGATTTTTTTTTTTATGAAAGCAATATGGTTTATCTTATTTTACATATGTTAAAATCATGAGCTATTATGAAAATGTAATGTCACTTGGAGAATGAAATAGCCACAAGTCACAACTTTGCAGCATCTTCTCAATGTACGCCTCTTTAAATGGGTAGTTCTAGCCAAAGCTCCACTCAAAATCAGATCAAGGTTTCTATTTCACCTTTCTGCCCTGAAAAAATCAGACCAGCTGGAATTTGTTCATACTTCCTGAGTTTGGGTGTGTTGCTACCTAAATAATTTCATTTAAATGCAGTCAGTATTAAACTAAGCTGTAACATCACTGCAGCTTTAGTCAATCAATTCATAATCTGCTCAAGAAAGGTAGAAAATAATAATAGGATAAGAATTATTTATCATGCACTTTGCAGTGCAGCTGATTTTAAAGAATTCATCAAAAATCTAATGTTACTTAAACGTTACTATTCTGGGAGTGATGGATTTGAAATTTGCCTCTCAGATGCATTATAAGCTTTTCACGTCTTCAGAAGAGCTACTGCTTTCACTTTTAAAATCCCCATTATGTCCTTGAAGGAAAAGATCAACTATGTATTCTTGTATGTCAGTATATAAACAAAAGGAATATGCTAGCTAAATAATTCCTTTCTTCATCTCCATTATTTGTGACATTTTTTGTTTCAGTCAAAGTGTAAACAAATTAATATGAAAGTTGCTGCTTAATGATTAATAGCTGATCCAGAAATGGTGAGACTTTATAGGTGTTCATTTCCCTCATTTTACTCTCAAGAAATCTGGTTATCCAGCAAATCAGTCAGAACAGTCAGTATACACAGTCTTTTAAAAATCATAGCGCTGAATAGAAGTCACTTTTTGCCAAGCTAGTTTTTCATCGTCTGTTGACTGAAGGTTTAGTGTTTAAATTTGTTTGGTAACAGAATGAGATGGAACCCAGTGCTGTGGTCACCAGCTTGGTCGCAGAGCTGTGAACACCAGTTTGGTGTCCTTTTTCTCCATAACATCTAGACAACCTTTTTCTGTGCTGAGGTACCAGACTGGATTTTCAAAGAAGTAATTTACAACAAACACTTAACATAAAAACTTACAAGTAACCGTTTTTTAAAAGCAGGTTTTAAAGCACTGTATTTAATAGAGTATCATATATTTTGTTTCAGTCCCCCTCAACTCTCTGTGACCTCAAGTGCTACACTTGAAGATACAAGTACAATGGAGGAGCTTAGTTAAGCAATTCAGATTTATATTTGGTTTCCTCCTACCATTTTCATCTAACAATGTCTTCAAAGCCAGGCCAGCATTATTTCACGTTGGTATGCCAGGATGGCCTTGGCCTGTCAAAATGTTTTATGACAGCTCGAATAAAGAACCATCAGAGGCCCACTTGAGATTCGCAAGGTTACCTCCACTCCAGGACCCTTATCACAAACACAAGAGGATGGCTCCTTCTCCATCTCCCTGCCTGAAAGCACTATTACAGGCGGTTAACCTATTGCTTTCTTCTCATTTTTTCTAGTCATTTTTTGTTTTAAGAAATAAATATTTATCATTTTAAAAATCTGTAGCATTATCGATACAATTGGAAGAACATCTATTTAAATACATAATATGGTAGATAATAACATCTGGGCAACATTTCAGGTATTTTCTCTGCATATAAATTCATTAGATTACTCAAACAATTTCTCTAGCTTTTTCCTTCTTATGAGGGTTTGGGGTTTTTTGGTTGGTAATAGCATCTAAAACATAAATACATGATTACTAGAGCTATTTTTCAATATATTTTCAAATTTAAAATATTTTATATTCAATTAAAAGATTACACAGCAACCATAAATTATTTATGTTTTGTATTGACTTTTGATCCTATTCTTGTATATCAGTGTATCAATTAGTAGAGGAACATTCTTACATTTTCATATTGAGTTCTAGTTCACTGATTTAATTAAAGCTCAGGACTGTAATCCTTGTGAGCCAAATTTATTTCATAAAAATAGCTTGGTTAATAGATTCCAAAGGGTGCTCTACTTTCACCAGAAGTTTCTACTTTCACGAGAGGGGTAAAAAATAATTTTCCTGAATCAGCAGCAAACCAAGGGAAAAAACTACATGCTGGCCAGAGCGCTACGCTGCCTGAGTTCTACTAAGTGCTATACTGGAGAAAAAGAGAGCAAAAACCAAGTTGCTGCATATTATTCACTTAGGTCCTTGAGAGAGGGAATAATTGTGCCACAGAGCCCGCTTTCCCTTCCTATGCCTTCACAAGTTGGCTACAAGTGTTTCTCATGTTCATATTCTACTGAAAGAAACGTACCTAAGGATATAAATTCTAAGTGCTGTGAATAGTTTAGCTTGGCTTTTGCCACAGTCTTTAAATAATATTATATTCAATAATTTAAGCAAATTGAAGTAGGTGGAGGAGCCTTTCAAATCCCACTAGAAGACAGAGATAACATAAAGAAACACTGTTTACACAACCTGGGAAAAGAGGATAAGCTGTCCTTACACAAAAAAGAAAGTTTAACCTCCTCTGCTGCTCTTATACCCCTTCCCCTGCTTTATTTTTGCTCCCACTCAACCCTTGCATTTTATTCCATTGAACGCTATTTAATATTTATTACTTCTTTCACTTCAAGGTGGAGATGCAGATGCTAATGTTAGTCATTTTTAGAGATGGGATTGTGTACTTGTGTCAACATGCTTGCAGATGATGCCTAAAACTAAGGTTGCCTCTCAGAGCGGCTCTGACTCAGGCAGTGTGGAAGCAGGTTCGCTCTTCCAAGGAGCACTCTGCATAATGAAATTCCTGGGCTGACTGCACAATAAGTGCCTTTGCTTCATCACAGTCATGCTTTCTTACATCATTACAGTTAAATTTCCAGGCACCAAAACCTACATTGACCCTGAAACCTACGAGGACCCAAATAGAGCTGTCCATCAATTCGCCAAGGAGCTAGATGCCTCTTGTATTAAAATTGAGCGTGTGATTGGTGCAGGTAAGGCTGCCGTGGCTTCCTGATTCAACTGTTCCATTTAGCTGGGATCGAAACTCATACATCATAATGACAGGCAAATAATTATACCTCAAGTATAGAAGAACTTTTTGCATTTGCTGGAGTGGTTAAGAGCAACGAAGCTGCACTCGCTTCTAAAATGTAAAAACAAACGTGGGGGGAAAAACAACAAAAACCAAATAAATAAGTAAATGAAGAGTCTTGCTTGACATTGAAAGCTTGTGGGTTTCTAATTCTGTATCTGCTGTTAAAAATGTAATTGGGGGAAGGGGGGCAGTTTTGCTGCCTATTATTTACTGTCAGAGTAAAGGTATTAGGCGTGAGTGCAAATTCTGCTCACTTTCCTTTTGCAAGAGGGCTTTTTGACCTCTGAATTTTTGTTCTTGTGAGTAAGGAAAAGTGGCTGCAGCACAAAATCTTAAATAGAGACTAGGAAGGTCTCATTTCTGTATAACAGAATCTTCCCCAAGGCTGTTTTTTGTTCTAGCATTTTTCTTTTTGATATTTTATGAATACAAAAAGTTATTGTTTAACTTCTCATGACTGATTGTAATTGCACCAGCATTACATTGCTTTTCTTCCTCTTGAACTGTCTACCACCTACTTAAGCCATGGTGTTCATGCTCTAAAAAGGCAGTTTCATTTGTTTGCATTAATAAGATACGTGACATTTTTATTGCACTACTCCATGTAGTGAAATTAAGTTTCCACGGGTAAGAAAAATATCAAATACTTTGGATTCCTGGAGGAAATGTTCTTTTGCTTTCCTGTTGTTTCATAAAAGTATTAGCAGAATACTTTTAAAATCACCCTGTAGTTTGGCATGCACTGTAAATTACATACTGTGGTATTATTTAAAAAGAGAAGAAGAAATATCTCTAAAATAAGCTGGTTTACCAGTAAAAAATTCTTTACACTTTGAATTCACAATGCCTCTTTAAAGTAACCTCACTCATGTTGAATCATGTCTTAATCAAGGAGTAGTACGTTGAAATTAACAACACTACTTGAGCAGATTATTCCTTCAGATGAGTAAGAGCATAAGAATCCAGCCCTTGCTAACTAGTAATTTTTGTGATGCTAGACTGGCAGCATGTCTTCTAATAAATACACAATATACAAGATTTAAATTCAAGATTAGCATAGAAAAAATTACTGGGCTTTATCTTTTGCTTTAAGTTAAAAAACAGCATAGCAACAGTTCAGAGCACAAAGATATATTCAGTCAGACTTTGACGATGCCTTCTGAGCAAAATGCTGAAAACGCTTCAGTTGCAAATACAGCTTAAAACATATTTTCACTGTTATGACAGAGTAATTCCAGAATGTTAATTTTGTTGACTGCAGATGAATTTATTCTTGATTTTAATGAGTATAACTGATAGCAAAAAACCTAACGTGTGTCAGTAGTCATTCAGAAGAAAGTTAATTAGAAGCGCTATGGTGAAAGCATATTGTGTATGGGGTTTAGCTATGGCTTTGACCTGTTGATGTAGATAGCAAATAGGAGTGAAATGAAATGCAGTCCAGGAACAACAGAATGTTAAAGACCCAAAGAAGCAGCTGAAACTCATACATCAAAGAAGAATATAGAACTTCTACTAGGGACAGCACCAGAAAAGCCACTTAGCAGTCTCAATATGCATCAGCAATGCTGGCCACATCAACTACTGAGCGGTGCCATGTCTCTCTCAGACAAACAGGGTGCAAGTATGCTTGTGCTCAATTTGCATGAGGGATATGTGCTTTCCTTGCCAACATTTTCATTACCATCCCGCTGCGGCCACCTGTCAGATACAGAAAATGGTGTCCACTATGTTGAGTCCTTGTTCGTACCACACATGCTTTGTTTTAGCTTCTTCCTTGTTGACATGCTGAGCTAGTGGCTGTGCGGCTGTGCAGTATTCCCACTCTTGTTGTCATATTTTCTGGATCATTTTGGGGCATCTTTTCAGCTGAATATACTATTTTCTGGGGAATAAAAGTAGTTTGTTGGCTAGCATCCTGACCTGAAATGCATAACATACAAGTTCAAGTTTCTGGTTTGCCTGAGAGTGAGTGATCTGCTTTTGGAAATCAATCAAAATCAGATTACAGAGAGCTGGAAAGGAGTTAAGCCTTAGTGTCTCCCATGCCAAGTATCCTAATTACCTGGCTCTGAAGTGTCACACACACACACACAAACACACACACACTTATACTCACGTCTTTTTTTCGGCATGGAACAAAAGCAATTTTGGAAGGTACTGCTAGAGAAAATTGTTATCCTTTAGGAAGTTCTTGTGGCTAGGAGCTGTGAGTGAGGTGAGTGGTGAATTCTATAATAGTTATCCATATTGCTAATGAATTGCAGGAGGGAGGTTAAGGCACCAAGCTAAGGGCGTGAGCAGCTAGCTGTTATGTATGTAGCAGCTATGCCTCACAGTATTCATAGCTATGACATGGATATTCAGACCATGACTCCAGTGCCCAAGGACGGCTGGGGCTAATGCCTCACCTGTGCAGGCAAGAACACTTGTACTCTGGCCGGTTAGCTCGCGTGCAGCATGGTGTTAACGGAGGTATATGGAGTTGATTGGAGCTAACCTTAATTCAGCTAGCGTAGAACGGGAGGGAGAGGAATTCGATTCTGTATGCAGCCATCTCCTGTAAGATTTGTAAAACGAGCCGTGCTGAGTGGAGATTTGCCCAAACAAGTTGGTTGGAAATATTAAGGTCTGGTCAAAGTTCTACCCTTCTAGCTGGAGAACTGTGAAGCTGAGGCCCAGGTACTGGTTTTCTCCTTCTGAAAGCTCTGCTGTTGGGAGTGACAGGAGAACAGTAGTGTTGGAACAGTGACGGTGTCCTAAACAAGATTTCTCAGAACTCATCCATTCGGACAATTTAACATCTACCTCTTCAGGCATTCAGCCCCATTTTCCAGCATACTTCTCTCCACTGCCAGCCAGACACCTTGCCAGTGTGTATGTGCACTTAAGTCCTGATCTCACCAGGTTTCTCAGGACCTCGGTCTATATCCCAAAGGGATTCTCTAATCAAACTCTCTGTCTTAGTCTTTCCTAATTCAGTAATTTTTTTCATCACTCACCCTAAAACATGTCTTGGATGTAGGTGTGTCTGCATACTTGTGCATACTCAATAGTTTAATGTTAAGGCACTCCGCAGGTATGCAGGAGATAAATTTCAGGCTTGATTTGATTTGGAGGAGGGGCTTGGATCTGTATCTCCCGTACTCCACATAAATTTGCAAAGTATCGGATTATTAAATATTTTTGCAATGAATCTTTCTCTTTTTAAAGAGATGTTCCCCTTTATGTTGCTACCCTTTTCTCCTGTATGTCCCAAGAGATTTTTCCTCCTGGCTATGGAATAAGGGGTCTCTCTTTCTCTCTCTGCTGACACAGCTGTGAGGAAAGGGACAATCCTTAAATCTTTCACAATCTCAGTAATAGTGAGGTAGATGTATTGCCATTCAGCTTCACATCTCGCATGCTTCCATCCTATTTCCTGTCCAATGGAGTCCAATTACGTCTCTCCCAAATTATGGTTGTTGAGGCTTTTTTTTTTGTATTCTCTCTGGCTGTTTGGCCATTTTTTTCACATGCTTCTTCAAGTTCCAATTGTCTGTTAGTTTAGAACCTTTTACAAACTTCCAGCATTTGCTTGTGTTTGTTTAATGTAACAAAATTGTTATAAGTCACACCTTTCATTTCATAATCTGCAAAGTAAATTATCCTGCTTGAAGGTATTAATGTAGTGCTTCATTTAACACCATAACGATGTTGAATTAAAAGCAGCTCCGAAAGAGCTGCCTTTTGAAAGAAAAAAAACCATTGGATCTAAACATAGCAAGGAAACCATGTAGAACAGAATGACATTTTCACTTAGAAATGGTATTACTATTTCTGTAATAGTATTTTCTTATGAAAGCCACTTCATTTTTATTTCCTGTTTTTGAAAAAGTGTAACAAATTACTAACAAGTCTCTTAAAAGACTCAAATAACAGTCCTGTAGATTGGTTTAACGTGAAGTGTTTACTCTGTAAGGTACTTAGTCAGCAATTCATTTAAAGCACATGCCTGTCTTTGTGTTCGTAAGTAATCCATTTCAAATATAAACATTCACATGTTAAATTTAAATGCACGCTTAGGCATCTAGTTGAATCAAGGCCTAAAAAGAATATTGATATTATAGTCGGAGTAATTCAGCATTGATCTACTTCATTTTAGGAGAGTTTGGTGAAGTGTGCAGTGGGCGTCTAAAGCTTCCTGGCAAGAGAGATGTTGCAGTAGCCATAAAAACCCTGAAAGTTGGCTACACTGAAAAGCAAAGGAGAGATTTCCTGTGTGAAGCAAGCATCATGGGACAGTTTGACCACCCCAACGTTGTTCACTTAGAAGGGGTCGTTACCAGAGGTAAGCAGTGGCTCGATCTGTCAGTCAAATAACAGCATAATGGCAGAAATTACTTTAGCTTTTTCATGGTCAAAGATTCAAATTATAAACAGGCTGCACACTCCTAATGGATTTTCTCCTGATGCGTAACTAACTAAAACAATACTTACTTTATGCTACAACCTGAGGAAAAAAATTAAGATGCACGCATGATTAAAAGATGAAGTACTTTGAAATATATTATTTTTCTAGTTTCATTTAGCCTCAAAGACCATGCAGAGAGATAAGGTTTCTTATGTCCTTTCATATTATCTGAAGTGTCATTATTCCGGAGTCCTGTTCACACAGTAGGAGCTAGGAGAACACACTGACATTTTGATTTGTATGGTTTAATTTTGTGAATCATGACCACGTTCCATGCAGACATTTAAGAACTTATTAGAACTCAGTAACAGTGCTGGAGGCCTCAGAAATGTTCGTTGTCTCAATGATTCAGTCCTTCAAAGGAATAACATGTGTTTTATCGAAAAAAGGCACTCCATTTGTGTAACAGTTTCTCAAACAAAACCTGTCTTTTCTTTCAGGGAAACCAGTCATGATTGTAATAGAATACATGGAGAATGGGGCCTTAGATGCATTTCTTAGGGTGAGTACCAAAATGAAAACATATATAAACATATTTTAAGTCACATATATAATATATTATATTATATATTGTCACTTTTAAATATATGGGTTTATATATGTGCATAAATATACATATACATGCATGATATTCATATAATTAAATTATTATTATTCCTATAATTATTCATATATAATGAATGTATAATTATTCATTCATTAATTGTAATTATTCATATAATCTGGTTTTCAGACTGAAGTGGAGCTTGACAAATACTAGCAGTTCTCTACATTATTTCAGCAAAACCAGATCAGAAATGAGAGGATCAGACAGGATCACATGGGAACATTCTAGGAATTTAGGTGATTTAATGTGGCATAGACATGGTGGATTTTATTATTGCCACCAGATGAAGTTAACACCACTGATACCTGAAGCCAATCTTCGGCCTTTTGGGAGCAGAATTTTATTGTGTCAGCATGGTGGAAATCAGCATACAAGAATCCCTAAATGCACTATGGTTGTGTTTAAGAGAAGAACAAAGGAAAAAGAAATGCAAGTCCACAACAATTTAGCATTTTTTGAGTGTGTGTTCTGAACTGGCCAGTTCTGATCCTTATCAGGTGTACAAGACAGCGTGAGATGATGTATAAGCACTCCATAGAGAACAGAAAGATTTTGTTTGATATACTCCAAGCTATGAATAAAATTATCAGTAGCTAGGCTTCCAAAAGGAGATAGTTTTCATTTTCTTGATACAAATAATTATGCTGAGAGATGAAGAGCATAAAGGCAAACTATAAAGCGCTGTGCATCAGGTAATCTCTCTTAGAAGAGACTTTCCCTGACTTAGCCAGAAATTTATAGTGATTAGCAAGTTTTGTTAACTTCTAGTACATTAACTACTCACACATTTCTTAACTGGATGTGCTGCTTTATCTCTGGAGAAAATAAAACTTGTGTTTGAAGGGAGTTTCTTTGCCCCAGGATGAATTGCCACAGAAGTAGTAAATAAGTAGAAAGCTAAAGTTGTAAACCTAATTCTTATTTCTCTTCTCAGCTATACTAACAAGAATTGCTGCTCCTTTCTTCCCTCCAGAAACATGATGGGCAATTTACAGTCATTCAGCTAGTGGGAATGTTGAGAGGAATTGCTGCTGGAATGAGATATTTGGCCGATATGGGATATGTACACAGGGATCTTGCAGCACGCAATATACTTGTCAACAGCAACCTTGTTTGTAAAGTGTCAGACTTTGGCCTTTCCAGAGTTATAGAAGATGATCCAGAGGCCGTCTACACTACTACCGTAAGAGAAATGGATGGGTTTTGGTAGTTTTGAGATATGGTTATTAAGAAGAAGCACATCTTCTAGAGAGTATAGATAAAAGAAATACGTTAATTGCTTGAGAAATGTTAACCAGTCAAAATGAAAAGAGTCTCTGCAGAAATCTGGCTCTAATTAGGGATTGATATTTTTGTAAGAACATATATTTTTATTTGGTAAAGTTCTAAAAATTTTGCACAGTATCGTCATTATTCCCTTCCTCGTGATTTTCTGTTTGAACAAATACGGAAGTTTTACCCATAAAAATTATAATCATTTCATTTACTATGAGTCAATTAAAATATTTGTAGGCTATTACTATTTTTCAGACTAGATTTTATCTCGCCAAAAAGTTGACTAGCTTGAGGCTAGACTGTGACAAAGCTCAACTCCTGTATTTTCCCTTGCTTTTGGGTGGGACGCTTTTCTTAAATAAGCATTCATCGGGCACACTATGCTCTTTATTCTTTTGTTGAGCCAGCTCCACTTTCCCACCCGTGGGGCCTCACTGTACCTATTTTCTCATGCTGAGGGAAGGAGGGGCCCCTGGAATCTGCTCCGACAGGCGCAGGGATCTGGGAAACTGCACCGGCGTTCACGGCCGTCACTCCCGCCGCTGGGCTCTAAGTGGGATCCTGGTTTAAAAATGTCAGACCGAGATTTCAGAGGAGCCGTATGACAAGTCAAGGGGATTTATATGCACAAGATGAGATTCCTCTCACCTAGCTTCAGCCAGCCAGGAGTCAAATGACTAGTGTAAATCAGACATCTAAGCAGCCCCTTAAAATGAATGGCGTGATAAGCACTTCCAGAGAAATGCATCCCCCTTAGCTTAGACAGGTATCTAAGTTTCTATGGTCCAGGTGTTTTAAGAGCCTAAACTTCCTTAGACTCCTTTGAAAATTCTGCAATCGGTCAACTATAGTAGACGATGTAAGTGCTGCTTTTGATGTTGATGGAAATAAATGCCCTCTATGGAAGATGATATGGAAATTCTGTGGAGGAAAAAGAAAACTTTCTTCTTTTCTTCTTTTCCATAGGGTGGAAAAATTCCAGTGAGATGGACAGCTCCAGAGGCCATCCAGTACCGCAAATTTACATCAGCCAGCGATGTGTGGAGTTATGGAATAGTTATGTGGGAAGTAATGTCTTATGGAGAACGGCCTTACTGGGACATGTCAAATCAAGATGTAGGTTATACTTTGTCTGTTTGTGAGCGTGTATATGCGTATGTGTTTGTTAGAAAAACAAAAATTACATATTGTAAACACATACATATGTGTTTCACTATACATGCATAAAGTGTTGGCTTAGAAATAAGGTTTATCAAAATACCGTAGGTTTCTCACAAAATGAAAAAGTTACAGAGCTTTCACTTTTTACCTAAATCTCTAAATTGTTCTTCTGCCATGTGGATGTTGTAGGTTTCTGTCCTGAGTATCAAGTAAAACTGGAACATCAAAAATAGTAATATGTGCTCTTTATTACACTTAAGCATAGAAGGAATTAATTTTTTTCCAATAAAAAATAATTCTGATGTTTCTGACCTCAGAGCAATGAGTAATCAGTTGAAAAAACTTGTTAGAAATCTGAGTGGCAGTTAATGACCTACTTTGGCTTTTTCAAGTTAATTATGCTGATTTAACAATACCCTTGTTTGCATAAAATATGACCCAGAGCAACAGGTCAGCAGTAATAGAACAGATGGGTGTTAATCTTGATTTCTGACAAGAGTATATATTAATATAGAAAGTACACAGGAAAAAGCCATACAGGTGAGAAAGATGTCAGAAAGAGTCTCATTTAAAGTTCTTCAGGTCAGGGGCTTGAGTGGGGTTTTTTTATTATTATTTTATTTTTTGATTGAATGATCGACATCAAAGTTGAAAAAAAAAGATAAAAGTGTAAATGATGAGTCAGTTTGGCACAGTGCAAAGTTGTTAATATTTGACAGGTCTCAGTGTCAAAGATTTCATGGACTGTCAAAATATGGGCAAACAAGTCCTTGGGGCAGAGAAAGAGAAATATTTACATTCCCTAGACACCCAGTAGAGTTTCATTTCTTTTGACACCTTCCTTCTGTACTAGATTCAAACATAAAAGAAGTCTGACAGGAATATAAGATGCCTCAAAGGCAAACCTTACCTATCCTTCAGGGAACAATAAGGAAAAACTTTTAAATAGGGGAGAAATTTTGGTATCTTCATGCTTCTTGTTGGATTTTGAAAAGTATTCCCTCTATTGAAAATTTCGGGTAAAGTGCATGAATGAACCTTTTTCATAAAACAGCTAATTACCACTTCTTGCAGTTTCAGCTCTTTTTAGCATCTTACATAATAATCTTCAATAGCACATAGTTAAAAGATGCATCAATTGCTTGGCAAAATAATTTCAAACGTTCTTGTATGCTGTCATCTTCAAGCATGTCCTCCCAAAACATATACACATCCTACCAATCCCATAGATAAATCTATGATGCAAAAATTTAGAATCATCTTATGATTAGTTATTTATTCTCCTTCACAGTTACCAATGGGATTATTTAACTGGAATAAAAAATGGTAAATGTGTCTCTTCTAATTTTGCATATACACTCAGGCAGTTTATATATCTTAAGTGTGTCATTTTGCCTAAAAGTGGATGTGGGTGTAGTCATAGAACAGATCAGATCTCCGAAAAATGTCTCCCTGACTTCGGATCTTTAGATGGCATTTCTTTAATTCTGGAGTCCCCCCAACATCTCTGAGCAGTGGGCTCCCCTCAGCTTAATCCTTGCTGGTAACAGTAGCCCTGAAACCACTGCACTTTACCCTATTCCCCTATTAGACTGCTGGTGTTTGCTAGTTCTTGCTCTCATTCCGTTACTGACCATAGCGCAGTTTCGTTCTTCAGAAAAGGGCAAGAGCTTAGGCTTACATATCTTTTCTTTGCTGTACTCCTGGATTTATTACCATTATTATGATTATTAATCTGTATTATTATTATATACCCAGAAGCAGAGTGATAACATCACGTTGTCCAGTTACCCTTATTTAATACTTCTTTGTTGGCAACCAGTATATACAGTGAACAGACCTGGCCCTCTTCTAGTCTAGTTTACATCTTCAGCCTGATTATGATAAAAGCATACTTGACTTTTAGCAGTATTCCCTTTTTCTCTTTTTGCAGCAAAAGCAGAATTTGAAAAACAAATTGTGGGAAGTGTAAATAATATAAATCAATTCTATTAGTAAAGACTCCAGCTGTGTTCTCTTTGTAGCTTTGCTTATTTAAAAAAAAAAAAAATCCTGCATCTATTTCATTATCTCTGAGTACTGATTTTTGGAACCCCACCTTTCTTAGCAGAGTAGATACTTGTAGTACCCTTCAAAGTGCCCAAGTTTTGTATAAGCTTTTTTTTTTCTTTTTATAAAAAGAAACTTTACTTATCAATAGTTTAGAATGTTATTTTCAGTGTTTTGGATATTCCCAGCAATTTCATCCATCTCTAGCTAACTTATTATTTTATATTTCCCAGTTTCATCCTTCTTGCTCAGAATACACATCAAAGAAGCTGATTCTGCAGTATCCTCAAAGCCTTTTAAAAATAATGTCATCATCTTGATTCCCACCTCTCTTCAGGTTTCTCTGCAGGTCATAGTGAACATGGAAGAGTCCTGTTCATGAACCTTTCATTCATGTTTTCACTATCCCTTACGCTCTTGGATATAGTCTTAGCTAGATGGTTTGCCAGTTCTAAGGGTCTTAGAAG
This sequence comes from Aquila chrysaetos chrysaetos, assembly GCF_900496995.4. Classification (NCBI taxonomy): domain Eukaryota; kingdom Metazoa; phylum Chordata; class Aves; order Accipitriformes; family Accipitridae; genus Aquila; species Aquila chrysaetos. The sequence continues at coordinate 68,474,661 of NC_044005.1, forward strand.
TTTTGGTGGTTGTGTTGCTGTTGCTGTTACCTACTTTTTCATTCCTCATTAGTTGTCTCTGTGTTCTGACCTCTTAAGCAACTGCTTCGTTTGTAGTAAATCATATGTAGTATGCACAATGGGTTTAATACCTTTCACCTTTTAGAAGGTCAGAAATTTCTGCATTACTTTCCATAGCACACCAGTTGTTCTATACCCACTGTAGCTTATTTTTTTACTTTTATTCCAGCGCTACTTCTAAGCGTAAGGAGCTGTTCTTTTGTTTTTCCTCTTAATACTGCTCTGACAGATCTTACATTTTACTTTTAATGTTTTCTTTCCTATACAGTACTGTTCTTCCAGTTTCCCTGTTCTTCTGCAGAAATCCTCTCTCCCCACCCTGTCTGACAGATAACTTCACTGTCTCTGAAAGGTCACCGCACTCATTCTTCAAGGTGTGGATGTTACTGCAGGAACTGAATATTTCTCAGTCATTTTTGAGTTGTAGGACAGTACTGTCATTCTAAATGTTCAGATAGAAAACTGAGGCCCAGGGAGATGAGGCAACTTCCTGGAGGTCGGAAGGATGTTCTGTGACACAAACCTGCAGTAAGTGCCCTACCACTGGGCTATGCCTCCTCTTTTCACGAAACTTCTTTTCTGCAAAAGGTTTTGATACAATCATGGATTTCAGCCAGCTTTTTGAAGGTCATTTTGTATTCTTTGCAGTTCTGTCTACTTTGCAGTCCACTGCTTTTGCTTTTTCCAACACAACCGATAGAATATTTTCTATCTGAGGTTATTACTTTTCACTAAACCTTGGATATTCACCAACTTTATTTATCATACCAGATCTACTTCCTAGGGCTACATCCAGAACAGCTTCTGATCTTGCTTTCTGTACAAACCGAGGAAGAAGACAGTCCTGTGCACTACCCTTCAGGAACAAGCACCCTTCCTTAGCAATTCTAATACTGCTATGTCAGTCAATGTCAGTATACTTGAAATCCCCCATGAACGGTGTTTCAGCCCTTTTTCACAAGCCTTTCTTATCTGCCTTGTTTCCTGATGTGCTTTCTTATCCTGCCCTCAAGGTTTACAGCAGTTTCCTGTGATTTTACTTTACCCATTTTTATTTTTTACTTAAATCCAAATGGACTTGGCTAAGGGAGTCAACGGACGGGTGTAATTCTTGGTTCAGACATTTATTCTCTCCTTCAATCATATCATCATCTAGCAGCATCTCTTATTAAATCTAACTCCCTGTTTAGGTGATATATTAAAATACCATTCAGCCAGGTCTTCCTCTCTCACGTGGCACATTTCTGCTACTTTATCATTAATATAACATGGCTAGACATAGAATACAACTTTTTTCCCTAACAATTTCTGTCTGCTAAACATTTTTCTTGGATCCTTTTATAATATCTTCAGGCTTTTTGTATTTTATATGTGCATTCACAGATCCCTATCCATTTACAAGTCAGTTGCTTCTACCACACACTCTTTCATAAAAGCCTTGGGGCAAGTAATAATGCTTTCTGAAATAACTCCATTTATCAATCTATCTGTTGCTCCCCTGGTGAATTTAATTGTTGTTCCCCGCTGCTCACTTGACTAGGTAATATAGCTGTGTTCTGCACATATAGAACAATATGCTTAATAAGCCCAAAGATAAAGTCGTGGAAATTATTTGAAAACATGAAGGCTAGTGTCAAAACAACAGACTCATATTTTTGCAACACTGATGGCAAATTTTAGTTTATTGATTTTTTTTCTTTATTTATTTTTCTTTAATTCTTGATCTGGGTTGCAAGATATATTCCTTAAATATCTCTTGATGAAAAATTATTAACTATGTTGGTTACTAGGTTATAAAAGCAATCGAAGAAGGCTATCGTTTGCCAGCACCCATGGATTGCCCAGCAGGACTGCACCAGCTGATGCTAGATTGTTGGCAGAAGGAACGTGGTGAAAGGCCGAAGTTTGAGCAGATAGTTGGTATTCTGGACAAAATGATTAGAAACCCAAATAGCTTGAAAACCCCACTGGGAACCTGTAGCAGGTAAGAAAAGCTTTAGTGTGTGCTCTTACAATGGTGCACGTGGCTGGGTTATGGATGTTCTGCTTGGTGGCTGGTTCCAGTTCACACTTAGTCCATGTGTCTCTCAGTTCCTCCTGCCTTCTGTTCCCTGTTCTTCCCTTCCCTCATTTGCCCTTCTTTTTTACCATGCTGAACAAAGCCAAAAAGGACTTTCTTAAAAAAATATCCAAAATAAAGAAAGTAATTATCATGGAACTAACACATTTCTCGGTAAACTACTGCCCACTCGTCACTCTTTCCACACTCTCACCACTAGCAGTCTTTGTTTTCCTTGTTTCTTAAAATTGTGAAGTCTGGAGGGCAAGGATCATCATCTATTGTAGTTTTATATGATGCATCCCTTGCCCTAGCAACTGCTACCGTAGAAATAGTTATTAATAATACTCATGCTTGGCCAATGTACTTTGACATGCTACACTCTAGATTTTTACCTTTCAATTTCTGGCTTTAACTCCTTTCAGCAATTACATTGCATTGTATTTCATGGTGTAGCTTTTAATGGCTTCTTCATAAATTTCAGGTGAATTATTTAATCGTGGTAATCTTTTGATCTGCTAGCTAGATCACTGCACTAGGGAATCAACTGGCCTGTGTTCTGCTCCCAGTTCTTCTACTGACTGATTTGCTGTGTGACCTTAAGCAACTTACTTTGTGTCTCCACTCTTTCCTTGTCTTTGTTTTGTCCCATCCGATTGAAAAATGGGAATAGCTACTACTATATTTTCTAAGATGCTTAGAAGAATAGCATCTCTATTTTACTCAGCAACTTTAGTTGCAGCAGCTGTCATGCTAGGTAATAAGGTTGATTTTCTGTTGGTAACAATAGTCCGTTAGGCTGATTTTGCTCACTCTGACCTTTCATCTTTTACATGAATAAACTTAGGAAGTACATATTGTGAGTCACAGAGTAGTCAAGAGCTATTCACAGAATAATCTAAACTGTGTAAAAGGCCTATTACTTTCTACTCTTGACCTTTTTAATACCCCAAACTTATTTGACTCTCACCTTGCTAAATACTCCCTGATGTTTTACTCTCTTTGGAAACAACTTACTTTCCTTTTTCCTTCTCCGTAGACCAATTAGCCCTCTTCTGGACCAGAACACTCCCGATTTTACCACTTTCTGCTCCGTAGGCGAATGGTTACAAGCTATTAAGATGGAAAGATATAAGGATAATTTCACAGCAGCAGGCTACAACTCTCTTGAATCAGTTGCCAGGATGACTATTGAGTAAGTTAGTACTGGGCATGTTTGACTTGCATTTAGGGAATTTCTAGGTAAACTAATACACAATGTTCAACTCCAAAACTTTGCCCTGAGTACAAACATGGTACTTGGGGTTAAGCCAGCCGGTTTAGCAGCTGATGATGTTATATTAGAGCATCCTATGAAAGGGCAAATACCCTGCTACATATGAGTGGCATCACTTTTTTCCTTGCTTTTGAGACCAATTGAAATAACACCAAGGGGCTAGAATTAGAGGGAGAATGTGGCCCATTTCAAAGTATGTATGTATAGGAAAATAACCACTTTACCTCCACTACCTAATTGGTACCTTTTTCCAGATGTGTACTAGGAAGGTGTGGAATTTTCTTCTAATTGGCTGGGGGCTGTCTGTGTCCTGCAAGACATGGCTTTGCATCAGGATAAAAGTCTATAGAAGCAAAACAATTTTCTGAAGGCAAGCATGGCCTGTATTGGTACTGCCATCTTATAAACAGGTCTTCTTGGCACCCTGCAAACAACATTCTTGTCCTGGTGGTTGCCAAACAAATGCAATTCCTCTCACAGAGAGCAGTGGTTTTCTAAACAAGTTTTTTAACAATATTCTCAAGTTTGCAACCCTACTCTTATCTGCCTGGTGTCACTAGGGGTCTAAGCCTATAGCTTGGGAACTGTCATCAGAGCCCACAAGCTTCTACTAGGTCAGTACCACTAGTAGCGGTGGAATTGAAACAGCTGCTCCTCTTCCATTTGCATGATGGGTATGGGTCAATATGCAAAGGGTTTCTCTAGGCATCTCTTTAGGAAGCAGAATGTGATCCCCAAAATCTTGTATTTATACATAACTTTGTCCTGAAAGCCACCTGAAGTATTTTACAAGAGAGGTGTCTCTTTCTTTGGGTGTCCTTAAAAGCCACAATAAAAGATTATCGTAGTGCAAAACATACTGGCCTCATTCTCAGATGTGGAGACACAGGCAGTGTAATTACGTGACACCCGCCATGTAATTGCACTCCTCGTTGAGAAGTTGCACAGTGCCTATATGAACTTCACAGTACTGAGCTGAGGTTCCAGTGTAGCTTCAATGTCAGAAACCTGTAGCCCAGACCACTACGTAGCTTTGACTCACAGTTGAATACCATACAATAGCAGTCTAAGTTGAAAAATTAACAATGTACGCATTTATCTTCCCCAGGGATGTGATGAGTTTAGGGATCACGTTGGTTGGTCATCAAAAGAAAATCATGAGCAGCATTCAGACTATGAGAGCACAAATGCTACATTTACACGGCACTGGCATCCAAGTGTGATAGACATTTCTCCCTTATGAGGGAGGTGACAGACTGAGAGAACAGCACTGGCCTTCAGTATATATGAAGTGCTGCTAGAAGACACTTGATTTCCTGGGTCCTTCCTGCAGTGAATAGAAGAGCTACAAGAAGCACCTACAGACTTGAACTCCTAAGTGCCACCAGAATTTATGAAAAGGGAATTAGGATCCACCAGTGGTGGCAAGGAAAAAACAGCAGTGACAATAAACAAAGTACTACCTGAATAAACATACAAACACCTTGAGCTCTCTAACCTCCTTTTTATCTAATAGACTTTTTAAATGTACATAAAAATTTAAAAAAGAATATATTTGTCAGATAAAATCATGATATTATTGTTGAATTCAACAAAATATTTTCCTTAAATCTGTGATTTCTGAATCTTTTTTTAATCATTTGTGTTTATTCTTCATAAAGACTTTCTTTTAGTATGATGTTTATATCTTTGGACCTTTTTAGTGCTAATTCTATGACACATTACTACACTGGGTACCTCTGAAGGATTATTTGAGTTCCTAGAGATTTAAGAAGCATGACCAAGCAATGTATATCTGTCCGAACTTTGGTATCCTTTTGTGCCATTTGCTTTTGTTAAATCAGCACCGTATTGACATGGCTAGCTAATTGGCAGGGAGTCAGGAAAATGCAAGTTGCCAAGAGCTCTGATATTTTTTAAAGAATTTTTTAATGTTACACATATACTATCTTTTAAAAGAAAATAAAAGAGAAAAAAAAAAAAAAAAAAAGAAAAGAAAAAAGAAAAGCAATAATGACCCCTAAGTAGTTCTAGGCACTTTTAGCAAATTGTTTGCAACATGATTTTAATGGACTAGAGTTAAAGTGAGATATATTCTAAGATGTAGATTACAACTGTAAACCTGCTGAGACACTGCATTGAATGGACAAGTGATTGCAGGAGTGTCTCAGAACACGGGTGCAGTTCTCCAGTGTTACCTAAACCATTTAATCTGAGCACATCACATTTTTTTTCAATACTCTGCATTAGCAAATCTGAGAGAAATAGCTGGCGTATATTTTATATGAGTTCAAGCTGTATGCAGTCCAGCTGTCAGAATAAGGACATAGATTTTATATGAGAACTGTAGAGCATGAGGCAAGGGGCAGTTCAAAATTTTCAATTTTTTTACAAGCTTTTGCTGCTCTGAACAAATATGCGTGTGCGTGCTCACACAGACACAACAGTCATTCATCAGGAACACAAATGCAAGAGTAGTTGCTCAATGGAATATCTTTTTACACCATTTACTTCTATATGAATTTTGTTTGATTAAAAGATTTAACTACCATAAGCAATAATGAACGGTGTCTTTACAGATATTGCAGGAATGTATATGAACCAGAGAGAATTGCTTTAAAAAAAAATCTGAAAATTGTGAACTACCCCAGCAATGAAATGCTGTACTTCCAAAGAGAATTGGGCTGCTTCTATTGATTTTGATAGAGAAAGATCCCAGGGATCAGTCATAAATTGGTCTTGTTTGATAATGTGGGCATCCACACAAAAAAAATAAAAACAAAAGAAAAACCCTGTAAATGTTCCTTTGTAAAACTTGTAAATTTTATTTATACTGTCTTGTTTTGTACACACATTTATGTGTAGTGAGCTCTGAATACATTGAAAATGCACTATATTTTTCTATTTTAATTGCAGAGCATCACAAACAAACATGTATATTCAGTGCGACATAATGTGTTTTCCCACATTTAGGACCAAAGATAGTTATCAAAAACTTAAATGCATCATTTTCCCCCTCCTTTCCCTCCCCCCCCCCCCCCCCCCCCCCCCCCCCCCCCCTTTTTAGATCACTGTACAGTGTTATATTTGTCATTTTATTTATTTGTTTCATTAGAAAAATCAGTTTGGTTATACTAATTTTTTGTCCCCCCTGCCTTTGTTGAAGAAAATCTGTAAAAAGCTTTTAACTAGCATAATCCCGTTACATAGACACTTCCATTTGTAATCTTTGTAATAGACTGTAAATATATTTTTGGAACTATAATGCAATGTGCATAAGGGTTATTTTTCAGTGTCCATATATGATTGTTTATACAATTCACAGCACTTTACAGTCATGCTGAGAAGCCTAATTTATTGCCTGGATTTGGGCAGAGTAAGAAAAAAAGGTGAATATTCTTATTTCGTATTAGATTGTCATTCAGTAGAAATGAAGTTATTTTCATGTATGCAGCTCAAGATGGTTTTTTAACTATTAAAATTAATTTTCTAGAAATGCTGTAGAAGTAAGACGCAGAGTAGACTGCATGCCCAATATTGAAATTAGTGCACACAAGCACTCGGCCAAGGCACTTCGAGTAGCCATTGGAACACGCTTAATTAATAAACATCAGTTTTGTGTTATAACAAATGCTAAGTGCCTCACTACTGGGGTGAGCATCTGTGGGCAACTGCACAGGGTGCTTGTCAGTTTTGCTGCTGCTTTAGGCACCCAGCTATGAATTTAGGAGTCTTAAGTTCAGACACCTGCTTCCTTATAAATCTCGGCTATTGTTTCTAAGGGCTTGGTGATTAAAGGTGCGATGCAGCAATGCTGGTATTGCTGAGAACCCACAAACCCTAAATGCAAGAGAGTTGAGGCCAGGCTTCACCT